>NC_139683.1:25304340-25680657 GCF_964106915.1 Podarcis gaigeae | reverse complement strand
GAGTTCTCTGGACAGGAAGCACTTGGGGGGAAAGCGAAATCTGTGGGGCACAGGGGTGTGTGATGGTTATGGTGCTCTCTGCGTTATATGGGATTCTTGTGCGTCTTCCTACACGGAAGAGCTTTCTGTGTGAGGAGGTAAAGCCCATGTTTGTTTTAATGGGCTTTCCTACTCGTTTGCTTCCATCTTCTGTGCCTTTGTAAAGTTTTGAAAAGTCTAAACCGCTGGTATGGTTTGATGGGACCCTCAGGGTGGCTTCCAATGAAACAAGGTTTAAGCAAGATTGTATTAAATGCACAAATAAACAACATATCTTGTACCAAAGTTGGCTGGTATAGACATTTGAAGGAGTGGGACAAAATTATATTAACAGCCCTCTATCTGGTTCTTGTTTGATAGAAAGAAAGACATATGTCAGCTCAGCAAGATCTTGCCTTTCCATCTCCAGCGGTTGTTGCAACAAAAATATTGTTGCACCAACCTTGTGAAACAGAAGCAAGATGGCCTGCCAGATCTATTGATGAAAGAGAAGTCCTGCTCTTTAGCTTCTAGCAAAGATAGGACTCATCTCTCCCAGCACTCCCTTGGACCAAGGCTGTTTTGAGTTAGGTTTAAAGCGGGGTTAGAAAATCTTTGGCCTGGGACCGAAATGGCTGGCCAGGGACCCTTCATGCCTGGCTCTCAGGACTCCCTGCAGGCTGCACACCCACCCTGGCCACACTGTTAACCAGCCCTGCTTTGCACCTTCCTTAAAGAGTTTTTGCCAGGTTGGGATGTGTCCTTGAACTCTTGCTTGCCTGTGTGGAGGATAGAGAGGGGTTGTGAGCATATGTGGAAACTACCCTACCTTACAAAGGTCAAATTTACACCCAGAGGAGAATGTGGGCCTCGGACTGAAATCGGTTCCCCTGGTTTAAAGGTTGAAACTGGTGCTTTGCATTGTGTCAGGAAGCCAATTGGAAGCCAGTGCCAGATCTCCTAGCATGGTTGTACTGTGCTCTCAATGGCTGATAATGAATGGGCCACCACATTTTGAATTAACTGAAGTTTCTGAACAGTTTTCAATGACAGTTCAATGTAGAGTGCATTGTAGTACCCCAGCCTGGGAGTTACTAAAGTGCTTGTGTATGTCTTAAGTATCATGTGACATCCCTACCTAAAAATATGTGCCCCAAATAATCTCACAATATTTAACCACACTCATATCTATAAGGACAATTCTATAAACTAATGTAAAAACAGAAACTTTCATTTAACACGCCACCAGATTTTTATACAATGGTACCCGTTGCTTGATCCCAGCTTCTGCCAACCTAGCAGTTCGAAAGCACGTCAAAGTGCAAGTAGATAGATAGGTACCGCTCTGGCAGGAAGGTAAACAGTGTTTCAGTGCGCTGCTCTGGTTCGCCAGAAGCGGCTTAGTTATGCTGGCCACATGACATGGAAGCTGTACGCCGGCTCCCTCGGCCAGTAAAGTGAGATGAGTGCCGCAACCCCAGAGTCGTCCACGACTGGACCTAATGGTCAGGGGTCCCTTTACCTTTACCATGGTTTACGAACTTAATCCATTCCGGAAGTCCATTCTTAAACCAAAGCGTTCTTAAACCTAGGCTTGCTTTCCCTACTGAGGCCTCCTGCTGCCAGTGCCCTTCCACCGTTCGGTTTCTGAGGCAAAGCTCGCTAACCGGAACACTTTCTTCCGGTTTTGCAGAGTTCGTTTTCCGAATAGTTCGTGACTGAGGTACCACTGTATTTGGCTTACTGTTATCTTTCTTTTCCCTTTCCTTCAATTAGATGAACAGAATTTGGTCTAAGCTACATGACCTAGACATAATATTATTAAGTTTTTTTTTCATTCTTTGAAGCATACTGTCTTAAAGTTATAATAATTTTGTGGAACATACTTCTGGGTGACAGGTTCAACATACGTATAGATGATGAAAGTTTTCCATGTGGCTCAAATACAACAGTGGTCTTTGCAATATAAAAAACTCAGATGCAGTACATGTGCTCAGTCAAATGTTAACTTTTGTCTAATAAGCTAAACCTACCTGAGCAGTTAAAGTCTATGCACTTTGCAAGCATCCTCCAAATGAGCGTGCATTAAAGAAAAAAGACTAGTGGTGGCCTGTTACCCTAACACTGTTATCCTTGAAGCACTGGCTTGGTTATATCATGCTTGTTTTAAGGTAGTTGAGCAATTGGCACCAAGAGAAACTTTTATTTAATATTGCCGTCATTGCAAGCTGGTGTATTTTTCATTGACATATTGCTTGTATCTCATTTTGCAATATGTTTAATGTGCCCTGTTCCCCAGTCTGCATCGACCATCATACACACCTGCAGTCATAAACCATCTGCCCTCTTCCACCTCCCATTTCTGTTACTCACCCACTCTTCTCCCACCCCAACCTGGAAAAGGATTAAGTGGGGCGGGACAGTGACCTTAAACAACTGTTGTTTTTGCACCCTTGGACAATCTCCTTATCTCCTTTACAGATACTTATTTTTGAAAGGAAACTTAACATTTTGCTTTAGATATGACCTTATCACATCACAACATTCTTGGCTTTGTTGTACAACATAGTGTTGCTCATATCAGGTTTGTTTGGTATTGTGAATGTGTTTACCTTCAAAGATCAGTATATAGTATTTTAGATATCCTAAATATCTGGACAGACCAGCTCAGAATTCAGAATGTCATTTGCATCTCTGAAAATCTCAAAAATTCTGGATAAGGGACTACAATGCTGACTGAGTTTATCTAGATTGTTCTTAGTGATTGCAGGTGAGTGAGATTTTTATCTTCTCTGTGGAAAGAGGTTTGTAACGTTTATTGGGCTTCATGAGCCTGACAAACTTGCTTCATAAGAACGCATGAAGAGTCCTGCTGAATTTGGCCAAGACCCACAGAGTCTTGTGGCCCCATCCATACATGTAAAGCAGTATCATACCGCTTTAAACAGTCAAGGCTTCCCCCAAAGAATCCTGGGAACTGTAGTTTTTTTTAAAGGGTGCTGAGAAACTTTAGTAACTACTGTTCCCCTTAGAGAGCTAACTATTCCCAGAGTTCCCTGGGGTTGATTGTTAAACCGCTTTGGGAATCTTAGCTCTGTGATGGGAATAGGGATCTCCTAAGAACTCTCAGCAGGGACGCAGGTGGCGCTGTGGGTTAAACCACAGAGCCTAGGACTTGCCGATCAGAAGGTCGGCCCCGCAATGGGGTGAGCTCCCATTGCTCAGTCCCTGCTCCTGCCAACCTAGCAGTTTGAAAGCACATCAAAGTGCAAGTAGATAAATAGGTACCACTCCAGTGGGAAGGTATACGGCGTTTCTGTGCGCTGCTCTGGTCCGCCAGAAGCGGCTTAGTCATGCTGGCCACATGACCCGGAAGCTGTCTGCAGACAAACGCCAGCTCCCTCAGCCAATAAAGCGAGATGAGCGCCGCAAACCCAGAGTCGGTCACGACTGGACCTATGGTCAGGGGTCTCTTTACCTTCTTTTAAGAACTCTCAGCACCCTTAACAAATTACATTTCCCAGGATTCTTTGGGGGAAGCCATGATTGTTTAAATTAATATGATACTGCTTTAAATGTATAGTGAGGATGGGGCCTTGTATCCTGGTTGCAGCAATGAATAGCCAGGTGCTTCTTGGAAGACCTTGTTTTTTCCAAGGATATGGTATTCAGAAGTGTTTCACCCCTGGAGATGTGGAGATTCCATTTAGGTATTGAAACACTTCTGAATACCAGATCCTTGGAAAAAACTCAATTATTCTATGATGAATAATATTCAAATAACCATATTCTGCCTGAAGTGATTATTAGTACTGAATGAAGTTACCCAGTCCTGCAGTAGCAACAAGTGAAATATATTTTATCATTAATCTGGATAAGGAAGAAATGAACAAAAAGTATGTGCATTTAAAAAACACCTCTGACTCAGTCTAACCTATAAAAAAAGAATTGAGTTAATCGGCATGAGATTGGATCCGTGTGCATGGCTTTCGGGAAACATAAGGTAAAGGTAAAGGGACCCCTGACCATTAGGTCCAGTCGTGACCGACTCTGGGGTTGCGGTGCTCATCTCGCGTTATTGGCCAGGGGAACCGGCGTACAGCTTCTGGGTCATGTGGCCAGCATGACTAAGCAGCTTCTGGTGAACCAGAGCAGCGCACAGAAACGCCGTTTGCCTTCCCGCCGGAGTGGTACCTATTTATCTACTTGTATTTTGAAGTGCTTTCGAACTGCTAGGTTGGCAGGAGCAGGGACCGAGCAACGGGAGCTCACCCCGTCACGGGGCCGATCTTCTGATCGGCAAGTCCTAGGCTCTGTGGTTTAACCCACAGCACCACCCGCGTCCCTCAGATATTGTAGCTTGTGGTTAATAGCTTCTAGTCCCCTCCCCTGCCCCCATAATGGGGGCCCTTTGAAATGCTAACCATCCTAATTATGTGTCAGAATGGAAAATCCTAGACCTATTTTTAGCACTTAACCTTGCTCAACTTTCCCTTTCACCTTGGTAAAATATATTCAGGAGTGAAAACAATAATTTCCTTGTTTTTAAAGCAGCAGGAAACTAATCAGAAGCAGTTTGCTTGTGTGTTTTGGTCACAGTTCAGCAGTCTGGAAAATCAACATATACGTCATTTAGCTGACTTCCTCTGTGTTACAGTGTGGGTGTTTTAATGCTTTTTATTTAGACCTTCCTGTTATAAATAAGGTTTTGAAGCTCAACTGTGTGAAAAAACGTTAATTTGCATAGTCTTGTCTGTGTGTGGTAAAATAACCAGTGGTATAGAGCTGTAGTGTTCAAAGCTGTACCTTTTTTTAAAATAGATTACTTACCTGCCCTTTACCACAAGGTCCCAGGGCAGTTTACAACAAAAAAAGGCACAATGATAAAACAAAGAAAATAGATACAATGGTGAAACCAGAAAAGTGTAAAAATAACTAAAAAACAGCTTCACATATAAAAATAGTTTAAAAGTGTTCCAGTACAGATACAGTCTGGAATATTGATCTCTACTTAGCTAAGAGTCTCTCTCTGACACACAGGTATTTGCAGGAGGTCTTCTCATAGGAGATCACAAGTAGAATCTGTAAGAAAATGTTGTAGTGGGGAGCTGTTCTGGTTTCTGGCCATTTCATCCCCCCTGCCTTGATTTTCAGTCCCCCTCCCCAACAACAGTCAGTGTCTACAGAGCATGTTAAGTCCTCATTGGGCCCTTTTTGGGAATTCTCCCCAATTTAGGGGTACCCTCCAAAAAAAACCCCAGTTCTTTTAAAATACTTTTTCTTGTGAATGTGTTGGTGGGAGTTTGTAGGAGTGTCAGTGGGCAGAAGTCTTGTGTCTGAAGACTCTCCTGCCAATTCCTTCCCCCCTTTCCTTCCCCATGTACTTAATTTCTGGACTTGGAATCTGGATGAATTAAAAACAGGTTAAAATCAGCCAAGGAAGCGATAGTAATTGGCAGAGGAGAATTGGCACAGCGGGAGAAGGATTAAAACATCTGCTTGCAACTGCCCTCACTCTGCACTTGCCTTATGATACCTATTATTTGTTATTTTGCAATTTGTTTATTAACGGGATTGTTCCTTGGTGCTCTTCAGTGCTATGGAAAGCGGTCCACTTGGGCCTCCCAGGTTAGGGAGTTCCACAACATGGGCACTAAAACGGAAAATGCAGCCTAGGACCCACATACCTACGGGACCGCCTCTCCTGGTATGCCCTGCGGAGGACCTTAAGGTCCACAAATAACAACACTTTGGAGGTCCCGAGCCTCAAGGAGGTTAGATTAGTTTCAACTAGAGCCAGGGCCTTTTCAGCTCTGGCCCTAACGTGGTGGAACGCTCTGTCACAAGAGACTAGGGCCCTGCAGGACTTGACATCTTTCCGCAGGGCCTGCAAGACAGAGCTGTTCCACCTGGCCTTTGGTTTGGACTCAGTCTGACCCATGTTTCCCTCCCCTTATGATTTATGAGGCTGCATTTTAAATTGCATTTTAACCTGTATTTTAAATTGGTTTCCCCTCCCCTTTATGTTGGTACTGTGATTTTATTGGTGTTGGCTGCCCTGAGCCCGGCTCTGGCTGGGGAAGGTGGGGTATAAATAAAATTTATTATTACTATTAAAATGCCAGCCAGCCTTCTGTTGATGTTGGTGAGGTGCAAAGCAGGGCCTCTGACTGGGACGGTGGGTGGGCTGGCTCCTTATGTAGGAAGGCTGCCCTTTGAATACCCTGAGCACAGACAGTTCACTGGGCTGACGCTTGCCATTGTTCAGCATTATGCTAATATATGGGCACCACACCTAATTAGAAAACTTAATGAGACACAATCCTTTTTGGAAGAAGTCCCACTGAGTTCCATGGGACTTGTTCCCAGATAAGAGAGAGAATGTGTATTTGTAGGATTGCAGCCCAATAATAACTTCTGGCTCTGTTGTCAGGAGCTGCAGATCTGAAGCAGAGAAAGAAGCCGAACAGTACAGAAGCTGAAGGAAAAGCTCCTGAAGAAAACGACGAGGAAACGAAAAAGTCAAAAAAATCTCCAAGATGTAAGTTGTACCCTTCTTTTTTTAACGTGGCGCTCTACTTCTTTCATTGTAAAATCATGTATATGGGTTAAGATTTTCTCCGTGTTGCAAATTCACTTTGCAATTCTTCTGTTGCACCACGTGAGACCAGCAGGGAAAACACATATGATCTAACCTCTTAAACTAGTAAATGATATTTGATTTCCATTAATTGACTGCTAGTTTTGGGCTAGCAGTCAACTACTGCAAGTGTGGACCATTTTGTCTCTTCTCCATGGAACGACTGCCAAGCAAAAGGCTAGGCTGCCTTAGCAGTTGACTCTGCAGCTCATGCTGGTGTCACAGTTACTCTTCTGCAAAGCAGTCACGTTTGTGCATCGCTTCCTTTGCCTACAACCGTACTGCTGATGGGCCGTGAGAAATGTACAGTAGCTAGAAACGGATTCAGTTTATGCTTTTCCCTAAAGAACTCTGAGAACTGCAGTTTCCCCTTAAATAATGCTCCAGTTCAGTCTGGGTGGCAAGCTCTGTCTTCAGTGAGAGAAGCTTTCTTGGTTAAAGTTCTTCTGCCCATTTCAGCAGCTTACAGAGTGGTGGAAATGGTGGTTCTGATGGAGCATCTAAACTGGAGTCCGTAGAGTTGGAGGGTGATGATGTGACTTCCTCAGGCCACAGAGTCTGTTGACAGAATGGACTCCTTCTGTGCTGGAGGTTCTGGGGCATGGGAAACCAGTGTGTCTCGCCCCTGTGAACAGTTCTCTGTTCTTCCTTCAATTCTTCCTCCAAGTCCTCATCCCCCAAAGAGGGGAAGGTCATGGCATTGGAAGGCTTAGAGTAGGACACACTCCTCAGGAAGCTAGATAGGAAAAACAGCAACAGGAAATTCCAGATTGAACTATATATAATGACTAAAGTATATACAGTGGTACCTTGGGTTACATACGCTTCAGGTTACAGACTCCACTAAACCAGAAATAGTGCTTCAGGTTAAGAACTTTGCTTCAGGATAAGAAGAGAAATTGTGCTCCGGCAGCGTGGCAGCAGCAGGAGGCCCCATTAGCTAAAGTGGTGCTTCAGGTTAAGAACAGTTTCAGGTTAAGAACAGACCTCCGGAACGAATTAAGTACTTAACCCGAGGTACCACTGTAATGGCACTATCCACACAGCGGCCTGTAGCTTCTGTGTGTTGTTGGAAACTCTTGATCAGGTCACTGGAACTGGCTGATAAAAGAATACGGGATTAGGGGGACCATTGGTTTGGCCTTGAAAGCTTTGTTCTTTGTGCTCAAGACCTAGACCTTTCTGGTGGCTTCATGTGACGTTCCTAACATTCCTTTACAGATGTCTTCATTCCACGTTTCGCAAAGCTTTTCTTTGGCTGTCTTGCAGCAGTCATAAGTGGAATGATGTATGCCATGTACCTTTCGACATACCATGAGCGCAAATTCTGGTTCTCTGGCAGGCCGGTAAGGAAATAGAATCATAATTACAAACAATACGGAAAACGCTCTACCTTTACCTTATTCAGAAGAGAGGAGCCTCTAGCTCTTGGGCTGAATGTGGCCTTCTCAGCCTTTCTGTCTGGCCCTCAGAACTTCCCCAGCCCATGTCCCCTTTCCCCCCTTCTCCGCACCCTTTATTGAGCTGGTCTGAACTTGAAGTGTGATAAAACATCTTGCTTACTAGGACGGGTGGGTACAGACACCTTTCTCTACTGGAAAAGGGCTGCTACCAGATGGAATACCGGTATCAAGCCAGTTAGGCTGTCATTCTGAAAGAACATAAAGGCAGCTCTTTATAGCTCATAGATACTCCAGATTAATTCCCATTATTGTGGTGAACAAGTGTGCTGTTGCAATTGCCAGAAGCTGCAACTGGAGTTTTATGCTGCCCCAGGTCTTTTCCATTGAAATATTTTTCACAGCCTCTGTGTAAGGAGGAGGTGTTTTTTGTTCTTTTGCTGTGTTTTACTGTTGGCTTTTAAATCTTGTTAACATTTTGTAGTGAGCCACTCATGGAAGGTCATTGACAAATAGCTCAATAAATCTTATAACTATTATTGGGTGATATCCAACATTCATCAATAGAGCAGACCCATTGAAATTGTTGGACTTGTCTGCACTCAGTTTGCTGTGAGTATGGCTTAGTTGAATATCACCCATTATTGCTGTTAGGTTTATTATTAATGAATGGAAATGACACCCCAGTCGAACTTCCCCCATGATTTTTTAAAGATGTATCCTTTCTCATTGGATGGTTGTGTCATCCAGGCAAATGAATATAAAATGAGAATATGATTTTGGTTTTTTGATTTTGGTTTTCTAGGAGCTTGAACGAGAAATCACATTTCAGGGTGATGGTGCCATTTACTACTCATTTTACAAAGACTTATTAAGAGCTCCCTCCTTTAAAAGAGGTAAGACACATACATTTACTAAATAGCAAGTGAGACAAAATCAGAAAAGATAGTACTGAGTAGCTTCTTGGGATGGAGGAGAGAAAGCGTGTAAGCTATCAGACTCCACAAAGCTGTTGCACAGGCTTATGTAACTCCGTTTGCACATCTTCTTATCAACGCAAATTTGGTTCATCAAAGCTTCCACTTGTGTATTATATCCCTTGTTCTCTGGGATAATGTATTTCTAATCTTATTAGGCCTAGTGGTCTGGAAACCCTAACCCAGTGGTCAGGCAAAGAAGAACTATGGACCTGATCTGTTCCCCTACAGTAGACAGCTGAGAATCCCCTGTGAGCCACAGAACTTCACTCCACCATCAAAAGCTCATTTCCCTGGATTGTGCTGCTAGCTGTAGAGTAGAGCAGGGCCTGCGCTGCTAATGAATTGCAAATAAAGAGCTAGATTTCAGGAATGGCGTAATGAAGCTTGCACACTGTCCCGTCCAAGGAGCTGCAGTGCTCACTGCATAGTGGCAAAGCCAGAGGCTGCCTATCAAATTCATCAACATGCAAATGCAGGCTTTGTAGCAGGACTAGTTCTGGAAGGGAGTTACTAGCCTCCCAAGCAAATGGATGTAGATGCTCTCCAATACATCTGTCTAACCTTGCTTGTTATGATATGAGATGGCATCTAGCAGCTTTTCACAAAGCACAATATCCCTGAAATCCTAAAGGCTATTCCTAGATTTCACCCCATGGAGATGCCCTACGCCTTTGCAAGTAGGCTCCGCAGTAGTCCTGTTCAAGCATTTAGGGAATGGCAACACAAGTAGCGGATTTTGCAGGCACATATCAGCCCTGCCTATGGTGTTCCATCTATTCCACCCACCTCCAATCTTCTCTTGTTCGGCAGGAAGGTCTGCATTCAACTGATCATTCTTAGAAGCCTCCCAATAACTGGGAATACAGTGCCATCTGTGGTCCCAATTGCAAGGAGCCTTCAGAGCCTGCTCAGCCGAATACCCTTGGACCTTCCTACTCAGTGCGGGAAGGGTGGGGCTGCTCATGCAAGGGCATTGGGGGGCGAGACTAGTTGGCCTGGTCTCAACTCATGTAGATGTTCCATTCTCAGGCATGACTCCTGAACAGGGCCCAAGTTGCAGAAACCAAACATGGCAGAACTCTTCCTTTTGTTGATCTTGAGAAATTGCATATATAATTCTGGCTTCCCTTCCTCCCACCCAAATCTCATTCTCAGGCGTTAATCAATTAACCCACGACAACAGGACGCTCTCTCTGAAGACCATGAATGTCGTGCGGCAAATGACGTTGTATCCAGAATTGATCGCCAGCCTCTTATACCAAGCATCTGGCAGTGAAGTATGCTTTGCCCCCCTCTTGTTTCTTTACAGTCCTGGGGGATAAGTAGTTGGGAAGTGTGCTGCCCTAAAAGCAAGCAGCTTGTTTTCCTCCAGAGCATTATTTGTGCATCCAGACGCTCAACGGATATGTGGTGAGCTGTCGGAGGACTGCTACACTGTGCACTGAGGGTTCTCTGTGTGCACAGAGAAAGTGCAACCTCCTCTGCGTGTAATCAGCCCCTTAGTTGAGACCTGGGGGTGGGGTCTCAGTTAATGGAAGCACCCCTAAGAGTAGCTTGAGGAGTGTAAGGAAGTCCATATCTTATATTTTGAAAAGCTGAAAGCTGCATGGCTGTAATTTACTGCTATGAGGGTTCTCAATGACCCATGCAAATAGCCTTTGCCTTTGCTCTATAAAGGGGTTCGTGTTTTGTGGCAACAATAAGGTGCTGCTGCTACTCCCCACCCCCGGTTATTATCTTCCAGCCCATCAGCTTCATGGTCTTCTCTTTTCATTTGTGAATTTCAAACGGTGCTTTATTGTTGTAACTCAGCTGCTAGTATTGCATGTTTGAAAATATTTATGTCTTTAATTTTCAGGAGGTTATTGAGCCAGTATATTTTTACATTGGTATAGTATTTGGACTGCAGGGGATCTATGTGACTGCATTGTTCGTAACCAGCTGGCTAATGAGTGGGACTTGGCTGGCAGGGATGCTGACTGTTGTCTGGTTCATTATTAACAGGTAAAGCAAATCTTTACTACCCACCCCACCCCACCCCGTAATTTGCTGTTCTTTCCCTGCCTTGAACTGAACAAGCAACTGTATTCCTAATTCTTTCTTTTCCTTTCCCCTTCTACGCTATTTCCAAAGGGAACTTTTATGAAAGTTTCTAGTTGCTGATGTATAACACTGCCAGGAAAGGTTCATTCTGTAACTGGAAATATTATAAGAGCGGGAAATGGATCATGTGAATAATAATTGGTTATGGCCTTTCTATTTCACACACACACACACACACACACACACACACACACACACCATACTTTTTGTCCTGTGGTTTTTGTTGGTTACATTTGCATGTTGGGCTTTAAATGTCTGGAAAGTGTCCTGAAGCCCATCGTACGAAATTCTCTGTGGAGAGGTTATAGGCATATGGATTCCTGATGGAGCTTGTCGCTTTCCATATGCCTTTATGACTGGGCAAGGTATTTAATTCTTGTATATGTAGTTTATACTCCGATTTGTGGCTATACTTTGTGCTGTTTTGTTGTTTGTAAAATCAAATATATACATCTGAGAGGGAAAGAACCCATTGCATAGACCATTGCTTTTGCAGTATTGCTGTTTAAAATTTAGAAATCGAAATGTTATTGTAAAAGCTCATTGTCCTTGCTTTCATTAGAGTATGCTTCTATTTGTAGAAGGCAGTCTTTCCCAACCAGGTCTTTTGGCCTGCAGCTCCATTCAGGCCTATTGGCCATGCTGCCTGGACCCAATATGTGTTGTAATCTAGAGGGCACCAGGTTGGGTTAGGTTGAAAAATGACATCTAGAATTAAATAGCAAGGCTATTAATGATCAGTCCCCCAAAAGTTCTAATCACTAAAAACTCCAAGGCTCTTCATTATGGTCAGTGACTAATATTCAGAAAAAAGTCATACAAATGAATATATAAAAGAATACCAAACAAAACAAAATAGAGAACCATTACAATAAAAACAAAATAGAGAACCATAAGTGTCGTACAATAAAATGCCCGGCACCAAGAACAAAATTATCAATTTGCTAAAATTAGTCTCTGGAGAGTTTTACACGCAGCAGCACAATATTGAGCCATCCTGGAAGAGATGGATGTTTTCTTATCAGAAAGGAGTAAAATAGCATGAAATGCATCCAGTCGCCCTGGGAATTTCAGTTTAAAATGGGTCAACGAAAATCATGCATATCACGATAGAAGGAGCAATACGTAAGAACACCAGTTATCGATTCTACCTCTCCAGATTTGCAGGGACATTTACATTGACCACAGGGGATTTTTTAGAACTTCCCTTCCAAAACTGCCAATCGCTTAAGGCTTTATTGCTGTTACGTTGTTTCTGACAAGAGCAATAGCCAAGCCTATATTTATGTTCTAAAGTAACCTGTATATTTTAATGGGTTGTCCCTGTATGTTTTCCAGGGCAGATACCACAAAAATAGACTATTCTATCCCGTCAAGAGAAAATTGGGCATTGCCATATTTTGCTTGTCAAGTAGCAGCTCTTACTGGCTATTTAAAGAACAACATAAATCCTTCTGCTGAGGTAAGATGAAGATGTTTTCAGTCAAAATATAATAGTATATATAGGCTGATCAGATCTGAGAACCTTGATCCAATAAACCATTTTGGGCCAGGGGCTGAATGTGGCCCTGCAGGCTTCTGTGTTTGGCCCTCTGAACTCTCCCCAGACCACACCCCCTCCATAAACACACTTTCTACTGGCATTCCTTCACATCTTGAGTACTTTTGCCTGGCTGGCATGTGTCCTTAAACCCCAATAATGCATTATTGTTTCTGTGGATGGAGGATAAGAGAGGAGTGTTCATACCATAAAGGTAAAGGGACCCCTAACCATTAGGTCCAGTCGTGGCCGACTCTGAGGTTGCGGCGCTCATCTCGCTTTATTGGCCGAGGGAGCCAGCGTACAGCTTCCGGGTCATGTGGCCAGCATGACTAAGCCTCTTCTGGCGAACCAGAGCAGCGCATGGAAACGCTGTTTACCTTCCTGCCGGAGCAGTACCTATCTATTTACTTGCACTTTTGACGTGCTTTCAAACTGCTAGGTTGGCAGGAGCAGGGACCGAGCAACGGGAGCTCACCCCGTCGCGGGGATTCGAACTGCCAACCTTCTGATCGGCAAGTCCTAGGCTCTGTGGTTTAACCCACAGTGCCACCCGTGTCCCTGTTCATACCATACGAAGGTTTAAATTTACATGAATTGCTCCGCCCACTCCCCTGGCCCAATCCAGCGCTACCATGTGGCCCACAGGAAGTTGCCCAGAGGCAAATGCAGCCTTTTGGCTGGAAAGGGTGCCCCAACCCTGCTTTTAAAAAATGAGATGGTTTTGCCTAAGGTAAAATGTAACGGACCAAAAAAATATATTTAAAAATTCATTTTCCAGAACTGTTAAGGCCTCTTCTTCTTGCTACTATCATATTCAGAATAAAAATGCATTCAAGAGGATTGCACGTTTTAAGATGGAATGCCAGTTACTGTTACTATATATTTTTTCCAATCTTGCTTTGTATGAAAATAAGTACACAGTGATTAAGATGACTTCCCTTTCAATTCCCCCAGAGGTTTTGCTACCTGTTGGTGAGTGCTTCAACCTACACGTTCATGATGATGTGGGAGTACAGTCACTATCTGCTGTTTGTCCAGGCTGTGTCTCTCTTCTTGTTGGACACTGTGGGTTTCACGCAGGCAGAGAAGGTATTTTGGCACTTGAAACTTACTAATTTTAATACCAGTTTAATTGCTCTTCCCCTCTCTTTTTGCCTGCTTTCTAAACCCGCGAACTGTTTATCTGTGCCTGCTAACAGGCACAGATAAAAGGCTGGCAGAAAAAGTTTAAATATAGAGGACAGTTGTTTCTTGGAGCTGTGATCACCTGTTGCTTTGAGGGTCAATACCTTTTTGCTTTTCTCTTCCGCAGGTACATGAAGTGTATAAGGTCTACCTGTTTTCTCTCTTTCTGGGATACATGTTACAGTTTGAGAATCCAGCTCTGTTAGTGTCTCCACTCCTCAGCCTTGTCGCAGCTGTGCTGCTGGCAAAATACCTCCAGGTAATAACTGGGAAATCATTCGGTGGTTTTACCTCTGACTGTACTGCTGTTTCTCTCTCTCTCTCTGTCTCTCTCTCTCTCTCTCTCTAGCAGAGATAGTGAATCTTTTTAAACCTGAGGTCTGTGTTCCACCATGGACAACCTTCCATGGTCTCTTTGTCATGGACGGGCTGGATACAGTGGAATGGTGGGAGGAACCAACTGGGGAACCCCCAAGGGAGAAAGCCCAGAGCCCAGGGATTGGTTTTGGGACAACAATGAGTGGTCAGAGGGAGAAGAGGGAGCAGACTGGGAGAAGGAAGTGTCAGAAGCTGAAGAGGTAACAGGATTTAGTGAGCAGCAAGAGCTTGTGGCAGAGAGAAGTCCAGAATCAGAAGCAAGAGAGAATGGAGGCCAAGAGGTGGAGATGTTTCAGGCTGGTGAAGAAGCCAGGATGTTTCCACCTCAGGCTGCAACAAGTTCCCCTCCCCCTTGGTTTCACAGAACCAGGAGAGGTATGAAGCGGAAGGAGCAAAGGCAGGCATGCCGGCGTAATCTCAGATGGCTTGGGAAAGACCCGGGAAAGGAGGAGACTTAGGCAGCCGTGGGAAGGCAGGGACCTTCAGAAGAGTTGCTGTGGTCATTAGGCCTGGCACTACTGAGCAACTCCTGACATCTCTGCATGTAGGGCATGAAAGGCCCAAAGTGGGTGGAGTCTGAGGCAAAAGTGGGTGGAGCAACCTAAGTAGGATGCATCCCAGCCATGAAAAGGGCAGAGTGTTCTGTAACATGACACATCTCTCAGTGCAGGCAAGCAACATCAGGGACACATTCCACTCAGGCAGAAGTGCTTGAGGAGAGAGTGGAGAAGAGCAGGCGAGGGCCGTGTTTTGGGAAGTAGGGGGTGGACGTGGCCTGAGTGGGTTCTGAGAGGCCTGTGCTCCATTTGACCCACAGGCCTGATGTTCCCTGTCTCCCTCCTCTATAAGAGCCAGTGTGGTGTAGTGGTTAAGAGCAGTAGACTCGTAATCTGGTGAACTGGGTTCGCGTCTCCGCTCCTCCACATGCAGCTGCTGGGTGACCTTGGGCCAGTCACACTTCTCTGAAGTCTCTCAGCCCCACTCACCTCACAGAGTGTTTGTTGTGGGGGAGGAAGGGAAAGGAGATTGTTGCTTTGAGACTCCTTAGGGTAGTGATAAAGCGGGATATCAAGTCCAAGCCCCCCTTCTTCTTCTTCTTCTTCTTCTTCTTCTTCCTCCTCCTCTTCTTCTTCTTCTTCTTCTATAAAGTTAATACTTTCTTGTCTGTTTTTTAGATGAATACAAAAAAGGGGACGCTTCTTTCAAGGATGCTGAAAGTCATTTACTTTTATTTGGTATTCACAATAACAGTGACTTTGAATTTTGTAGTGAAGGTAAGATTTTTTATTATTATTATTATTTAATTAATCGTACAGGATAATGAAAGCATTTGTTTTTGGATGTTAGTTGCCAAGGGAAATAATAATAGTCCCGAAATTCCTCTTCCTGCTGTGCTTTTTCTTTTTCTTAACCCATCTTTTGAAACTCTCAACATGGCTAAGTTTTTTTTTCTTTTTTTTAATCTTCCAGTAGAAAATGTGATGGTGCTAACTGAAAGATTGTTTATCTCTCGCGGTTGCAAATGTTTGTCAGATGTAGCAACGATCTGTCTCAAAAGTGTGGTGCTAACACACAATTTCCTTTCTGTTTGTTTTGCAGACTTTTATTCCCCATAAAGAAAATGAACATTTAATGAAAGTGCTTGAAGTAAAATTGGGTTTAAACATTACTAAGTAAGTCTGAAGTGATATTTTGTAAAATGCAAGGAGTTGTACATTACGATCACTGGAGGAGAGCATAGCGTCTGTTTGAGAATCTTATCAGCTCTAACCCAGTGGCAACTGTCCAGGATCACTAGCAGAGCTTTACACACTGAGACGGGAGGAGTACTTTTTATTATTTGATTTTCAGTATCTTAGGGAAGGTTGATGAAAATGCCAGCCAATGTGCAGCTGTTGTGAAAGACAAATTCAGTGTTGGGAATCATTTGAAAATAAAGCTGCCGATACCGTAATGCGACCACATTTGGAAAACTGTATACTGTTCTGGTTGCTGCACTTCTAAAGAGATATTGTAGAGCTTTAAAAATTGCAGAAAAAGGCAGTCAAAATGGGCTGGAGCAACTGGAAAGGTTACAGCATTTGGAGCTCTGTAGCTTTTTTTTTTTAAAAAAAGCAAGGGGACGGGGACATGATAGAGGTGCGTAAAATTCTGTGTGGCACAGAGTTTTTTCTTCCTCTCATGATACTAGAAGCTGGGGTAATCCAATGGAGTTGAACGATAGCTGTTCCAAACACAAGGAAGTGCTTTTTCACACAACACACTAAGCTATGGAGTTCACTACCACAGGATTTGGTGAATGCCAGCAATTTGGTGAACATCTTTAACAGGTGTTTAGAAGAGCATATGGAGGATAAGGCCAACGTAGCTGCTGTCTGCTACCTCCTGGATCAGAGGCAGTATGGCTCTACATACCTGTTGCTGCTGCCGCTTAACTGGGAGGGAGAAGGGGAGGCAGGCACAGTGGCAGGAGCACCAGATAAGATTCGCGTGGTGCAAAAGCACCAGCGGAGCCATTCTGCCTAGAAAGCAGCACTGCCCTTGCTTCTGGGCTTCCCATAGACTTCTGATTGGCCACTGTGGGAGCAAAGTGCTGGAGCTTGTCTTTGGCAACTGGGTGATTACCTATATTAGAAAATGCAATTGATAGGGCTTTTATTGACTGTCTAAGCTCATGACTGACCCCCCCCTTTTGCAATTTATAGGAACTTCACAATCAACTGGCTGCTTTGTCAAGAGTCCCTTCAGACACCATCCCAAGACTTCTTTCTGCGACTCACTCAGTCCTCACTATTGCCTTTCTACATTTTAGTGCTAATCATTTGCCTCGTGTCTGTTGGCCAGGCCACCTTCAGGAGAATTAGGTAAGGTAACTTCTCTCTGTTCTCAACCGCATGGTCCGTAGCTTGTTTATGACCTTACATGTTAGTTGCTGCATGCAATGGCAGCCAGTAGACCAGGTGGTACCTGAGGGGGAAGGGGACTTTGAACCAGGTTTCAGACTTGCGGGACAGGGAGAAATCATCAGCAGAGAATGAGGGTGAAGGGGAGAGGCTTGAGGTAGCCACAGACATGGATAGAGAAGGAGCAGGGACTGTGTTTTCTCTGCAATACAGTCCTAGTTCAGCTCCTCCCCCCCCCTCCCAACTCTCAGTGCAGGAATTAAGGATTGAGAAAAGGCTAGAACAATTAAGGTGAGTCACAGCGTAAAAATGCAATGAGGGAGGTATAAATAAAGGGGAGAGAGCACAGAACTTTAGCTTCTGCGACTGACGTGCTTATCTGATGAGTGTGCTGTGTGCTGACTCCTTGGTTACTGAGCAAAAAAGTTAATTACTGCAAGCACTGTGCCTGATTCCGCTTACAACGGCGGACAAAAGACGGAGGGGCTTTCCTGGCAGCCTGACAGGTTGGTGAAGAGTTACAGGTGTCTCCCCCTCCTGCTGTGACAGTCTCCCAGAACCAGAAGAGGTATGAAAAGGGCGGAGGAGAGGTTGGCTTCATGCAGGCACAGTGTCTGGTTGATTGCTTGGGGAAAACCCTGGAGAGGAGGGACTTTCAGTCTCGGCATCTGATCCTTGGGGCAAGACTTAACAGTTGTGGGCTGCTTTGCTCCATAGGTATGACGCTCTGCCAAATCTTTGCAGATCGTGTTCTTGCTAAAAAAAAAAAGTTAACTTCAACTTGCAGGGTGTGATTTAATGCAAGCTTACTTCTGACAGATGAGCATAAGGAAGAGCCCCATCTTGGGGCTTGATATGGACTGCTTAGTTGTTAACGGACTCTGTGGTTTTTCTTTGTCTTCCACATGCTGCAGTGGTGAACCAGTCAATGACACAGCGAAGCTTGAGGGCGGGAGGATTGGAGAAAGGCCAGAGGTTGTGTACCATGTACTTCACACACTTTCGCTGGGATTGCTTGCAATGATGATGGAAGGGTGAGTTTTCCTAGGTTTGTTTTCCCTGGAAGTGGCAAGGAATTACTCTTAACCTGCTTTCGTTTCTTTCTGGGTGGGGATGGAGGAACTCTTTCAGACAAAATATGTGCTTGGATCAAAATGGGCTTCAGTTGCAGAATCAGATTTTAACTGCAGGATAGGGCTATCTGCACCTTAGGAAACAGAGGCAAGAAGACCCCTCGGACAACCTCGCATTGCATGATTGAATAGGATTCTTATGGGTCTGCGAGGACCATTATGTACTCCTGCACCCTCTGGAAGTACCATTCTATGAAAGCAGCTTCAAATGCCTATTTTAGATGCCTCAAACAGGCTTAGAAATGGGTTTGAGTCTAAAGAAAGCCCACACAGAAGTAGTATGTTGGAGGACGCAGAGAAATTGCTGTAGGTTTCTTTGCAGTCTTCGACGGTGTCTTCTTGAGTTCTAGATGTTTACAAAGCTTTTCGCGAAGGCACTCGGAGATGGTAGTGGGATTGGATGCTGTTGCAATCTCCCTTGAACAATGTATGTAGCAACTCATCTCTTTATGGATTTGCGTGGTGGTTTTCTAGAATGAAGTACGTGTGGACTCCCTATGTTTGCATGATTGCTGCGTTCGGTGTCTGCTCTCCAGAACTCTGGATGACTCTATTCAAGTGGCTCCGACTGAAGGCTGTGCATCCTATTTTGCTGGTGAGTTCCTAGTTCTAGGTAATTGTATCCATGGAGGAGCTGTGTGCATGCCATCTCCACCCGCAGCCTTTCCCCCACTGCATGGGGGAGAAAGCCTGAAGGGGAATGATAAGCATGTGCAGCGGAATCTGCTTTCAGTTGTCCCCAATGATCAGGAACCCTGCGCACTGGCTACAGTGCCTGTTCCATGACAATTATCTCTGGTCCTGGCATAATGTAAGTATAGGATTGCTTTGTTAAGCTGATTAACCAACAGTACAGTGGTACCTCGGTTTACGAACTTAATTCATTCCGGAAGTCCGTTCTTCCACCAAAGCATTCTTAAACCGAGGCGCACTTTCCCTACTGAGGCCTCCCGCTGCCGGTGCCCTTCCACGGTTCGCCTTCCATTCACCTTCCGGGGCAAAGTTCGCTAACCGGAACACCTACTTCCAGTTTTGCGGAGTTCGTTCACTGAATAGTTCGTTAACAGGGCTGTTCGTAGACCGAGGTACAACTGTAGTATTTAGAACTTTTCAGTGCAATCCTACTCAAGGGACTACAATGGGACTTCCCTCGATGCAAATGTGTGTATATTACTGCAGTCCCAACGAGTGAACTGTAGTGATAAGAAGGTATCTGTGCTTGCATTGTTGAGGACTTAAAAGAGCAAATCTTTTATGGTGTGTCTGATTGATATTTCAGGCTCTTATCCTGAGTATGGCAGTTCCAGCTATCATAGGCTTCAGCTTGTGGAAAGAGGTAAGATAATATGATGCTCCCATTATTACTAATAGCAGTCAGCATTATCCAGTTGGAGTATTGGTTAAAGGGGACTTGACAAGGGTGAGCAGGTAGTTCATTTTCATGCTCGTGCAGTTCTCCAAATTCTCCATATATTGCTGTGTTTTGAGATAGGCTTTCCCAACATATCTCTTTGGCCAGAAATCCACAGCTAAAATGGCAGCAGCAAAAGTGTATGGCCACTAGGTAGCACTGTGAGTCTCAAATGCAGGCTTGGTTGGTTTGCTAAAGTAAATAAATAGAAATAAAAATGAATCTAGCCCGGTGATGAGGAACTCCTAAGAAAAACGAACACTTTATATTAACCAAACATTTTATTAATAAATTGTGGATAATTTTGTTGGGAGTATTTGAGTCAAAGGGATTCCTTTTTTCTTTTACTAATGCATTATGAAGAATAAAATGGATTCAATTTTTGTCCACTCTGATGGAAGCTAGCTTAATGGTGTAGCAAAGGGCTCTTGAGCATTGATGCTGCTGCAATTTGATAGTGAAGCTAGAAAGGTGGTTTTTAGTCTGCTCTCCTGCATTATTTAAAGTTCTGTAATTTGTTTTCCCACAGTTCATAGCCTTGGTGCTTCCTTTTAGTTTTTTCCTAGGATAATGGCAGAACTTTCAGAACTGCAGGAGTTTTATGACCCTGACACAGTCGGACTCATGACCTGGATCAAGTAAGCCATCCCGTTTTGCGTACTTTTTGGTGTTCTTCCTTAGCGCAGGATATTTTTTGTAACCTAAGCTGCCATCAGTGCAGCGGTTGTTTCCCTTGCACATGCCTCTAGCCATGCTCCATGTGGCCTTGCCACTCAACTTTTTGGGTTTGCACTCGTGTCTGTTGCCCGGTTGAAGAAACCTTGGTGAATTGAATGTGTGTGTTTTAACCCATCTAGATTGCATGTTTTGCTATTGGCAGCATTACAGCTCTGCAGGAAACCGTTCCTGTCGATTCCTCTGTTGCGCAGCCTGGAGTGGTGTGATGTGTTGCGGCACCGTTTATCTTTTGCCTTAGACAGCTAGATGTCTTAGACTGACCTTGCCTTCACTGCTGCATTTTGCACCAGCTGAAGTTTGCAAATACTTTTCAGAGGCAGCCACACACAGAGTGCCGTAAAGGTAAAGGGACCCCTGACCATTAGGTCCAGTCGTGACCGACTCTGGGGTTGCGGCGCTCATCTTGCTTTAGTGGCCGAGGGAGCCGGCGTACAGCTTCCGGGTCATGTAGCCAGCATGACTAAGCAGCTTCTGGGGCACCAGAGCAGCGCACGGAAACGCCGTTTACCTTCCCGCCAGAGCGGTGCCTATTTATCTACTTGCACTTTGATGTGCTTTCGAACTGCTAGGTTGGCAGGAGCAGGGACCGAGCAACGGGAGCTCACCCCGTCGCGGGAATTCGAACCGCCAACCTTCTGATCGGCAAGCCCTAGGCTCTGTGGTTTAACTCACAGCGCCACCCGCGTCCCTACAGTGTGCCTTATCATTCTCTAATCCTCATGGAACTAAAGAGTGGTGACTGTGGCCCAATACACCCTCTCTAGGAACAGGCGCCGTGAGCACTGCAGTCTTAAGCTGTGCAAGAGCACCCCTGGCTGTGGCTGCTATGTGGAAGCACAGCCAGGTCCCAAGAGCATTTTCAGGCTGTACTATATAATTTTATAGAATTACATAAGTGAGGACATGGTTTCTCTCCCCCCCCCCCCCCCCGCAGAAGACAGGCTCCTATTGCTGCTGTGTTTGCCGGCAGTCCGCAGCTGATGGGCACGATCAAGTTGTGCACTGGCTGGATGGTGACCAATCTGCCCTTGTATAATGAGGAGGACCTGCAAAAGAGGAATGAGAATGTGAGTCATCTTTGCTTTGTACTGTTTTTAAAGGGCTTCTCACGTTTTGTAGTGTACTTCGAAATCTTTAGCTGGGGATAATGTTGCTGTTATTCCCATTCCACAGGCAGGAAATGGAAGCTGAAACTTGCTCATGTATTTTGAGTACAAGCTGAGAAAGTTAGAAAGTTAAGTTCATTCAAATCAACAGAAATTTAAACTCCACACTGTATTATTGTTGCTGAGGATTCTTCCAAGTGGAAATAAAAACCATTTAACTCAATGGGGTCTGATGTAAGTCTGTGTAGGATTCAGGAGTAAAACTCACTGATTTTTACCATGTGCCTAATTTACACTCGATTGCACCCTTTGTTTACTGGCCTTAGTGGCTCTGACCCAAATATCTCTGTGGAGTTCAGTCTATGTTTTTTTGCCTCTAGTTCCAATGTGGAAGTTGATCAGCCATTTCACCCCTATAGAGAAGGATTCTTGAGGGTGACTGCTTTTGTTTGACACATGATGAAAAGTTTTGTTTAAAATTCTTGCATTAGAATTGTTCCCCCCCCCATTAATTAATGAATAAGGTTTTTAAATTTTGATTGCACGTTTGAATCCTACAGATTTTTCAGATCTATTCCAAAAGATCAGCTGAAGATATTTACAAGATACTCACGTCATACAAAGCCACCTATTTGGTTATAGAGGATTCCATTTGCAATGAGGTGGGGCCTGTGAGGGGATGCCGGATCAAAGACTTACTGGATATTGCCAACGGCCATGTAAGTAGCACCTCGAGCTTCTGTCAAAATTCTTTTGCAAGTTTCCTTTTAGAAGGCATAAAGTTTCAAATAGGATTATTTGAATATTATTCATCATAGAATATTTAAGTTGGAAGGGTCATCTAGTTCAATCCCCCTACAATGCAGGAACTAGGTCATCCATGACACAGGTAGCTTGCATTGAATTTTCTCATATGGGATAATAGATTCCGTGCTGTTAACGAGTGGCTCCTATATTCTACAATATACTTTTAGAAAGAATTGTTGCTCTACAAATGAAATGTTCCTCTCTCTCTTTCTCCAGCACAGCTAGACTATTGTTGTTGACAGTTTCACAGATCATGAAATTAAGAATCAGTTAATGTCAGTCCTTTGTGTGCATTGAATTAAAATACACATTTTCCTTCTTTCTCCCCAGGTGTATTATGAAGAAAACGACAGCTATGGCTACTCTAAATATGGACGGTTTTGTCAAGAGATCAAAATGAACTATTCTCCGTACGTGAACTACTTCACTCGAGTATACTGGAACAGATCCTATTACGTATACAAAATCAACACTGTGATATCCTTCCAGTCCTGAGATGCCATTTTGAAGACTGACTTGAGTTGGCAGAATTCCTAAATGGGAATTTACGAACGTACTTTTTTATATCCCATATACAGTATAAACACACACACACACACACACACACACACACACCCTTGAGAACATGCAAAACGGTACCTGACTGGAATACTGCAGACAGACTACAGAACAGCGAAAGAGAGAGATGCTGCAAGGCCATGCGAGTAGAATATGGACTGTCTTCCATATTTTAAAATACCTCTTCCCAGCTTTTCCAGTTTTAGCCTTATTTTAATGTGCATTGATTCCCCCCCCCCCATTGTTTATAGCAACTGCTGCCTTTAAGTAGTTTTATTTACTTGGTTAAATATAAAAAAGGAACGTGTAAACCTTCTGGGCATGATCCTGAAGCTATGCATATTTATCTGGGGTTGTGGGAGGATATTCAGTCCTTTTTGGAGCTGCAGGTTCCCACCGTATTTTTTTAATGAATGAAAGTGGAGCAGGAGGGTTTGGAGATTGCTGGAAATTATTCGGGTTGGCTGGGGTATGAGTTGTATACAGGGTATTGCTTGGCTGAGATTGATTCTTGTTAATCATGGTTGCTAGCTATGATCTGCTTTCTGGCAGATCTTCAATGGGGCACAATTTTATCCTACATTTGTTGAAAGACTATATCCTAAGAAGGTAGCACACAGTGGACTACATGTCTTTAAAAAGAAATCAGTGTCCCAAATAAGAGTTTACTCTTAATATGTACAATTTTCTTTGAAATGTGTAGATGTGTTTTAGGAATATACATCCAATATTATGATGGAGACCTTCTAATTGTTTCAAATATACAATTTAGTCCCTAAACAAGAGAGTGCTTGGAGAGGTTTGACTTAACCATTTTGCAGAACTGTGCGCCTGCTTAAATATGATGGATGGGGTTAATCACTTTGATCTGGTTTTATAGCCTTGTTAAAAGTTATTTCTCGAATTGGATTTTAAAAACCACACACTGAAGACCAAGCTGATAACTTTGGGTTGAGTTGTTTTAAAAAATTTAAATATTGTTATGGGATCTTAGCAATTTCTCTTCACGTATTTATGCTGTTGTTCTTGGTAATCTTCTTTACTTTTCTGTGTGTCCCCTCCCCCCATCCCTCTGAGTTTGATATTTATGGTCTTTCAAAAACAACAACTCTGAAGAGTTTTGTTTTTTTAAAGTGTAAGCTGTGAGAGCATTCCTTCTGTGCTTCACGGAAAGCCTTCTATCCACAGACTAGAACTGAAATTCCAGATGTTGGCATTTTCATTCAAGGTACACAAACATGAGAATAACCAGGCAAAGCAGATTTAGTATGTGTATATTTTATTACACACGTCATGTGTGGTCATTGCTGCCTATTTTATGCAGGACAAACAACTTGGTTGTAATATTTTGAAGAAGAATTCATTATGAAGAACTCCAGCTCATAGAACTTAAAATCATATTGGTGTTATGATTTCTGAGAGGGTATATATTGTACTGCTGAGTGATTGGATGTAAAATGCCTTATGACAGTAGCCTTGAGATGCATTCACTTCGACAATGTCTGTATCCGTGAGGTTTTGTTTTAATACCGCAGTCATTCTCTGTGTTCCTTTACAAATGCAATTATGCCTCTGCATTGGAAAAAAAAAATTCTGATGCTGCAATAAATTGCATCAGACGCACTTACCTTGAATTTACTGCAAGGGAATTTACGTTTTAATACTGTTTTGTACTGACTGAAGGGCTGCCCGTTTTGACATGTTTCCGGCATCAAATACTCCACCTCCCTTCACCAGGCACTGCCGTGGTGTAATCACCTTTGATTTCTATGAGGCTTCCATGGAAATAGATGCAGGTCATGCAGTAACATCAATATGTATGGCCAGCTCTAATACAATATCATTAATGGAGGTAAACCAGCAACCTCTATGGTAGTCTCTAATGTTCATGAATTCCACTCCTAACTATTGCACTTCTGCGCTGGCTGAATTACTTCAGCCCTAACAGTCTTGCTCAAAATGCAGTTATATCTCCGCTTCTGAAATGGGCTCCTTTTGAATATTTACTCCAGTGCTGAGTAACTTTAAGCTTGTCCACACAGTTGAAGATGAGCTTGTTTTCCAGCTTAAAATTTTGTTTTATATGTTGCTTTGAGCATACAGCACATAAGCCCTTACCCCTGATTTTTAAGTAGTGATGCTGCTTAACCGTATCCCACTCCTCATGCTTGAAGAGAAATGAAATCCGATAGCTCTCAAGTTCCAGAAACTTACTACAGCAACAAGGGGTGGAAAGTGCCGCTCTGCTAACAGAGATGGAGGTACTCCACCTGGAAGTCCCCTTAATGTCTGTAGAGAAGAGGGAAACAGGACATGGTGGGAACAAGTACGTATTCCTCCCCACAGTAGCCAATGGGAAGGTAGAAGAAAAAAACTACCCCTTGCCCTGTCCACGGCAAAATCTCGGGACAATGGATGAGGACAGCTGCTATTCTCCCTGTTGCAAATGTGCAGTGGGGTTGCTCTGTTTTGTAAGCTTTCTCTGTGAGTTGTGGGACCTTTTGAAATCAGATTTGCAGCTGTGGAAGGAGGAGGTGGTGGCTCTCATGGCCTCTGGTTAGATAAAACCTTCACAAACCGTGATAGTGCTTTTTCCCCCATAGAGAAAAAAGTAGCAAAAAAATTAAAACTGCAAATCTAATGTTGGTTATTGGACTAGCTGTTGAATAGCCAGAAGTGGGAGGTAGATGAGGTCTTTTTATTTTTATTAGTTGTGCAAAATGCAGCATTTTCCTAACATTCCCTGAAGACTTTGAAGGTGGTATTTAGAAAGCTTGTAAGCATCACTCTAATTAAGTGCTTTTCGGGCATAACCTGTTATGGTTCTAATGAATGGAGAAATAACTAGTCCTTAAAAAAAAAGCATTCAAACCTCTTGCTGTCGATGTTGCAGTCCAGTTGGAACATGTGCCTTGTAAACCTTTTTTTATTAAAGAAACAAACTCTAACCTCTGCACATTTTGTTGATTCTTTTTATGTCTAAAATTCACAGTTGAATTTCAGTAGGGACAAATGTCGGGTTCTACACTTAGGCAAGAAGAACTAGCTGCACAAATATAAGATGGGGGACACCTGGATTGCCGGTAGTATAAGTGAAAAGGACCCTAGGGGTCTTAGTAGACCACAAGCTTAACGTAACAGTGTGATGCAGCAGCAAAAAAAGCTGCTGCTATTCTAGACTGCATCAACTGGAGTATAGTGTCCTAATCAAGGGAAGTAATAGTAGCACTCTATTCTGCCTTGGTCAGACCACACCTGGAGTACTGTGTCCAGTTCTGGGCACCACAATTTAAGAAGGATATTGACAAGCTAGGATGTGGCAGAGGAGGGCAGCCAAGATGATTAAGGGTCTGGAAACCAAGCCTTAGAGGGAATAGTTAAGGGAACTTGGTATGCTTAGCCTGGAAAAGAGGATACTGAGAGAAGATATGATAGCCTTCTTCAAGTATCTAAAGGGCTGTCACATGGAGGAAGCATGTTTTCTCCTGCTCCAAAGGGTAGGACTGGAAACAACAGATTAACTTACAAGAAAGGAGATTCCGACTAAACATCAGGAAGAACTTTCTGACAATAAGAGCTGTTTGACAGTGGAATGGATTCCCATGAAAAGTGATTGACTCTCCTTCCAGGAAGGTACATATTCTGGGTCCTATGGAGCAGTTGATGCAGCCTGAGACTTCTGCATTGAAGGTGCTGATGCGCTTTTCGCTTCAAGTCCATAGCTGTCAACTTTCAGATTTGAAAATAAGGGATCAGCAGCCTCGAAAATAAGGGATATCTAACAATCCGGGATGGCAGCGGGAAACGGCGCTGGAATAAGAATTTCTCGCAAAAAAAGGGAAGGTTGACAGCTACGTTCAAGGACACAGCGGGGCGGGGGAAGGTGGCCTACGGACCCGTCTCTTGGCTGAACTTTCTCCTCTTCTGCGACATCTGGCGCGCTTTCCCCTGTCTCAAGTCTGCCCTGACTCTTCCTCCCGCCTTGCGGGCGGCATCACCCCCCCATCACCCCCACCCCCTGGTCATCGCTTCTGCGAGAGTGACCTTACGCACAGAATCTGCAAACACGTATCTGTTTGGAGAAAGCGCGGCCGCTTTTTCACACCATCGACCCACACGGAACAAGTTTCTAGGCAAACGGATTCCGCCTCCTCTCATCCGATTGGCGGCTCTTGCGCGGAGGGCGGCGCGTCCGTCCCGTCCATCCCTCCACGTGGAGTCGGCTGTGCTGGCGCGCAGTCTCGGGCTGCTGGAGAACTTGCCCCGTCTCCGGGAATCGCTCGGCGCCGCACCGAGGGGGAGAATGAGGGACTCGCCGGCCGGGGCCCGCCGATGGCTCCTCTTCCTCTGGCTGGCGGCCGGCTCGGGCGGCTCCCCGTGCCGCTGGCCCGCCTCGCCGCGCGCGCTCTGCTTCTATGGGCAGGTGCCCGAGAACAGCCCTCCGGGGACGCGGGTGCAAGGGCTGCGGGTGCCGCTGCGGAGGCTGCTGCTGCGAGCGCCGACTCCGGGAGCCGCCTGGGCCCTGGAGGGCGACGGCGCCTCGCACTTCGCCCTGCAGTTGCTCCCGCCCGGGGCTCCCCGTCGGCGGCCGGCGCTGCTGCTGCTTTTGCGCACGGCCGAGCGCTTGGACCGGGAGGCGCGTCCGCGCTACAGCCTGTCGCTGACGGGCCCCTCGAGGGCGGCGCTGCTGCTCCGGCTGCGGGTGCTGGACCGCAACGACCACCGGCCTCGCTTCCCGCCGGGCCCCGCGCCGCCCCTCGAGGTGGACGAGCTGGCGCCGCTGGGCTCCGAGGTGGCGCGCCTGCGCGCCCTGGACGCCGACGAAGGCGCCAACGCGCGCCTCACCTACGGCTCGTGGCCCGGCGCCTCCGAGCCGGGCCGCCGCCTCTTCGTGGTGCCGCGCAGCGGGCAGGTGCTCACCGTGGGCTCCCTGCTCGGCCTGCGCCGCCTCAGCCTCTGGGTCTCGGCCCAGGACCACGGGCTGCCCCGGCCCTTGCGCAGCCCCGCCAGGCGCCTGGAGCTGGCCGTGAGGAAGAGGACGACGACGACGGCCGCAGTCCAAGGCGCTGCTCCGTCGCCGCGCAAGGCTCGCGCCCTGGCCGCCTCCTCCAGCCCCAGCTACAAAGTCCGCGTCCCCGTCGGGGCGCCTGCGGGGGAGCTCATCTTCACGGTCCCGGACACGCGCTACCAGGAGGCCGGCGGCAGCTGGTTCGAGATGGTCTCTCCGGCCGCGGCGGGGGCTTTCCCGGTGGAGCTGGACAGGGGCTCCGGCCGACTGTCCCTCGTCCGGCAGCTGGAGAGGGGAGGCCGGACGGAGGTGCTGGTCAAGGTGCATCGGATAGACGGGCAAGGTGAGGCTGCCTCACAGGTGGGAAGCCTGCTAAGTCGTGGGCGTCTCTGAGCAGGTGCGGAGCCGATGCAGTGACATCTTAGGGGTTTTAATGAAAACAACAGGTATAATAAGCCAGTCCTTTACTCAAA
This sequence comes from Podarcis gaigeae, assembly GCF_964106915.1. Lineage (NCBI taxonomy): Eukaryota > Metazoa > Chordata > Lepidosauria > Squamata > Lacertidae > Podarcis > Podarcis gaigeae. Next base: position 25,652,273 of record NC_139683.1, on the reverse strand, counting down.
GTATACCTTTTGGGGTTGTCCACACAGAAATTTAAGGTAAACGTCACAGCAATGCAATAAGATTGAGAATAATGAAACCATCTAACTCTAAATGCAGCATATTCTAAAATGCTTGGGCTTGATGCTGAAGGGAACACGATGTTAAGTGTGTGTTGTGTGGTAAATTGTCCCATGTGGAGCCTGTCAGAGAACTGCTTTGCCACTAAGGCTGTTCCAGTTGCATAAGCAGCCCAAATGATTTCTTGGGATAGCAATGTTTTTGTGGTGCTGTGGGAACAACACTGAAGCAGCATGTAGACTGAAAGATTGGTGCCTTCATTCATGTGATTATTTCAGAAAGGATGCTGGAGTTCACAGGCTCATTCCCTTTTTAATTATTTTGATTTAAAGCATATATTGACTTGTGTGGGAGATTGCATACCTTAGAAATGCATCAAGTCCGTAAATAAACCTACTGAGCAGAAATTCTGCCTCCTAATTCTTCAGACTTGTGATACAGCTACTCCCCATAGATGAGACTTGTCTAATGCTTCAAAGTACACATCGTGCTCAAGTGTTCGTAATTTTGCTCAGCCTTTTTCTCAAATGAAAATGGTCACAGGTCTGGTGGATGGGAAGGAGGTGATTCACTCTTTATCCTTGGGCCATTTCTCCTGATGGGAAAAGTACACAATCCTTTCATGTTTTCCCTTTGGGGAGAAGGACATGGGAGAGCAATATTTGATTAGAAAAATGGTTTGAGAGGCTCTTCCACCTCCCTCATTTCTTTGTTTGAGATTGCAGCCTACATATTGCTGCTTCTTATTTTAAAAGAAAAAAGTCAGGACAGGTAAACACAATGTCACGCTGTTTGATCCCAGGTGGCGGACGTTTGGATTTTTCTTCAACTTTGTATTTTATTGTTTAGCTGTGTGAGTTCATCATTTGTAAAGATTTCAACAGTTTGGCACAGAATATTGAGTTATGGTGCAAACATTCACAAGCAAACAAGACATGCTGAAGCACATTTCAAGCTGTACATCCTATTATCCTTGGCAAACAGTGTGTGGATTGACCAGTGTGAAAATGGTTGCTTGTCTGCAGAAAACTACAGTTATTTCAAATATGCTCTTTGCTTTTGAATAAATGCAGCTTCCTTTCTAAAGAGAGACGTCATTAAACAGGTGCAGCCGCAATATCAGAAAGTGCAGTATTGATATTCATTGTTTACATTCCTTGATTGCAAACCCCCCCCCCCCCCCCAGTGAAAGCATAGTGATTCAGCCTCTTGAGAATCTTGTTTCTTTTTTCTGGAAAAAAAAATTAAGTTTCTAGTCTTCAAAACTTCTAAGATGGAACTGACTGTAGTGGAGCAAGTCCCTTTATTATCACTAACCAAAATGTCACAAAAAGCGCACAAGCTCTTTGAGTCCAGCAAAACTCTTTATCATGCTGGATGTTAAGCAAAATGGGAAGGACGGGGAGCGGTGATAAGAAAGCTTGTTTGATTTTGAAGCCATGGTGTCTGGATTTTCAGTAGTACACCTTCCTTCTCTAAGTAGAGGCAAGTGCCCATATCAGGGATAGCAAATTTTCTGCCCTCCAGATGTTACTGAACTACAACTTGCCCATTGACTGTGCTGTCCCAGACTGTGCTGTCCCAGACTGGGGCGCCTGGGAGTTACTCTTGCTATCTACATGCAGGTTGTACTATTAAAGGATGTGTTATTGGTCATAGAGATTGAACATATTTAGATATACTTTGTATATGTGTTCTAAAGCTTCCTCTTTGTTTCCCATCCCTGGACTTCAGTGTAAGTTGAGGTTTCACACTCACAAGGGCTAACAACACATTTATTTATTTTTGGTCATATGAAGAAGCCAGATGTGTTCTCAAGGTGCTAACCCTGTGCCTGTTGCAGCAGGGATGGGTAGCCTGTAGCCCTCCAGATATAGCAGGGTCAATGACTAGGGATAATGGGAGTTGTATCTGGAGGGCCACACTGAGCTGTGGAGCCTCTCCAAGTGGCTTAGTTTCCATCTCATATGACTCTTTCCATTGACGTAATCTAGACAGTATCTTAGTGCAGGTTTGATGCAACAACATCCAGATCTTTCCCATGTTTACAGTGTACATTTCTGTTTGCAAATGTTACATGGTAACAGAGGTCAGGCCATTTCTCCATCTGGTCCAGTATTGTCCTCTCTGTCATCAGAGTCACAGGCAGATACTCTTTCCCACCAGCTGCTACTTGATCTCAGGGACCTTCTCCATTCAAAACAGGGACCTGGGACCTTCTCGATTCAAAACAGCGACAGAGAACCTCTGGCCCTCCAGGTGTTCCTAGGTTCCAGTTCTTACTAGACCCAGCCACCATGGCCAACGATCGTAGATGATGGCAGTTGTGATCCAAGAGGGTGACAGGATCCTCACTTCCTATTGTAAACCGCATGCTCTACTACAACCCTTGAATATTTTAAATAGCTATTTTTATCTGTCCTTATGGATGATTTTAGGGACGTGGGTGTCACTGTGGGTTAAACCACAGACCCTAGGACTGCCGATCAGAAGGTTGGTGGTTTGGGTCCCCGGAACGGGGTGAGCTCCCATTGCTCGGTCCCTGCTCCTGCCAACCTGGCAGTTTGAAAGCACGTCAAAGTGCAAGTAGATAAATAGGTACCACTCTGGCAGGAAGGTAAACGGCGTTTCCATGCGCTGCTCTGGTTTGTCAGAAGTGGCTTAGTCATGCTGGCCACATGATCCAGAAGCTCCTTCGGCTAATAAAGTGAGATGAGTGCCACAACCCCAGAGTCGGCCATGACTGGACCTAATGGTCAGGGGTCCCTTTACCTTTACCTATGGACGATTTTACTGTTTGGTTCTTTTTGCAAACAGCTTTGAGTTTTTCTTCTTACAACCAAGCGGTGTCTAAATTTTATGAAATGTATAAATAATAAAATATTGAGCTGCGCTTCGCCTCCGTGCCAGCCCCTCAAACGATTTAGTCCCATCCACCTCCACTGCATTAAAAGTCCAGACAAGGCTTTTTGTGCAGGCTTGATCTAGCTTATTAAGTTAAAAGCAGGCAAACCGATGAAAGGTATTGCTGTGTTAACTTGTGAAGCCGACTGCACAATCGGCGTGCTGCTCTTCTGCATTGTTGTTCTTTAAAAAGAGCTTATTATGATCTCTGCCATGATCCTCTTTGCAAAGCTGTGTTCTGCTTCATCCTGTGCCCAATAACAATATCGACAAGACAAAACGCCTCGGGGTAGAAATAATTCCAGTGATCATGTAGGACAAGGTCATAGCCGCACTTCCTTTAGAGCAGCTGTTCAAAATTAAATTACATTTGGAAATCTTCAAAATAAAACATGCTGGAAAAATGTCTGTGGGGTTGCTTATAACTGTTAAGCAGTTCCGGTAACTATTAAGTTTTACAAATGCACTCGGAAGAATTGGCAAAAACCAACCCATTGGTGGCTCTTGCGATGGTGCAATACTGTGGAATGCCAAGCTTGACCCAGATGTATTTCATGACTGCATGGAGCAAACAGCCCTTTACCAACATCCATTATGTGGACTATAAAGATGAGGAAGGAAATGTAAAGAGAATTCTGTAATTTTTTTAGTGCCGTTCATTTGAGTAGGATTACACTTAAACAGACAGTACAAAGTTGCCCTGTGTGGTTGTTACTTATTTATTAGACTTCTTGATCCCTCGCTACCCAGAGGTCTCCGAACGATTCACAGCACATTTGAAAACAAAGTATAAATAAGCTATATAATGAAAATGGAATAAAGCAACTCCCATAATAACCACACATGTTGAGGAAGTTATCTCTCAACTTCAATTTCCTACCCATAAAATGGAAATACACCTAGTGCATAGAATTCTTTAAGGATAAACTAGTTCAGGCAATGTTATTGCCCACCATAGATATTACGAAAAAGTAGGTTTGATGCTTTGCTGTCTCTGGTTTTGTTATTTTGTGTGCTATTCTCATCGTCTTTTAAGGTTTGTGTACATTGCTCTGTCATCTCAGAACACCCCCAGTCATGAATGGGCATAAACCTTCTATGCCTCCATGTCCCTGGGAGTCAAATTTAGTCTGTGGGGGTCCCAATTAGCAAAGGAAACAGATAATTACAAAAGCCAATTTAATCTCCAAATTAGTCTAAATTTTTAAAGATAGGAAAATACAAAATCCATTAAATTCCCAGGACTGCTTCTTTGTACTGGTCGTTATTGCTTTCCTTTTCTTCCAATATAAATCCATCCTTTGTGTCCTTCCCCTTGATCTTGCTGAGGCTCTTGGTGTCTGCCCTACTTGACCATAAGCTGCATATTGAACCCTGCCGCAGCTTTATGAAAGCAAAGAAAAGCACCTTTTGTGAGAGGAGTTCCAAGAGCTCCATCACCTTATTTCTTAGCAAAATGGAAAGCCTAAAAGAACAGGGTGTAAAAAAAGGAAAAAAGTTATACGTTCTGTATTTCTGAAATGTGGCTGCTGATTGTCCTTTAACACTCTGTATAACAAATCAACTCATATTATGTGTAACATTTATCATAGAGCCCATAACGGATGTTCTCTGAGTGTTAAAAGTGTGTATTCTAAGAAATGCACTTTCCAGATAGATAAAAATAGTAAATACCATGACCACCATCAAACAATGGTGCAATGAAAACCGATTTAACTAAATTAAAAATGGCCCACAGTCTGCCAGAGGAATTAAATTTTCAACAGTTCACCCAGAAGTTATAGGAATGACTTCAGATATATTTTTGAACTATTTCAGTGAATTTGTTCCTGGCAGTATCTCACATGATGAACCAAATATATGTCTCTTCTTTAAGCAGCTTATGTTTATTATTGATTTGTATACTCTTGGAATAAGCTGGTGGGACGAAAGTGTAGCAGCAGTGGTTTGCATTCAGTTTTCAACACTTATTTTGAGCTGAGTAAACTTGCCCAGACCAGGCCCGTGTGGTTTAAGTAGGTAGTAATATCCCACCCCCACCGCACTCTTCGGTATCAGTTTGGCTTAAACATCCTGCTGATTTTGTGTCTTGCCAGATCGCTTTCTTGTGGTGACAGATCAGTATTGACAAATAACTTGGCTGTAACATCAAGCTGTTTATGTCAACGGAACAAAATGTTGTGTGGTCATATTGATTCAGCACTAGCTGAACGCTTTTGTATGTCTGATCTTTTTTTTTTTTTGTCAGGCGGGGGCTTGGTTGAAAATCAGGAGACAGGGAGGCACATTTCGTAGTCTGTAAAATGCCCGTCTGATGTAGCACTGATGTTAAGTATTTGGGGACTTCTGGATTTTTGGCTAATAGTATGTAACATTCTAAATGCAAGAAGGTAATTTGGTTGGCTTTTGTTCCATTTGAAAAGCATGTCTTGAGCACAAACAGGAATTGTTTCTTCACCATAAGCCCCGTCAACACAATCATCAAAGTTGGCAGCATTGTGTAAGTAGCCAGCCAGTGTTAGAAACTCAGCTATATAAGCTAGGCTCCTTAAACCAGGGTTACAGTCACCAAAATGGAATACCTAGTTGCCATTTTGGGGCCAGACAGCTTTGAAAGTCATATTTTTCAATACGACTTTTTGGTTCCTGAAATTCATTCTGATTGTGCAGATAAAATATAATGGATAGAATTCTCCAGCATGTGTTGCTAGTGCATGAAAACAGTCAAGATCCAAGGCGTGGCACCTCCAGAAGGTGGAGACGTCAGGTGCCATCCTGGTGCCTGGGCATCTTCACGTGGTCGCAAGTGGCCGAGAGCCAGGTGCAAAGTGCACCTGGTGCCTGGCGAAGTTTGAACGATGTAGCCAGCCACCAGTAAAGTATGGATACTAAACTTGTGTGAGAGCATCTGGAATTATTAAAAGCCATTGTCAAGTAAAGGTGGTTGTCTCTTTCTAAGTGGCTTTAGTTAATCAAGTCAACCTCAGTAAGGCCTCTTTTTAATCAAGTAAGTTAAGTCTCTTAGCCTCAGTTTTCTTGTCAGTGCTTTTCATGTATTTATAATACACCTTTGTTCACTTATGGATATAAAGATGCAGTGGTCTCTCATTGGGGCACCATCCAGACCCAAACCTGCTTGGCATTAGCAAGATGGCCAACAGCTCCCATCATCTCTGAACGTTGGCCATGTTAGCCAAAGACCATTATCCATTTCAAGATGGTTTTGAAGGTGAATTATATTTATTTATTTCATAAAATTTACATACCGCTTGATTGTAAAAACAAAGCAGAACACCCCAGATGGGTTTACACAAAAAAAGAGGGTTTAAAGGAGGGCTGCAAGGCATTTGAGATGCTGAAAATGCTACAGAAAACTGGTGAAGCTCCAGTTCTTTGTGCCGAATCCATACCTACTCTTTGCTTGAGCAGAAGTTAAAACTAATCAAGGTCCAGATAGCATTTTCTGTTGGTGTGCCCTGTTCGCTGGCCAGGTTTTGGATTTCATTGATTTCATAAAGCTGTGCTGGATTTAGGACAGTGCAGGAGGTTTCCCCGAACCGAGGGAGCACAAAATAATAAATGAATGATTGCGATAATAAGAAATATTTTGTCCTCACTCAGGGCACTATATTACCAAAGTCCTTCCCTGCAGAATGGCTCAAGTTCAAACATAAGCCAGTTTGCATCGATTGCTATAGCTTGTTGTCCTCTGGCTATTAATTGACCTATGTGCAAATTAGTGGGTGAGCTCCGTGAGTGGTTTCTGAGAGCTTGTTTGTATGCTGTAATGATGGACTTAATGCCTTGTGGGGTTTTTTGCATTGCAGTGGGATTATAAATCTGTCGCTTACTAACTTTGGAAGGTGGTGGACTCTCCTTCATTGGAGGTTTTTAAGCAAAGTTTGGGTGGCCATCAGTCATGGGTGCTTTAGTTGAGAGTCCTGTATTGGACTAGATGACCATCTGGTTCCCTTCCAGCTCTACAATTCTGTGAGCAACAGGGAAGTAGTTGTCAGGAGCTCAGCCTGCACTAGAGTAGGACCCTGGCAGAGACACATGCCCAACTGGCATGTTCTCTCCCTTCTGGTCGATCGTTCGGGAGCTTCATAAGCTTTCTTCAGCCCGAACATCACAGCGACCGATGCCAACAGACACCGGCACACTTAGGGATCCGCAGAGTCTTCATAACTTGCGTGACAGACCTCAGCAACTCAGCATTTTGGCTAATCTACTTTATTTACATATAAACACGCACAGAGCACTGCAACATGGTTCCCTCTCTCTCCAGCATCGGACAGCAAAGAGAAAAAGAACAAAGGACAATAGTCCCACTTCATGGAACACAGTAACACAAACATCCTGTTTCTATCACTTCCCACTCTTTGGAGTCAAAACATACACCGTCATGCGAAAGACAAAAATCCCCCCCCCCCAAAAAAAATCCCACCGTTGGTTTTGATATTCCTTGAAACAGTCCCTCTTCTGATCAAAATAAAAACGGAGTGGGGCTTTCAGGAAGGAGTATAGGAGGGAAAGAATTCAGCACTCCTTGCCTACCCCATTTCCTTATGAAATTCTTTTTCTTACACATGCAATTTACAGTGGTGCCTCGCAAGACGAAATTAATTTGTTCCGCAAGTCTTTTCGTCTTGCGAGTTTTTCGTCTTGCGAAGCACGGTTTCCCATAGGAATGCATTGAAAATCAATCAATGCGTTCCTATGGAAACCGCCTTCAGACCAGGTTTGGGGACAGTCTGTCCCCCGACCTCTTCTGAAGGCCGACGGGGGGGCGAAAGTCTTTGCTTCCCCCCCCTTCCCGGGACAGCGGAGACTTCTCCGCTGTCCGGGGCGATCTTAAAATGCTGGCGGGCAGCAGCGCTGCCGCCCGCCAGCATTTTAAAATCCCCCGGGAAGGCAGGCAGGGGGGACAAAGACTTTTGCCCCCCACCCGCCTTCAGAAGAGGTCCAGAGGACTCTCCAAGCTGCGGATAGCAGCCTGCTGCCCCGCGCGAGGGGCAGACATTCGCAGCTTGGGGAACCCTGCAGGACTTCCCCGCAGGGCTCTCCAAGCGGCGAATGTCGGCCCCGCGCGAGGGGCGCTCTGCTTAAGAGCGCCCCTCGCGCGGGGCAGCAGGCTGCGCACCTTCCCCTCTGTTCCCGGACCTGTCCTGAAGGCTTGCAGTGGGAGGAGGGCTTTCCTCCCCACCGCCAGCATTCAGAATGCTGTTCTGAATGTTGGCGGTGGGGAGGAAAAACCCTCCTCCCACCGCAAGCCCCGGGAACAGAGGAGAAGCGCTGCGCACCTTCCCCTCTGTTGTCCGGACCTGTCCTGAAGGCTTGCAGTGGGAGGAGGGCTTTCCTCCCCACCGCCAACATTCAGAATGCTGTTCTGAATGTTGGCGGTGGGGAGGAAAAACCCTCCTCCCACCGCAAGCCCCGGGAACAGAGGAGAAGCGCTGCGCACCTTCCCCTCTGTTCCCGGACCTGTCCTGAAGGCTTGCAGTGGGAGGAGGGCTTTCCTCCCCACCGCCAACATTCAGAATGCTGTTCTGAATGTTGGCGGTGGGGAGGAAAAACCCTCCTCCCACCGCAAGCCCCGGGAACAGAGGAGAAGCGCTGCACACCTTCCCCTCTGTTCCCGGACCTGTCCTGAAGGCTTGCAGTGGGAGGAGGGCTTTCCTCCCCACCGCCAACATTCAGAATGCTGTTCTGAATGTTGGCGGTGGGGAGGAAAAGCCCTCCTCCCACCGCAAGCCCCGGGAACAGAGGAGAAGCGCTGCACACCTTCCCCTCTGTTCCCGGACCTCCCACCGCAAGCCTTAGGACAGGTCCGGGAACAGAGGAGAAGGCGCGCTGCGCTTCCCCACTGTCCCCGGAGATTTCCCTATGGGCTTTCGTCTTGCGAAGCAAGCCCATAGGGAAATTCGTCTTGCGAAGCCGCTAAAAAATCGGAAAACCCTTTCGTCTTGCGGGTTTTTCGTTTAGCGAGGCATTCGTCTTGCGGGGCACCACTGTATAGTTATTCAGTAGCTACCTATCTTCTGTGCATGCTAAGATGCCCACTGAAATGCATGGGATCCTTCCTAGCAGCCAAAGGAATGCATTAAAGAGAGACAAAGGACTCTTATCACAGCATTTGTGTTAATTAGCTGTCCAATTAATTAGCCAAGATATTGGTGCTATATATGACAGTTCCTGACAAATGATTTTTTGTGCTGTTACAGGTGTTAATACAACCATCTTGGCAGTTTACCACCAATCCTCTGCTGAACTTAAGCTCTAATTATTACTGACAGCTCCCACCTTATCGTGTTCTCCTGCCAGCTAAGAGTAGGGCTAGGCGATACTCTTGGAACTTTGAAGTGTCAGGCATAGCTCTAATGGCTTTAGCCCAAACGTAGCAGAGTTTTCCTGCACAGCGAAGAAGCTAGTTGAGGTGGAAATGACTAGTCAGCTAGACTCAGAATAACTATTTACAGGATTTATTAAAAGGAAAAATAAAACCAGCAGAGTTTCTGCATACAAAACAAAGCAAAATAAATCCTTTCTTTCTCTCTCTCTTTTAACCATACACAGCACTTCTTCTCCTAACACACCCACCTAACACAAACTGTGCTAGCATTCCTAGATAACAGAGTTGAGTGCTGGTCGTTAACCAATCAGAGTAAGTAGTTTCTAGGTCAAGCAGACCTTGGCTTTCTTCCAAGAGTAAATTGACACTGCCTTGAGTTAATTGTGTGAAGCCAGAATCTGTAAGTTTTCGTGAGAATCAATTAACAGAAACTGAACATCACAATATATAACCAGCTAAATATATTGATATCATTATATGTATCTGGTGGTGGCAGGGGGCCTTGCTGGGCCTTCCTGCGCCTCTCTGTGTAAGCTCCCAAATTCTTATTTACTTACTTCTTTTTTCTGTATCCCTTGCAGACCATGACTGGTATTTGTGCCGTGTGGTGATTATAGCCGTTGAAGAGGAACTCATCTCTTGGGAAATGTATCCATACCCCTATTTGGCACGTGTTGATCCTGACGCTCGAGCAGGCACATCAGTCTATCAACTTGTCGCCCATTACAGTGGTAATGAAAATTCTAGTGTTGGGATATCCTATGCTCTGGTTGCAGGTAAATAGGTGCTGCTTTCTGTCTGAAATGAATTTTGCCTCTTTTTATTTTGAAACCCATTGATGCACTGCCAGGATTCAAGCCCTGACCCACTAGGGTGCTTTGAATTTTTCAACTTTCCAATTCCAAAAATGAGTGATGCTAATTAGTTTGGCTTTGCAAGTAAAATGTGTGCAAAATTGCATAGAAATCATTAAAATGATTGCCAAGTACTTGCAGTTATATTAAATATTTATTTATATTTATATTTTTCTTATTATTTTATTTAGCATTACCTGACATTTTCAGTAGGTAAAATTAAAACTCATACGTTTTCCAAAAGCAGCTTATGTGCTTCTTCATCAAATGCAGATTTACCAAGCTAAATGTAGTCCAGCCACAAAAATAATAGCAGATTTGAATTCATCACACCCAAAACCATATTTTAAAAACCCTTCATTGAAGAAATTTGCAAAAATTAAGTTTCACCCCTTAAAATGACACACCCTACTGACCCACCTCTGGAGATTAAACTGCCCCAGCTAGTTTCTTTTTGGCAGACTTAAAAAGCCTTTGTTACGTTGCATTGATTATGCATATTTTAATTGAAAAGTGACTAAGGGATTGCATCTTTACTGCCTCATTTTATATCCCCACCTCAACAAACCCCACTGCAGCCACAGCCAAACTACTTTCTGTGCTGAATCCTAGATTAGTTTGAAGCCTCAGTGCTCTGCAAATGGTCTTTTCTCCCCCTATTGCTGTTGCTTTCCCTTATAATTCACTTTCCCTTCCTATACCCTTCATTCTTCTGTGCCATATGCTTGGTAGAAGCAGCAGAGCAGATAGCGTAAGGTAGTCAAGTGAGGTAAATTGGTTAGGGACTTGCTTGATTTAATCACTAGTGCCATACCGCTTTGCATAAATGGGATTTTTAATTGGCTCAGAGTGTACACAGGAATGTGTGCAGGCCCTGCTCTTTCCTGTGCTACTGCTGTGTGCAGGAGACAATGGCAGCTCATGTGTGCTACTAACTTTGGCCCAGGGATAGGAACAGAATTCCTGTTCAGAATACTGATGGTGGCAGCTCAAAGTCTTCCTTCCCAGGCATAATAAGTGGAGCACCGAGTCTGGCAGATATGCTAAGCCGGGGTCAGCAAACCTTTTCAGCAGGGGGCCGGTCTGCTGTCCCTCAGACCTTGAGGGGGGCCAGACTATATTTTTTTGTGGGGGAAATGCCCCACAATGCCCCACAAATAACCCAGAGATGCATTTTAAACAAAAGCACACATTCTATTCATGTAAAAACACGCTGATTCTCAGACCATCCGTGGGCCAGACTTAGAAGGCAATTGGGCCTTAGTTTGCCTACCCATGTGCTAAGCCATACTGCTTGCTGGTTTAGATGTCACTCATCCATGAAAAGAACCTTATTCTGTCCACTGCAGTGTGTAAGGGTCAGTGTTGGTGGGAAATAGTAATGGGAAAGAAATTTGTGTAAGTGAGGAGCTTGGTGCTAAAAGTTAACAACACCTCTTTTCATAATTTTTTGTACTCCTTTCACTCAACAGGTGGTGAGGAACGATTTGATATAGATATGGACACAGGGATCATATTGACAACTGGCTTGCCTTTAACTCTGAACCAGGAGTATGTGGTCACTGTGCTGGCCATTGATGAATATGGCAGCAAAAGCCCATACGCTTACATCTCTATCCTGGCTGGCTCCAGGCCTCCTCAGTTCACAAATATGTCCTACAGTGTGTTTGTTCCAGAAAATACTCCAGCGAGTGAAACGTAAGTAGTGAATTAATGTCCTGCTGTACTAAAAGACTGTGTCGTAGATAGTTACGCACATTACATAAACATAAAAAGCTTGCATTGTAAAACCAAAATATATTTTCAGCATGTAGTTGGGTCTAGCTTGCTCTACTGGGGCGACCCTTGATGGCTGCTTTGAAGCTTTATCAGGTGAAAAATGTGGAAATCTGCTTCTTGATGTGAATGGGTCAACAGGAGCATGCTACAGCTCTAGTAGCTTCTTGTTGTTTTCTGAGCCCAGTTTGTGTTTGCAGAAACCTAATGGCCACATCAGCAGAACACCAGGCCATTAGCTATGGTTGAGCAAATCGTCCTTTGCACAATCTGCATGGTGGTGCGCACAGCCCTGCAATTCCTGCTTTGCTCCTCCTTTGCTTGAAGCAAACCATGCAGCGGCTGGCTTAGCATTGATGTCCCAACCACCAGTGACGTAGTGTGGGGGGTGCAGGGGGGGCCGGCCGCACCGGGCGCAACATCTGGGGGTTAGGGTTAAGGGGCGCAAATCCATGGGTTAGGGGGCGCAAATCCACGGGTTAGGGGGTGCAAATTACTTGCCTTGCCCCGGGTGCTGACCACTCACGCTACGCCACTGCCAACCACCTCCCCAATTGTGGTTTGTTTGGGAGGAACAGATCACTGTTTGTTTGGTGAGGAACAAACCATAGGTGCTGGTAATTGCTAGGCCAGCTGCCTCTGTGGTTTGTTTTCCCACCCAACTAGGGGAAGAGCATGGTGGGAGCAGCCTAATTTGAAGTCTAATTTCAGGAGTTATTTTTAAAATACATGTATTGAAAGTGTAAAAATGAAATTTGCAAGGAGAAACGGGTAACGTGGGAAGGGATCCTGGTTCACCTCTGCCTACCCAGGATTAACAAACTGTCTCTTGGTTAATCTTTCCTTTTCAGAGTGGCTGTTATTGAAGCAGTCTCCTTCCAAAGCCAGCCTCTCTCTTACACGCTGCTGATGAATCCCAGTGGCCTGTTCAGCATGGACCCAGAGACCGGCATGCTAAGCTTGACTCATACGGTGGACTATGAGAGCGAGCACCACCTCTACCATTTTTTAGTTAAAGCAATGGAAGCCAAGAGTTTGCTCAGCAGCGTCACTGAGGTAGAGCCAGGGTTTTCCTTTCCGTACTTGGTGATCTGTTCATTTCAATATAGGGGGGTTGCATGTTAAGATCATTACACAGAGCATATCGAAATACCAGTCCTCCAATGCCAGCCCTAAAAGTTTGGCTATTGAATCAGAACCCCAAATGGATTTTTTTTAAAAAGGCATTAGCGCTTGTGTAAGGGGATTTCCCTTTCTCCACCCATGCATGCCCCATGGGCTACCCCGGGACACGGGTGGTGCTGTGGTCTAAACCACTGAGCCTCTTGGGCTTGCCAATCAGAAGGTCGGTGGTTCTAATCCTCACAACGGAGTGAGCTCCTGTTGCTCTGTCCCAGCTGCTGCCAACCTAGCAGTTCAAAAGCATGCAAGTAGATAAATAGGTACTGCTGCGACGGGAAGGGAAACGGTGTTTCTGTGAGCTCTGGTTTCCATCACGGTGTCCTGTTGCACCAGAAGTGGTTTAGTCATGCTAACCACATGACCTAGAAAGCTGTCTGTGGACAAACGCCAGCTCCCTCAGCCTGAAAGCAAAATGAGTGCCGCAACCCCATAGTCACCTTTGACTGGACTTAACCATCCAGGGGTCCTTTACCTTTACCTTTACACCCCTTGCCATTCCCAAATCTGCTCTGAAGGGTTGAGGGAACCCCCTGGAACAGATTTAGGGAACTTGGAGATAGGAGTGGGGGGTGATCCGTCCAGTGCATGGATTTCTCCTTGTGCAGTGGAGCAGTCTGCTTAATGCTATGTTGAATAGCATGAACAACAACAATAATAAACAGAAACAAAGGGTGCCTATTTTTCAGTACATGGTTCCCAAAATCTGGATGCCTAAGGTGATGTGTTCATCAGTTCCTTATTGTTTGGTTTATCCGCTGCCTCATAATCTGTGTTGATTTTTAAGTTCAGTTCTTTATATTTTTAGATCTAAAATATAATTTGTTTAATTACCTTGTCATGTAAGACCATTGAAATGGTCATAGCCCAATGGTAGAGCATCTGCTTTGCATGGGGAAGGTCCCAGGCTCAACCCCCAGTGTCTCCAGATAGGACTGGGAGAGACCACTGTGTGAAACCCTGGAGAGAGCCGCTGCCAGTCAGTGTAGACAGTACTGGGCTAGATGGGCCAATGGTCAGGCTCAATATAGAGCAGATACCTAGAATTGTTTAATTATCTAAGTTATGTAAGCCACCTTGAGTGGTCGCTTTAGAACCAGAACTCCAGGATGTACATTTTTCAGGGACTATGGAAAATGGAATGAATTTCTCTTGACAAAGAAATATGCATGTGATCAGATATCATGTAACTAAGCATTTCTCTTCTGTCCCCTTGTAGGTCATAGTTCATATCACGGATGAAAACGACTGCTCTCCTGAATTTCAGCAATCTATTTATAGCCGGGAAAGCATTCTTGAATCAATCCCTATAGGCACTTCTTTATTGCAAGGTAAACCAGAGCCATCATTCCCCTGCCTGTCTTTGCAAAGCGCCACATGGTGAGCCGAGGGCTGCAAGTGAACTACTTTAAGCAGAGATGGGTGCAGCCCTTACTCACAAGAGTCTCAGTCCCTGCTCGGGCAGCTAGTATGAAAGTGGGCACATGTGCCTCTTCCATGGTCCTGGGATGGCACACTGGGGACCCTCCTCCCCACCCTCAGAGCCCTTCCCAGATTCCAATGACACTCTGTCCAGCTCCGGACTTCCATCTTCCTTCCCACTACAGCCAGGCAGGGTGCAAGGTGTGTGGGGGCTCAGCGGACATCTGTTCCAGCCTCCTATCCCTCCTCATCTTCCTCCAGAGCCTCTCATTCTGGAGCTGAGCCTGATGGTATAGTCATGACACTTGGAAAGAATAAAGGTAGAGGTAAATGTACCCCTGACCGTTAGGTCCAGTCGCGGACGACTCGGGGTTGCGTGCTCATCTCACTCTATAGGCCGAGGGAGCCTGCATTTGTCCGCAGACAGCTTCCGGGTCATGTGGCCAGCATGACTAAGCCACTTCTGGCGAACCAGAGCAGCGCACGGAAACTGCGTTTACCTTCCCACCAGAGCGGTACCTATTTATCTACTTGCACTTTGACGTGCTTTGGAACTGCTAGGTTGGCAGGAGCAAGGACCGAGGAACAGGAGCTCACCCCATCGCAGGGATTCAAACCACCGACCTTCTGATCAGCAAGCCCTAGGCTTTTTGGTTTAGACCACAGTGCCACCCGCGTCCCTTGGAAAGAATACATCCATGTATAATAAGATTTCATTCTGGCATTCTGCTTATTCCCCCCCTTTATTATCACACTTCAAACAAATAAGCAGTCACTATTATATTTTGCTTTTTTTAAAAAAACCTGTTGCTGAATATTTGGATAGCTCTTGGTCTCGTGCTCTCAGTATCTTGAATGAATACTCAAAGGTCAGTGAGTTTCCATCCTCTTAATTGCACTGGGGATTCTGAAAAAAGTGTTTGCTCCCACAGGGCTTTACAACGTGTTTTCTCCCTGTTGGCAAGTTGTGAAAACATCTTTCTTGGGTGTTAGAAACTGCACAGAACAGCTCTTCTACTTCCTGTCATGTTTGACTCCGCAGTGCAAACACCAGCTTTTTGCTAGGTTGCGTTTGGCAGACTGTGATGGTCTCCTCCGAGCCACTGTGGGCCCCCTGCCTTCTGATGGGAGGGTGTTTCCTGCTAACACAGAGTGTACCCCTCTGTTCACTCTCCTGCTTTAAAGACCAGCTGCCACCAGACAAGGTTTTAATTATTTCCACGAGGCTACCCCTTACCAATCAGCTTCCAAATTTACCTGGGCTCCTGTCTGAATCATTATTACTATTGGTACTAATTCCTTTATTTTTTGCTCTTCACTCTAAGGTCCCAGAAAGTGTTTGTTTGTCTGAGCAGTTATTTGTTAATTACTGAAATTTGTGTTGACTAGTCTTCTGTATTGTGACCCAGCTCATCTGTCCTCATTGTTTTCACCCTTTTAAACATTCCTGGCTGCAGTTCTTGCAGCGGACTGTGACTCTGGATCCAACGCCGAGATCCTCTACTTCATTCAGAGTGCGGATTTTTCCATCACGCCCGAGGGTGTTGTCAATTCCAATCAGCGGCTGGACTATGAGCGAGCCAACCACATGTATGAGTTTGTGGTCATTGCCGTGGACAAAGGGCACCCTCCTCGGACAGGGACGGCATCCGTGCGCATTCGCTTGACAAATGTGAATGATGAAACCCCAGTGTTCTCCCAGTCAGTGTAAGCAGAGCTGCAGTCTTCCTTTGCGGTGGTACCACTCCTGCATTGCAGATATGCTGTGTAATCTTATTGTGCCCATCAGAATGGTTGTTAGGTCCTAACCGTCAGCTGTCTTAAACTGACCTGCAGAAACTAATGCAATGTTATGAAGGTGCATTGCACAAAATAGCTGCAATATCTGATTTTTTGGATGATAAGGATATGTAAAAATATGGCACTGCTTTTAAAAAAATAAAGACAACTTGAGGTAGATGTTCTGACTACAGCTGCTGGCTGAGGATAATGGCAGTTGCAGTCCAAAACATGGACCAGGTTCGTAAAGGCCTGTTTAGTCAGACATATTATGGGATACATAGAATCAGCAGTGGTGTGACTATGTGGTAGATGAAGGCCGATGAACTTACCTTTAGTTCCTGACCATTTCCCGTTAGTTCCTACAGCAGGTTTTAAATTACAATTCTCTCAAAATTCCAGAATGTATTCTCTTCCCTTCCTCAGAGCTAAACAATGTATTACAATTATTCAGTGTCAAATGACATAAACATTTCCCTTGCTTCTGGCACTCAGATGATGTACAAATAATTTTAGCATCGCACAAAGTCCACACGCTAAAAGCCAAAACTCTCCTTTCCTAAAGAGCTGTTTAATCACAAAGTGAAATCAGGCCAAATTAATGATAGCAGGGCTGTGCAAACACCATGCCTATAAAGCACATTTCTTCCTGCAAAGAATCCTGGGAACTGTAGTTAGTTAAGGGTGCTAGGAATTGTAGCTCTCTGAGGAGTAAATTGACAGTTATGTAGATTTTGTGGGGTTTTCATTTTCTGGTGTGTCACCCTGCATGCCCACCTAGCCCCAGAGGCATTGCTAGGTGCTTAGTCCCATAACGCACATTTACATATGATTTACATATGTGGGGGTGTGTTTTGGGGGGTGTAAATATGCCTCTGGGAAATTAAGGTGGTGGCTGGGAGTTCCACCAGCACTGTGCTTTGCTATATGCCCAACCCACTCTGTACGAAGTTTAAAAAACTGTGCAATGCTGTTTAATAGGAAATTGTTGAGTGAGTTAGAAATTAGAATGCATTTATTCTTTCCTTACATCAGTTACAGAACTTTCCTCTCAGAAGATGCAGGCCCTGGAACATTAGTGGCTACCATCCACGCAAAAGATCCTGATGGAGATGGAGTGCTGTACTTAATTACGGGTGGGAACGAAGAAGGCAATTTTGAATTGGATAGCCGTAAAGGTAAGGAAAGAGATGCTAAATGTTAGTCTATTGTATTTTCTTCCGCACTGTAGGCATTGCCTGTACAGTATTGATAAACCTAAATAGGAAAATCCTTGCAAATATGTGCAGGCTGCTCATTGTTTCAGTATAGCTTTCCTGGCAATGCCAGAATAAATTGGATTTATTCATTTATTATAAATTGTAATCTTTATTTGTGTATCCAAAGCCATTCAAAAGTACAAGTTAAAATATATTACACAGCTAAAATAATTATAAAAACCAGGCATTCTGTCAAATAGACAATCGCTCCACTGATGAATTTGCCTGATCATCCCCACAAACATTTCCCTTTAGAAGTGTCACTCTAAAGATAAAACAAGCCACCTTTTCCAGAAATCTATGGGGACCTATCGTTCTCACATTTAAGACCCTTATGTCCTGTAAAGAGAGATGCCTTTTTCTTTTCCTTTTTGGTAACTCCACCTCCCTCCCTACTCCTGAATCCAGGTATACTTAATTTTATTTTGCTTTCTTTTCTTGATCTTCGATCACTTGAATCCAGGTATCCTCAGACTTCGCAGAAACCCCCTGCCTAAACTGAAAAGCCCGCAGTATGTTCTAAATATCTCTGCCATAGATGACAATTCCTCGGGGGGACCACGATCTCTCAGCAGCTTTGCAGAAGTCGTGGTGGAAATAAACGACATTAACAACAACAAGCCTGTTTTCAGGGAGGTGAGTTGACTTGCTGCCCCATTCGTGTGTTTTTAATTTTTTTATGTAGCAGCAGAATTGTTAGTAGTTTTGACTTCTGCTTGTCAAACTTGCAGGATGTGGTATTCTCTACACTTGGCTGCTGCTGATTTTGAAAAGTTCAAACCTGTAAAGCTTCGTCCAGTTTTAAGTCGGTCTTTGAAGTCTCCCTAAATAACTCATGCTTAAAACTTTCTCTTCCTTTCAGATGAATGCCTCTGACTCCTACTGCTTTATCTTGCACTTAATTTGGTTGCCAGCGTACTGTGCCGTACATGATAACGGATTTCTGAAGTTGCTCAAGTTAACTTGCTGTTTTCTTGTATTTCAGTGTGCTTACTACAGTGACAGTACCTGGGTTCTAGAGAACCAGCCTCCAGGAACCTACGTTCTGCAGGTGGAAGCCTACGATGCAGACTTTGGAGTGAATGGAGAAGTGAAGTATGGCCTCATGCACAGAGATGGAGCTTCACCGGGCTTCAGTATTGATCCTGATTCAGGTAAGAATTGCCTTTCATAGTCTGGCTAGCCCAGAATTCTTTTTTTGTTTTCTTTTTACAATAATTTGTATTAGTTTTCGATTACAACAATCCAATGATAGCTTCATTATAACAGTGCCAAATTATAATGCAATTACTAATCCCAATCATTCAGATGCCAAATTATATAATTCAGGTGGCCTCCCATGTGCTAGAATGGATAGTTTGATGATTTACTTTGTTTCTGCGTTCCAAAATCTTATTCATCTTAGTTACACTCGAGTCAAAATAACAATCCCTTATACAACAACTGCAATATTAACGACATCCATTCGTCTTGACACATTAAATGTTTTATACATCTATAGGTGAAGCATTCAAACTACATCCTTATTCCTCCTGTGTGTGACAATTATTCTGTCCGTGGTGTTCCTTCCTATCCTTGTAAAATATTATGTCTTGTCTTTTCCCAGCCATTGCTGCTCTCCATCATGTCTTGGGCGGAGCTAATATCCCATTGTTCTTTCAGAAGGTCTCCATTCTCAAATGCCGGGCGAGCCAGATCCTGCATAATCAGAAAGTGTTAACTCCATAGCCTGTTCCCCTCTTACTATAGGAACATGGCGAACTGCTTTATACAGAGTCAGACCACTGGTCCATGTAGCTCAGCAGTGTCTGCCCTGACTGCCAGGATTTCACATGGCTGGGATCTCTCCCAGCCCTTACCTGGAGACACCTGGGACCTTCTAGATGCAAAGCAGGTGCTCCACCCACTGAACTCTACAGCTCTCCCTGTATGGGAGGCACTTGCACTAGAGTGCTTCTGAAGACTTTGTTTGCTCATGCTTTATCTGGCTAAGTAATTGGCCCATTGACCCTGACACTGCTCCTGACATTATATTCATTTTTGTGAAAGGGGTGGTGGTGGTGGTTATTGTTTTGTTTTTGCTTTAACTAGTTATCTTGTGCTTTTATAATGTACTTTTCTCTTGTGAACTGCCCTGAGATTTTATGTATATTTTAATACAGTGGTACCTCTGGTTACGTACTTAATTCGTTTTGGAGGTCCGTTCTTAACCTGAAACTGTTCTTAACCTGAAGCACCACTTTAGCTAATGGGGCCTCCCGCTGCTGCTGCGCCGCCGCCGTGTGATTTCTGTTCTCATCCTGAAGCAAAGTTCTTAAACTGAGGTATTATTTCTGGGTTAGCAGAGTCTGTAACCTGAAGTGTATGTAACCCGAAGTACCACTGTATTCATTTTATTTTGCATACATTTTTTTTTAACATTTTAGTGCTTGCTATAAATGCTGCAGGGCCCTTGGATGGGAAATTGTCTATAAACTATTGTTATGAAATAAAGCAATAAATTATATCCTCAAATTTAAATGGAGATGAACCATTTGAAGGGGTGATGGGGGGGTTTAAATACCCCTCTCCTCCCTGCCAATCCCATTGGAAATAGTTTTTCTTCATCTAAACTGGTTGTTGGTCTACTGTCACTTGCTTTTAAGTGTATATCCTTGTACTTATTTCAAGCCTCATGGTATTGTGCTTCTAAATAATGATGAAAAATTATTTGGGTGCACAAGTATTTACTGAATTTTTGTTTTCAGACTCTTGATGCATTTCAAGCTGACTACTCATCTTCTGCTTATTTCAGCAGAAGCTCATGATGCATTCTGTAGTTACATTATTTCTTTTAAATAGCCCTTTACCCTGAAGAAGAGAGAAATTGGGTCAAAACACATTGGGAGTTGGGCAATTTCTTCAGTAAATGTTTGTATACCATCTAAGCTATTTTGTGAGACACAACAAAAATAAATTGCAGAGTGGAAGAAAAAGGGAGATTCTCTGTGCAGGCAAACATTACAAGGGATAAGCTTTTATTAAGCCTGAACGGTGGGAGTGAGTTGCTGCAGACTTGTGAAAACGTCTGATTAAAGCCAGCGGTGATCCTGCTGACTCTTTGATAGTAATGTGTCTGTTTAGGTGTTATCGTTTCGACTCGGCGTTTTGACCGAGAGAAACAGAAGGAGTATACGCTCTCTGTGACGGCAACAGATCAAGCTCAGGAGCCACTGATTGGAGTGTGTCAAATCACCATCTTCATTGCTGATATGAATGACAACGATCCAAAGTTCGAGAACAGCCGCTATCAATGTGAGTAGGCACAAACTGTTGTTGCACTGTGAGAGTTGATTTAAGTTTGCGAACTGTGTGTTGCGCCCAGAAGCCTTCAGTTAGATTCCTTCTCTGTAGGGCTTTAAGATGGCATAAATTTCCTTTCAAACCCATGTTCATCACATGCAGCAATGTTTCCGTTCCACTGCATTTCAGTTTCTGGGAAAAAGTTATCATTACGTTATTCCACACCATTTGTTCCAGTTCAAAGGCCATTCATTTCATTGTATAAGAAATGCAAGGCAAATGGGAAGGGGGATAGCATCATGAAATACATATTGTTTGTGTTACGTATCATTTGCAAATGGGGGCGGGGGGGGGTGCAGAAGCAAATTCCAATTGTATTCAATGGATTGATTTCCATTCTTGGCACGGGGCGATTGAGTGAATGTTGGCAATTTCCGCTTCTGTTTTTATTGGAATTCTGCAACATCTCTGACTGTGGCTTATAATCACCTCACCTGTGTGAGCAGCAGTGCAGAAGCCAGCTATACTAAAGCTATGTGAAGACTGCTTTGTATGGGGAAATGTACATTTCTGGTCACTGGCCTAGGTGGGTTACTTGTTAGGAAGAAAATGTATGCTGCTTTAGGTTCCAAGATGAAAGAAAGCTGGGAAGTAAATAAACACCATCTTAATTTTATTATTTATATGCTGTCCATCTGACTAGGTTGCCCCAGCCACTCTGGATGGCTTCCAGCAAAATATAAAAACAATAAAACATCAAACATTAAAAAAGTCTCTATACAGGGCTGCCTTCAGATGTCTTCTAAAGGTTAAATAGTTACTCATCTCCTTGACATCTGATGGGAGAGCATTCCACAGGGTGGGTGCCACTACCCAGAAGGCCCTCTGCCTGGTTCCCTGTAACTTCACTTCTCACAGTAAGGGAACCACCAGAAGGCCCTCAGAGCTGGATCTCAGTGTCTGGGGGTGGAGACACTCCTTCAGGTATATTTAGGGCTTTAAAGGTCAGCGCCAACACTTTGAATTGTGCTTGGAAACATACAGGGAGCCAATGTAGATCCTTTAGGACTGGTGTTCTATGGTCCTGGCGGTTGCTCCCACTCACCAGTCTAGCTGCCACGTTCTGGATTAGTGGTAGCTTCCGAGTCACCTTCAAAGGTAGCCCCACGTAGAGCGCATTGCAGTAGTCCAAGTGGGAGACAATCAGAGCGTGTAGCACTCTGGCGAGGCAGTGCACAAACAGGTAGGGTCTCCTTCGGCGTACCAAATGGAGCTGGTAGGCGGCTGCCCTGGACACAGAATTGGCCTACATCTCCATGGGCAGCTGTGAGTCCAAAATGACCCCCCTGTGGCTGTCCGCAGATGTTAATCCATTAGGTCAAGTTGGACTCTGCCCCACCAACCTCATTCTGTCCTTAGCCAGCCCCTACCTGCCTGCCTTCTTACATACAGTCAGTCAAAGGGTAGCTTTACCTGTTGTTGCCTCTGGCTCCACCTACCGTTGGTCCCTTGCCTCCTGCCTTACCAGCCACATCAGGCACAAGTTGTCACTGGGCTAAATATTGCTTCCAGGATCAGAGGCAACAATGCCTCTGAGTAGACGTCCATTGGGGAGAAAGAGCAGGAAGAGGTTATTGTCATCATGTCCTGCTTCTGTGCTTCTTAAAGAGGCATCTGGTTGGCCACTAAGATAGAGGATGCTGGACTAGATCCGGCAGGGCCTTCCTTGCATTTTTATGTGCCGTGATTGCCATCACTGAAATGCCACTTTTACTAGGCCAGGGCATATTTAGAATGAACTCTGTGCTTCCATCTTTCCAAAGACTTCCTTCGTGAAGACACTCCAGTGGGGACAAGTTTCCTCCATGCTGCAGCTCATGATGATGACCAGGGGGTAAACGCCGCCATCACGTACTCCATGTTGCCGCAGGAGCCAGAATACTTCCAAGTCAGCCCCAGCACAGGCTGGGTGTACGTGAATCTCGTAATCTCCCAGGTATGCTTCTGCAAACTGTGTGCCGTGTGTGCTGTGCTTTCCAAACTGTGTGCTGTGTGCTTTCCAAACTGTGTGCCGTGACACATTAGTGTGTTGGCTCAGTGTGTAGGTGTGTCACATGACCGCTCTCCATGCTCCTCCCAGAGCTGGAAAGGGGTCAGTTTAACCTCCGGTTTGCTGCTAAAACTGAACTGCTCTGTCGCGAAATGATGCATGTCTTTAAAAGTATGTCACCGGCATGAAAAATTTGGAAAGCTCTAGCTTACAGAATATAATCTGGCAGGAGGAATACTTGCTGCACCTGCTTTTTTTCAGCCTTTGTTCTAGCAAACAAGCATTTGTGTTTTGGTGAACGGCTGCTAAAAATTCTTTTGCAGACGTTTCAGATCACAAGATACGTCGTGGCCACAGATGGAGGGAACCGGAGCAGCACGGTGGAACTGACCGTCACTGTAACGAACACACTTAATCAGTCGCCGCAGTGGGAGAAAAGTGCCTATTCGGTCACGATCCCGGAGAGCACGATTCGAGACACCAAGATAGTGGTATGCTTTAAAAATAAAATTGGAAACGTATTTGTTTCAGGATAAAAGGAAGTTGGTTTACACTGAGTGGTGCCCAGAACTGGGCACAAAATAGAGTGGGACTATTAGTATCTCACTTTTCCTCCAAGGAGCTCAAGATGGTGTACATGGTTCTTCTCTGTGAGTCATGGTCCCTCCCCTAATTGTTCTGAAATTCTGTATCCACAAATGAATCCATATGTCTGCATTTCTGATGATTTTTTTTTTGTTTTAAGAAGAATTGGCTCCTATTGCTCCACAGCTCATTTCTGTTCTTCCTTGGGTGTGGATTCCTGTGTGAAATGTGCATGGCAGTAATTTGAACATCCTTCCCCAGGCTTTCCAGACATTTTGAAGTACAATTCCCATCATCCCCGACCACCAGTTTTGCTGACTGGGGCTAATGTGAGGTGTGTTCCAAAACATCTGCAGAATTTGAGGGTTGGTTATTATTACCAGAAAAGCAGATCTCTGATGCCGTGGGCCGTTGGCCGCAATAGTATCATCTGCATTTCGATTCTTAAGAATCAAGGAGGCCCATGTAAATGCATCTCCCCACTGAATGGTGTTCCTGGTTATTCCTGTTCCTAGACTATCAAAGCAACGTCCCCACTTGGTGACCCAAGGGTTACCTATACCCTGGAGGAGGGCCAGGTCCCGGAGACAAACATGCCTGTCCGCTTCTACCTCAAACCAAACAGAGCAGATGGGTCTGCTTCACTTCTGGTTGCTGAACCTCTTGACTTTGAGACCACCAAGTTCTTTGCACTGACTATCAAGGCTCAGAATGTAGCTACAATTCCATTGGCATCTTTCACCACGGTTTGTGTTAATGTCACAGGTTGGTTATCCGTTTATTAATATCGGCATATCAAACTGAAATTCCAAGTACTTGATGTCAGCGAACCATGTATTGCTAAATCTGCCTTTTTGTTCCGCAGACGTCAATGATAACGTCCCGTTCTTCACATCTTCTACTTACGAGGTTTCTGTACCTGAGGGAGCAGTGGTTGGTACCTCTGTTGTGCAGGTTCTTGCTACGGATTCAGACTCGGGACTCCACGGAGAGGTTCGTTGTTACCTTTCCCTTTACTGATAACGAGTGAGAAAATGCAACATGCGATTCTGTATCCCCAAACTTTCTGGGTGGTGGTCAGCAAAGTCTTGCTCAGAGACTCAAGAACCTAACTTTTTGTACTGCAGTGGAACCTCGGTTTTCTAATGTAATCCGTTCCGGAAGTCCGTTCGACTTCCGAAACGTTCGAAAACCGAGGATCAGTGGGTTGGCTGGAAAGTCAGTGGGGGAAAAAATAATGAAAAATGCACCTGTTCAACTTCCGAGGCGCGTTCGAAAATAGAAGCATTCACTTCCAGGTTTTCAGCGTTTGGCTTCTGAAATGTTCGGCAGCCAAGACGTTCAAAAACCGAGGTTTGACTGTAATAGCCTCCTGAAGCAGGAAGTTACAGTATACATATTCTTTTCAACTGGCGGCACATGCCATCTCTTGCATGTGTTAAAATATGTGGATGCCAATATGCATTAAAGCACTTGTGTAGACTGTACATCATTTAAGACCAAAATGGAAGAATTATTATTTAATGCCAAAGGTTGCATTCTTCTCAGGGGTAATTTGTTAAGGGCTGCATGCTGGCAGTGGGTGAGACCATCTCTTTCCCTGTCTCTGTCCTTCCCTTCTGTCTCTCTCTGTCCTTCCTTTCCCCTTTCTCACCCTCTTCTTTTCATGGGAGAAATAGATTAACTCTGGCTAGAGCCTGAAATGATCGCTTACTCTTGACCTCATGTTAGTGTATTGTAGGGGACCCTTGGACGACTGTGCTGACACTCCCCCCCCCACTTTGTGCTGAGTGGATGGGCCTGTGAGCCTCCATTTTAACTTCCCACGATGCCTCTGAGGTCGCATTACTCAGGGACATTGTGGCAAATTAAAACAGGGACTTTATGCTACTCAGATTTGATAGCAGAAGTGTTGTTGCCGTCTGCAGGGCTTATTGGCATGAGAGGACTCCAGAAGACACTTTGCTGAGGGCAGCCTCAGACCTTGAAGCCGTTCTCACATTACTCAATAATCAACGGCAACCAACAGCAGATTCACAAACATAGGAATGCCAGATTCTCCAATGCAAAGATTTAAAGACCAGTGTGTGAATCTAAATTGCAGCAATCGGTGAGAGTCCTGAATTGTTCAGTCGTTGACTTGCTTCAAAGGTCATGCCCTCTGTGGCAAGTCCTCACAGCTGTTCAAACTGTAGAGCAGCAGTTCTCAACCTGTGGGTCCCCAGATGTTGTTGGACTACAACTCCCATCATCCCTGAGCTCTGGCCTTGCTAGCTAGGGATGATGGGAGTTGTAGTCCAATAGTATCTGGGGACCCACAGGTTGAGAAAGGCTGCTCCTAGAGGGTAGAAAACCACAGTCCACATATTTGTGGCTATACTATGGCTACACAGACCTTTCTATTACCTAACTTTCTGTAAGTGCTACAAATGGCATAGGTCTGTGACTGTCGAATATTTATGGCCTTGGAGCTGAACTAAGTTAGATGTCTTGAGAGTGGTTGTGTTCCTGTTTCTGAGTTGTTACGAAGCTGGGATAGAGTATAAAGCCCACTCCTATGTTCTTCAATTGCAGGTCCACTATTCAATACTGAAGGACGCTAGTGAAGATTACCAATACTTCAACATTGATTCCAAGTTGGGAGTCATTTCTACCCAGGCATCTTTTGACAGAGAGAAGAGAGGATCTTACTTGATTGAAGTTCATTCCCAGGATTCTTCTGAATCAGCCAGGCCTGGTTTATATGGGCAGCCTAACACAGGTAAACCTCAGTGGGTTTAAAAAAGAACATATAGAGGTTCCTGTGGGTCAAAAGAGGGTTCAGAATGATGTGCTGCCGTTGTGGTCGCCTGAGCCTCCAAAGCCAAATAGCTGATTATTTGCTTTTCAGATACGGCGTATGTGAGGATTTTAATTAGCGACATAAATGACAATGCCCCTGCTTTCCTGCATTCGGTGTATGAAATTAATATAGATGAAGACGAGGATGTTGGGTATGCATTTTTGACGGCAACAGCTGCTGACAAAGATGAAGGTACACAAACACAGGTTTATTTTATGTGTTGTACAGTCTTGACTGAAACCTCTCTAATCTGGAAGCAGTATTGAGACTATGGCAGGCTGTTCCAGAAGATGAGGTGACAGCTGTCCTGTCTTCAAAGGAGCTTTTTCTATATATGGTACAGGAACAGGTTTATAGAATGTGGAATAAAACAGTAATGGCAAAAATTGCATGTCATGTACTTTTCAAAATACGACTATTTGGAAACTAGCTTTATTCAGACCTTTCTTAATGTTCTGTAAAGAGAACCGTGATAATTTTTTAAAGCATTTCTCATAAGCTAATTATACCCCCCCCCTTTTTTAAAAAAAAGGAAAGTAGACGAGGACCTTTTGAGTTAGAATATAGCTAAGCTAAAAGCTTTTGGCTAATATCTCACTTGTGTTAGTATCTTTGCCTGGCACTCTTACATTCCCAAGGTTTTTTAATTTAAATAGGATGGATCATAATTTTGGACTGACGCCCATCAAGAGTTGGTTAAAATAACAAAGGGACTTGTTATTTTCGTGCTGGAATTGTTATTTATAGGGCAAAACGCTGCTATTAAATTGGAGGACTTACTGCATTTTTTGCTAATTGCCGTTAACGAACTGTAGTCCAAAGGTGGAAAGCTTTGGAAAGTCTAAATATTGCTGCTTGGTATTAAAATGTCTGGACAGTTGCAGTCTCAGAAAAGATTACACACAATGCACAAGTTCTGCAAGGCGGGAAGAAACTACAAACCTTCTGTGCCACTGGGGATGAAACTTTATTTTGTATATTTCTGACCATAATACACAAAGACACTTAACAGCACTTGCTGTACATATTTGGAAGCCATATACTCTTTATGGTGCTATTCTCTTTTTACAGAATATATTGCACTGTCGTGTCAGTAGCAGTTCGTATTTGTACATGACTCATAAATTGGGACAGTTTTCTGTTGTTTGGTCTTTATGCCTACAGCATTATAATAAAATGCAAAGTAATAATAATGACATAAGAGAGAGGTACCTAGCCTCTGGATTCACGTCAGAGTCTTGCTATACATACAGTTTACTTTAGAAGTAGGCATGCATGACCCTTCTACATTTTGGATTGGATCCAAGCATACGATGCAATCCTAACCTTGTCTACTCAGAACTAAGCCCTATTGAATTCAGCTGGGCTTACTTCTAAGTTAGTGGGGTTAGAACTGAAGCCTTAGTCCAGGCTGCTTGGTTAGAACCAACTGAAGCCTTAGTCCAGGCAAACTCAACCCTCCAGATATTTTGGGACTACAATTCCCATCATCCCTGACCACAGGTCATTAGCTAGGGATCATGGGAGTTGTAGTCCCAAAATATCTGGAGGGCCAAGTTTGCCTATGCCTGCCTTAGTCATACTGAGAGTAGACCCATTGAACCACATGGCTCTTAAGTCAGTTGATTTCAATGGGTCTACTCTTAAGCAACACTAAGCCTGGATCTAAAATTTTCTTGTTTTTTTAAAAAATTCTTCTGAAAGTAATGTTGGGATAGACCAGGGGTCTGCAACCTTTAAGACAAAAAGAGCCACTTGGAGCCGTTTCCAAAGAAAAAACAACAGGGAGCCGTAAAACCATTGCAACATCTTCCTGTGGCCCAAAAGAGTTCACATATCGGCAGAACAGCGCTATTTGTTCAATATTACCTTTGGACTCATCACAGGCGATGGAGTACTGCCCTCTGATCTGACAGCGGGCGGGAAGGTGACATCGGGACGGTGTGTGACTAACGCACGCACCGCCCCATGCGACGTCACAGCCAGTACAGCGCCCGCCACAGTGGGGAGTGTCGGGGCGCACAATGCGCCTCCTCCCCTCGATAGTATCTGCCCCGGAGCCGCGGCAAAGGTGTAAAAGAGCCACATGCGGCTCCGGAGCCGTGGGTTGCTGACCCCTGGGATAGACCCTAGTGCTCAGAGATCTCCCGGGCTGTGATAAGGATAATATGGTAGCAACCTCGTGTTTTTAGGATCTAACGCCAAGCTCAGATATCAGATCACTTCAGGAAATGAGCGAGGAGATTTTTACGTGGAACCTGAGATGGGAACTCTGTTGATTGCCCAGTGTCTTGACTATGAACAAGAACAGCATTATGAGCTTCAGTTGGTAGCTTCTGATGGAAAATGGGAGAACCACACCCTTGTTATCATCAATGTAGTCAATAAGAATGATGAAGCCCCTGTCTTCTCCCAGGACGAGTACCACAGCAGTGTCTTGGAGGAGCTTACTGATCTGCCGGTAACTGTTTTACGGGTAAGCAGGGTAAATCTGGGTTTAAAAATTATACAAATGACGCTAGTGGAAAATTCCAGCAACTTAGAAGAACTGCAATGCTTGAAATCAAAGCATATTCACTCAGTTTTGAGGAGCTTTGTTGGGTTTATTCTCCATAGTAAGTGTGGGTTTGCACTTAGGATTGCAGCCTAATTCAAGTAATGTGAATTTCTGGATACTAACTGTACATTTACACCATGTCATCGTTGTTTGGTTTCTGTCAGACTTCATAGTGATCTCAGCTGGTTGCAATACAGCTGTCGTGTTTGGGCTTTTATTTTTATTATTTCAATGTATGCATTGCCTGTCCAGAAAATAGTGTGCAAAGTGATTAATAACAAACAAAGTATAACATAAAACAAACAAAACATTGTCAAATATAAACCGATGTACAAGACAAGGTTTAAAAAAAACCCAGATCAATGAAACAGCCAGTTAAAAGCAGCAGGAAAAAACCCCAGGTGAGCTTGATGGCTAAAAACCTTTCTAAATAACGTATCTGTTGTCAGAAGACTACCCGTGGGGGGCACTCAACAGGTCTCCTTAGGAAGGGAATTCCAAAATTTAGGTGTTTGGTGCTTAACCTTTGTGCTTGCTTTCAGGTTTCTGCAATTGACCCTGATCAGGAAGCTGACCAGAGTGCCCTTCGCTACTCCTTGCACGGTCAGGGTGCCCAAGCGGAGTTCACTATCAGTGAGCACACAGGCGAGATCACTGCAAATGAGAAGCTGGACCGGGAAAAGCGGTCCGTGTGGCGCTTCCTTGTTCTTGCTACGGATGAGGATGGGGAGGGTCTAACAGGCTTCGCCGACGTCATCATTGACGTGACGGACGTGAACGACAACCCACCTCTTTTCCTTTGCGCCTCGGACGGTTGCTTTATGGGGCAAATTCCAGAAGACGCCCCCGCTGACTCCACCGTCATGGAGATGTCGGCGGTAGACCTTGATGACCCCAGAGCTGGGAAGAATGCCGTGTTAACCTACAGTATTATTCAGAACGTCCAAAACGAGATTAACCTCAACCTCTTCTCAGTTAACCCAGCTACTGGCACCATCTACACTGTGTTGGGATCCTTAGACAGGGAGAAAGAAGACCAGTACCTGGTGGTGGTTGAGGCGAAAGATGGAGGAGGCCTGACTGGAACAGGGACTGCCACCATTTTGGTCACTGACGTAAATGACCACACGCCAACCTTCACGCAAAAGATCTACACGGCCTTTGTCTCAGAGGGCGCAAGCCTCAGCGCTGAGGTTGCTGTGGTGTCAGCTACTGATGGCGATGAAGGAGAAAACGCTGTGGTGGCTTTCAGCATCGTAGGTGGAGATGAGGACCACAAATTCTTTATTGAGACGGACAAAGCAGACAAACGTGGTATAATTCGACTGAGGAAGCGGATAGATTTCGAGAAACCCCACGAGAGGGTGTTTAACTTGACCGTAAAAGCAGAGGACCTGGATTTTTCCAGCATAGCTCACTGTGTCATCTACGTGGAGGACTCCAATGACCACGCTCCTCTGTTTTACCCACAATTCTATGAGGTAGCAGGTCTGGCTGAAGACGTCCCCCTCGGAACTAAAGTCGTCCAGGTTATTGCTGTCGATTTAGATTCTGGGCTGAATGGACGGTTCTCTTACCGCCTGCTAAATAAGTCGGACCCAAATGGGAAGTTCTCTGTGGCTACTGATGGCTGGGTCCTTGTGGCAGGTCTTCTGGATTATGAAACTGTGGCACAGTACCAACTCGTGGTCATCGCTACAGATATGGGACAGCCTCCTTTGAGCGGCAGTGCCACAGTCCTTGTGGCTCTCCAGGACGTAAACGACAACGGACCCGAGTTTGAGGCGCAGTACAACCCAGTAGTTTGGGAAAACACTCCTTCTCCTCAGATTGTCCAGATGAACGATACCTCGACGCTTTTGTACGCTAAGGACAGGGACAGCCCAGCAAACGGGGCGCCTTTCTCCTTTCACTTATTGAGCGACTTTGGCAGCGTGACTTATTTTAATTTGCAGGACTTCAGCAATGGGAGTGCAATGCTAACTGCATTGCACACATTTGACAGGGAGGTGCACAAGGTATTTGAACTGCGGATTCTCATTGCTGACAGCGGGAGCCCTCCCATGAGCTCAACCAACACATTAACCGTGAATATCGGAGACCGAAATGACCACCCTCATGCTGCTGGCTTCATGGAGTGCCTCATCTACAGCTACAATGGTAAGCTGATGGTGATGAAGCTGGCTTCCATGCTTAAAGGAGACTGCCTTATTCCAGGTCATGTTTTGTACATCTACCTTGGTATTGTCTACTCAAACTGGCAGCAGCTCTGCAGAGTCTCAAGCTCATTTTTCCCACCAGCTGATCCTTAAAAAATACAAAAAAACCCAGAAACTCTGATGCCAAGGGTTGAACATGAGACCTTCTTCATGCAGAGCATGTGACTTGCCACAAAGCTATCTATGGTCATGCCTGTATTCTGCATTCTTGTGGCCTGCATTCCCTGTTCATAGTTTCAGAACACCTTGGGTGATCATTAGGGTGCATACAGAGGGGTTCTTGGTGAATCCCCTCCCAACTTTACATCTCCAATTGGGTTTACCTTGATGAGTCCTTCCCAAAGATTTACAGGTTGTAAATTTGGGTGCATTTGGGGGAAGGAGTAAAAATAGTACTAAAGAAAGTCAGGTAAGTTGAATGGGTTCCTTCGTGCAGTGTCTTCCAAAGTCTGTTCTGGCGAATGCCCAACAGCTTGCCTAGTACCATCAATCTTCCCCTTAAATCACATGGCAGTAGTGATTGTCACGTCCATCAGGCTGTTATGCAAGCAGAGACTGGCACCTGCTGTGTTGTTTGGCATTCTGGCTATCTATCCTTACTATAAAGCATATGTTTAGCCCTTCTTTTTAAGAGAAGTGTGAATGAGTGCAAACCAGGCTTGGGGAACCTTCTGCTCATGGGTCTAATTAGGTCCCAATTTGGCCCATGAGGCTGTTTTCCCTTAACCCACACCCACCTCCCTTTACACCTGACATCATGTGTGATAATCGGCTGATGGGTGGTGTTTCAATACACCATGCTCTTTGCAAGATTGCCCCATCACCTGGCATAACTGTCTTGTCAAGTGACTGACAGGTCAAATTTGATTGACTGTCACATTTGGCCCACGAGAGTTAGAGGAGAGAAGGATCTGGGCTGCTTCACAGATCTAATTCTAGTGCATGTTGAAATCCTGATATGGGACCAATGATCCATGTGTGGAAAGCACTTTGAAGTTGCAGGGTATTTTGTTGATTTCCCCCACCAGCTGCAGAGCATGCTACAACTTCTGAAAAGGCACTCCAGATGGTGAGAGGACTTTACATGGGGGGGCAGGGGGTGGAACTGGCACATCCCTTCCCCAAGTGCATGGATCATTCCTCAGTGGTTGAGCTCATGCATTGCATGCAGAAGGTCATAGGTACAATCCCTGGCATCTTCAGGTAGGGCTGAGAAAGACTTCTGTTGTCTGAAATTGTGGAGAGCAATGGTGAGTCAGTGTAGAGAATAGTGAGAGCAGTGGTCCGACTAGGCATAAAGCAGGTCCCTCTGCTCTTCCCTAGGAATTGTTAGGTCCAAGCTTCAGGTGGCATAGGGGCCTGAACAAGAATTTTGGTGATTGGTGAGCTTGGCATAGTTCCCATGGTCCTTACCTGGCTGGTTTCTGAGTCTCCGTATTTCCTTTTCTGAGACATTCCCTTCACTTAAAAAACCTGGGTTTCTAAAACAGGTGCCTGCTATAAGCAGGCATATGCAATTTTTTCTTGATTGTCTCAATTCACTAAACTTGACTTTCCTTGGTTCACCTTGGAACAAGAGTTTTCTTGCCCCAAATTTTGTTTTCATAGGCATACAGCCTAGGTGTGTGTCAGCTTGCAGGTGTTGATATCTTGCACTGATATCTCAACAGCACAACTTACTTCCAGAATAGTTGAAAAGCAAACATGATAGGAGAATAAAATGAATAGTAATTTTTTACACTTGCAGAATGCCTTCTCACATTTACGTAAGTAGTAGATTTTCTTCTCTCTCCCCCCCCATTTTTCTTCTCTTTTTGAAAGGTATCCTACCCACAACTGTATTGGGTCAGATTCATGCCCCAGACAACGATGACTGGGACCACAAGACGTATCACTTTGAAGGGAAAGCACCCAGGTAAATGTCAAGTTTTTATGTTTTTGAAAATAGCTCTCTCTTAATGAGAGAGTCGAGTATCAGAAACGGGTAGCTGTTCTGAAAACTAATGCAGTATAGCTTCACAGAACACATGGGCTGCATTCACACATCATACTAAATCAGGGTTGCCAACATGATACCTCTGAGCACCCACACAAACGCACACATTACCCCCTTTGTCTTAAGGTGCTAAGAGTGGTTTCCTTTTTCTGCCTTAAGAACAACATAGAGCTGAAGAAGGAAGTTGGAGGAGGGGACTCTCTTCCCCACTTCCTCTTTCAGCTCTATGTGTTTTCAAGGCCCAGATGGATTCTGCTGAATCTGACTTTTACCCAGCTCTTAGAAATGTGAAATGTATGCACACTTTATTTCTGGGTTTTGTTTTGTTTTAAAGGTAGGTTGCTAAGGTAGGGGAGTAACCAAAGGCATAGTGCCCACTTGCCCAAAAATCTAATTGTGTCTGTGGACCTAAAAATGTTGGCAAAGGTGGACATAGGAAAACATTTTCGGCTATCATTATTAAGACTATTGAGGAGATTTCTAGATATAAGTTGCTGGGCCCTATGCTTCACTTATGGGGCAATTTGCACAAGACAATGTAATCTACCTATTAAAAAGTTAATATTATGTGCACCCCAGACTTCAAACTATGAGAGATTTCAGGGGTGCAAGTATGGGCCACAGGTTTGGTTTGTTTAGAAGGAAAGTCCTTAAGAGATGATGTGTGTTTTTGCAGTGCACTACTATGCAAATTTCATACTTCAAGGTGATTTGGGAAGGGCAGGAGTCCCCAAAAGGTGGTGTGCCACTGCCCAGAAGCAGAGGTGCTGCCACTCACTGAGAAGCGGGGGGGGGGGGGGGGGAGCAGTGAAGTGGTTGACGCTGTGCAGACACAACAGCAGGAATGCTGGATTGGCTTTTCCACTGGGCCCGCAGAGCACAGGTTGCTTAGTTCCTTTCCCTCCAGGAGGGCAGTAACTTTGCTGGCCAGGAGGTCAGGTGCATGAGTACCACCCTTTCTCACTTACTGCTCCTGGACAAATTTATTTTAAGGATCAACAAGCGAGCATAACCAGTTATACTGGGGAGCAGATAAATTTACCAGAGGGTAAGTTCACATGAAATGCAACGAGCCAACACAGCAATGAAAATCAAGCAGATGATGTGACTGCAAGCATTTGTTATTATTTCATTTAATAAAATTTATACACCACTTAAGTCAACAGAGAGCTCTAGCCACAATTTGATCGGGTGATACCATGAATGGTTTCTTCCTCTCAGGTATTTTATCCTGAATGACAATTCTGGCTTACTAAGTATCAAAGAAGGAACTCCTTCAGGAACGTATGACATAAGAGTGAAAGTTACAGATGGCATCTGGCCTGATGTGGTCTCCACTGTAAGGGTGGTTGTGAAAGAAATCAAGGAAGAAGCTGCCCACAATGCAGGATCTATTCGAATAAGAGGTAAATGATGAGTTGTTAGCATCTTCTGGAGATCAGTTAACATTGTTGAGACTCCTGAATGCCCACCAAGGCCTGCGACTGAGTCACTAAGGACTCATGACCAGGGGTATCAAAGGTTGCAATGTAACAGGTTCATGAGGGTATCATTGTTCTCTTGGTGGAAGGTTGTTGACCCAGGGCCCAGAAGAGTGATATCAACCCCACCTCTGGCGGGCCAGTGTTGACAAGGCAGGCTGGACCTCTGGACCCCCTGACATTATAGCGGCATCTAGTGATGCTTTCCCTTGAAACCTTGTTTGTCGAGACTTTAAGGTGAACCATTTGGCTTTCCTGGGATGTTTACAAAAGGGTTTCAGTTAAATCCCCCTTTATGCTTCTCTTTCAAACCTCCACATGTGTTTAAGGGAGAAGCGTGCGGACGGGGAATTGAAGGCTTTATTTACTACCTTCCTCCCCCACCCTGGTTGCTGCCATCTTGTGAAAAGGGAGAGGAAAAGAGCCTGCAGTTTGAAGTGCAGGTCCCCCCTCTAACTTTGCACAGCAGCAGAAGAGAGGGCATCTGCATAGCTGCTGCTCTCTGAAGGGGTGTCCCTCTCCTGTAAACATTGCTGCAGTGATGTTTAAAGAGCAAAGAAGGCTGCTTCAGGGAGCAGTTTTACAAACCCATTCAAACAAACTGGAGTGGAGCAGCTGTCGTAAAGCCTTTGCAAAAGCCTCTTTGAAGTAGCTAATGCAGGCATGTTACTTCAAAGGACGCTTTTGCATCCCTGGTATAGAAGACAGAAAGTGATTGCTCAGCAACCTTCCCTGGTTGGATTCCAGCACAAGCTAACTCAACTGGCCCCCAGTTCAGTAGGAGAAGAGCAGTCTGCACCCTCAAATGCTGCCATGACTAGTGATGGGGAACACTGTCAATTATGATTTCTGTCAAGTTCCCATTTTTTCCATTCTCATTTTCAAATCGGTCTGCCACTCCTTTTTAACAAAACTTTCTTACAAAAATTCACCAGCATTTTAGGGTACATTTTTCTATACTTGTGTTTGTATGCAATTTTGTCTAAACTGCAAAGCAGTTTACCTAATAAGAGTGCACTTTTATGCAAACATTACCCTGGTTTATGCATTTTTGTATACATCACTTGACTAGAAAGCTGCATTGCAAAATTCAGAGAAGTGTGAATTTCAAACAATGGCTGTGTTTCAGGTCGTGAATTTTTTTCTGTGCGTGCAAAATTTGGCATGTCCACCTTTACATATGAACTGAATCAAATATCTCCCCCATACCTAGTCATGGCATCCCCCAAAACCAGGATTTCAGGTCAGTTTAATAGCCCAAAGTTTCCTGCAACATGTCTTGCCCCTTGGTAGAGGCCACCGGTAACCATGGAATACCAAGATGTTGGTAAAGTAGTATGTGTTAAAAAAAATTAAGGTTTAGGTGTGAGATTGGATAAATTTTCAAGGGATGAATTCCTATGAACTTTCTGGAAGTGGTCTTGCCTTTTAGAGAGGAGATGCCTGAAGGTTTTTATTTCACCGTTGCTTCAGTGTCAGGCTTGGAAATTTGCGTGTATATATATATATTTACAGATATCACTGCAGAGGATTTTATATATCAGTCATCTGAGAGTGAAAGTAAGTACAACCAAATGAAGAAGCTTTTTTCAGAAATCATACCAGCCCAACTTGAAAATGTCCACATCTTCAGTGTCTTGAACAGCCCAGGCAAAACACAAGGAGTAGATGTATGGTTTGCAATTCATGGATCACCCTATTACAAAGCAGAAAAACTTAATGGAAATGTCGCTGTGTCCAAAGCACGGGTAAGTGGTGTTTGTTTGTCATTCCCCCCCCACCCCAACAACTTGCAATTCTAGGCAACATTTTTAATGAAGTCTCTACAGAACCTATCTGATGGAATCTTTGTGGATTTCCTTCTAAATTTTATTCCAGATTTTGAGAGTGCAATTTTGCATGGGAAACACACGGCAGCTACTTCATGATCAAACAGGTTTGAAGATAGTCTTTCCCCCAAAGAACTCCACTCTGCAGGGGGAGTGGACCTGTTGAGATGGCCCACCTGTGGGGACTGGTGGAATCTGATGGTTTCCTAAACACCTGGTGGTGTGCAGGCAAAAAAAAGGGGGGAGGGGGCAGCTGGAGCACAGGTAGTGTAAATCCCAGTTTGAACCTGAGGATATACAGTCGTACCTCGGAAGTCGAATGGAATCCGTTCGGGAAGTCTGTTCTGCTTCCAAAACGTTCAGAAACCAAGGTGCGGCTTCCGATTGGCTGCAGGAAGCTCCTGCAGCCAATCGGAAGCCGCGGAACCCATGTTGGATGTTCCAAAGAACGTTTGCAAACTGGAACACTCACTTCCGGGTTTGCAGTGTTTGGGAGTCAAAAGGTTCGAGTCGCAAGGCATTCGACTTCCAAGGTATGACTGTATTGCCGTTCTTACCGTTGGGCGATGATAGCAGGAAAAGCCATGCAGCAAAACTTTTCCAAGTGGTGAGTGGACTCTTGCCATGTGGCCAAGAGAGTGTTGCTCTTATGTCCTCCGAAGCCTGCTGTAACGATTTTACAGATTTCTAAATGCAATAAGAAATAAAAAAATTCCTGAGGGACAAAATGGCTCAAGAGTCACACAGAGCTGGACATCACAGTTATAGCTTGCCCAGTGAATGGACAGTTTCAGTTATTGGAATGGGGAAGCTGCTTGGAGAAGCAAGGCCATTAACCTGCCCCCTTTCCCGTCTTGGCTTCTTAGAGCTGGCTGAAGGAGACTTTACAGGGTGGGTCCAGTGGGTTATTGGAGGAGAGCTGATGGTAGTTGTTGTCCAAAACATCCGGAGGGTACCAGGGTTGCTGAAAACTGCACTAGCTTAAGACTAAACTGAACATTGGGTTTAATCTAATTCAGTCCAGACTTTTTAAGAACAAATACGTTGCGGGGCACTGCTTGCTATGAGACAACTGCAGCAGAGCCCAAAAGGTATCATTTGTGAAGGCACCTGTAGAGTCTTCAAAGAGGTGTTTTTAGTCTAGTTCTCTTGTGCATTTGGGGTTCCTTTAAAAAAAATAAAATGCTGAAAACTAGATCTAACCCACAACAGCTGGAAACCATCCTGAATATCAGCATCACACAAGTTGGCATAGATGAGTGTGCAACTGAAAACTGCTCTCATAGCGCCGGATGCACCAGCAAAAATGAATTCAGTGCTCTTCCCACGATTACTTCTTCCGGAAATGTTTTGCTGGCCTCCATTACAGTACTGAGCAGTGCCCAGTGTACTTGCGAAGCTCGGGAGAGAAAGCACCATTCTTGTTCCTCCTACCGGATCAATCCATGCTTTAATGGTGGTACCTGTACAGACACAGACCTGGGCTACAGGTTAGTAGATTGGCTCATGATTGAGTTGTGTTGTTTTAAAAAAGTGCCAGCCTTTATGTGGGGATGGGGATCATGGTAGAGCTCCAGATTCAAAAGTAGCCAACCCTCTGCAGACCTCTTTTGACAGGTGGGCGGGGCCACTCAACTGCCAATCACTTGACATCATATAAAGCCATGCGATTTGAATGGCTGCAAAGAAAGAATGGACTCCCCCTCCTTCCGTTGCTGTCACAGCTTGAAGGTTTGCCTCACGATCTTCCCGCTCCTGACATCAAGTGTGGAAAATGTGGGTGCTGTTGACACAAAATGACCTGGTGACCGGACAAGTCTCAGAGGCTTTATAGTGAAGAAATGTTCAAGGCGGATTACAAAAATTCCAACTAAAAGCACAGTAAAGGAAATACCATTCGCAGATTATATACTCGAGTCACCTTATATGCTAATAACCCATTCTAATGTAGCTGAAACAACACCACCTGCACACAAGAGGGAAGTATCTTGAAGCTTGAGAGAATCCTAGGTTTTGCAGAATTATACAACTTTGACCCCAGACATGTTTCTGGAATGGCTTCATGGCTGTCATATTTTTCCAATTACAGATAGGTAGCCGTATTGGTCTGCCATAGTCAAAACAAAAAAAATCCTTCCAGTAGCACCTTAAAGACCAACTAAGTCAGTTCTTGGTATGAGCTTTCGTGTGCATGCACACTTCTTCAGATACCATATTTTTCCAAGACACAAGATGGCAATGTTGGGCTTTGAAGTGAAATCTCTATGGTTTCAATCTTAAGGATAGCTCCTCTTGCCTCTCCGATCAACTCTTTCCTACAACCAATGAATAGAAGTGGACCCATTATATCTGAAAGGAAATTATTCCCCTGCAAAAAATGTTTTGGGTTTTTGTCTCTCCTCCTGAAACATTGTCTGCCATCTCTTGAGTACCTCTCACTGTACAGTGAGCTTTCCCATTTCGTTATTTGTGGGTGTCCATTAGGCCCTTTAGATACAACCGAGTATCTACCCTTATACTAAAGAATTTCGAAGAATTTTGTTTTGTTAGCGATTTTGTGTGTGTCTGTAGAAGATATATACCACCTTCCCTCTGAGGAACTCAGGGCAGTGTGCATAGTCCCACCCCCAATCCCCCCTTTTTAATCCACATACTGAGGTAGATAATTCTGAGAAATAACGGCTATTTCAGGGTCATCCATTGAGCTTAACGGCTGAAGAGAATTCTTCCCTGCCCTCATCTGACACCATAACCCAAGGTGGGGAACCTGTGGCCCTCTAAATGTCGCTGGACTACAACTCCCATCACCCCTGCTCATTAGCCAAGCCACCCATCTTAGTGGCCCTCACTGCCTCCTGCTGGAGTGAGTTCCATAGTTTAACTATGTGCTGTGTGAAGAAACTCCATCTGTACGTTACTACTACTAACAATAATCTTGAAAAAGGGGGGGGGGTTGTTGCCTGCCCTTCACCAGAAGATCTCGAGGCGGGTTAAGTAATGTACAAATAATATACTAAAATCAGTTTAAACAACTAACTATCAGGAAGAATAAGAAACCATTCTTCCGGTGGCAAAGGGTAGCTGCTATGCTCTCTGACTTGCAATGTCTGCCGGCCTAGGGGTAGAGAGAGGGGCAGGAATAACACGTCAGTTTATTTCTGCAGCTGCAAGTGCCCCATGGCTTTCCATGGGCCTGAATGCCAGCAGACACAGCACACCTTCCGAGGACACGGATATGCCTGGTTCCCGACCCTCAAGCCTTGCTTTCAGAGCCGTATCTCGCTGGATTTCATTACCGAAGCAGCCAATGGACTTCTGCTTTACAACGGGCCCATGACACGCCTGAAGCCGGGGGAAGCAGAGGATTTCATTGCCCTAGGTGAAAGATTTCTGTTTCTCTCCTTCTGTACTACTGGATGATAAAGCAGGGGTTGGGAACCACCCCCCCCCCAGCATTCCCTCAGGGCCACATGCTAGTGATGGGTAGGGCCAG
Source organism: Podarcis gaigeae (assembly GCF_964106915.1). Taxonomy (NCBI): domain Eukaryota; kingdom Metazoa; phylum Chordata; class Lepidosauria; order Squamata; family Lacertidae; genus Podarcis; species Podarcis gaigeae. Next base: position 25,612,356 of record NC_139683.1, on the reverse strand, counting down.
AGGCAAAATGGGTAGAGCAGTGGAAGTGATTCCTAAGGCCTCTGGACTATAACAGTACAGACACTGAGGTCCAGCTCCAAGGGCCTTCTGGCGATTCCCTCACTGTGAGAAGTGAAGTTTAAAAGGAACAAGGCAGAGGCCCTTCTTGGTAGCGGCACCCGCCCTGTGGAACACCCTCCCACCAGATGTCAAGGAGATAAACAGCTACACAACTTTCTGAAGACATCTGAAAGCACCCCTGCATGGGGAAGTTTTTAATGTTTGATATTTGTTTGCCGTGTTTTATTCTGTTGGAAGCTGCCTAGAATGGCTGGGACAACCCAGTCAGTTGGGCGGGATATAAATAATAAGATTATTATTATTATTTCTCATTTTGCTCTGTACACCTAAGGTATATTTCTCTTCCAACCGTATTTATACTGGAATCATAGAATTGGAAGAGATCACAAGGGTCATCTAGTCCAAGCCCCCGCAGTGCAGCAATCTTTTGCCCAACGTGGGGCTCAAACTCATGACATGTGAGATTAAGAGTCTCATTCTCTACCAACTGAGCTATCCCAGCTGAGGGTATGCAAAGCCAGGAGCGGCTTGACTGGTGGGGTGCAGCCACAGGAATAGCCTCCCTGCAGTAGCATCGCTGCTACCTCTAGGTAGAGCGAGGCAGCAGCAAGGTCAGGGCTGCATGGATGCACTGGTGGAGCCAACTGAGCCCCCACTCCTGGTAAGCGACAGTGACGCTTCTCCTTGGGAGGCTGTTGCTGTGGCCAACTCCTCTTCCACTGGGCAAGGTCCTCCTGCATGAAGGTAATGTGAGTTCTTGTAGTCTTGGATCAGGCATGCCCAAACTCAGCCCTCCAGATGTTTTTGGGACTACAATTTCCATCATCCCTGACCACTGGTCCTGTAAGCTAGGGATGATGGGAGTTGTAGTCCCAAGACATCTGGAGGGCCGAGTTTGGGGATGCCTGTCTTAGATGGTATAAAAGAAGTGCGTGTCAACAAGGAAATACAGAATCATAATTCTCAAGGAAGAAAACCACCCAATATGCTGTTCTCTTTCATTAAACAGAGCTCTCGGAGGGTGTTCCATTGCTAACTTTGAGCCATGGCTCGGGGGCACTGCTTCTGCAGCTGTCGGAGAAAGTCAACGTCGCTGATCGGCGCTGGCATAACATAAACATAATCAACGATGGAAAGGCAAGTGTAAAGTGTACCCTAAAAGGACTCTAGAAGTTTTTGAGCTTTCACACTCAATCTTTATTTGAGCATAGCATTTTTTTTTAATGTTAGTTTATCCTGAATGGAAGTCACATTTGTAGAGTAACTAAGGGAGGAAATTAGATTTGTGATTAGATGCTACATGGGTAGATGCATTTTTTTCTCAGGTGGAATAATTTGGTTGGGGAATTGGCACAGGGGGCAGGGGAGAGGACTCTCCAGCACTCCGGCTCCAACCTGAATCAACATAAATATCTTTTCCACTTTAGAAAGTACAGCTGATCTTGGACCACTGTGTAAATGTCTCTGTTATGAACAGCGCCGGTGCCCTGCAGGGAGTGTCGAGGTCAGATAAATCTGCCTGTAAGGTTTCTTCCGAGACTCCAGGAAGTGAGAGGTAAAATACTGGAAGTATAAGCTTTGACTGGTAGATCAATCAACTTGAGTTTAGCTTGTTTAATTGATTTAGGCCAATTTGAATTGGTAGGGTCGTGGGCTAAGTCAGCAAATTTCATTACGCTGCAAGACATGCAGGTTAGTGACTTGTTTAAAGATAACCTTTGATTCTTTGGGCCACTTCAGACATCATACCATTCAGTTGTCAACAACCTGGCTTCTGTCTGGGGTTCTTAGTTTAGCTACCGTTCGAAGGATCCTTTGGGGGGAGCCATGTGCTTTAAATGCATGGTGTGTACACAGCCATAGTCTGAATCCATGGAGAGCTGCTGCCTGTCAGTGTTGGCAGCTAGATGAACCAGTGGTCTGACTAGGGCATCTTCCTGTGTTCCACACTGAGAGCCGGTGTGGTGTAGTGGTTAAAAGCGGTAGACTCGTAATTTGGTGAACCGGGTTTGCGTCTCCGCTCCTCCACATGCAGCTGCTGGGTGACCTTGGGCTAGTCACACTTCTTTGAAGTCTCTCAGCCCCACTCACCTCACAGAGTGTTTGTTGTGGGGGAGGAAGGGAAAGGAGAATGTTAGCCGCTTTGAGACTCCTTCGGGTAGTGATAAAATGGGATATCAAATCCAAACTCTTCTTCTTCTTCTTCTTCTTCTTCTTCTTCTTCTTCTTCTTCTTCTTCTTCTTCTTCTTCTTCTTCTTCCCTTCCTCAAAGGCTAGCAGATATCCTTATCTAGGTTGGCTGTAGGTTTATTTGAACTGTGGGGTGTGTTTTGCTTTTTTGCTTTCTACCTTTCTAATTCTCTTGCTGTTGGTAGATTTCTCAACGTTCACCAGCCTCTCCAGCTGGGTGGAGTGAAGAAGGCCCAGCCCTACCATACGTCACAAAAGCATTTCAGAGGGTTTGTTGGCTGCATCCGGAATGTTGTCCTTGATAGCCAGGTAAGACCATCAAGGCATCGCACATTCTCCCCCAGCTCCCTGCCATCCCATTCTAGCTGCTTACCGCCATTCTTCTTGCTTATCTATTTTTCTATAGGTATACAATTTAGAGCATCCTGCGGAGTCCTTGAACAGTGCACCAGGCTGCTCTCTGACTGATGGGCTGTGCCAGAAAGCTGGTGTGCCTTCCTGTGGTACCCATGGCAAATGCATTGGCGACTGGGGCTCTTTTAACTGTGACTGTTTCACCGGCTACACAGGAGCAAGATGTGACAAAGGTTCGGTTTGCATTGTGGGGGAAAACTTAGTAATCCCAAGGAAAAGACTCTGGCAACAAGGCAGTGGACTCAACACGGAGTAGAGTTGGTTCCGGTTTTGATTTTAATGAGATGGATTTGTTAGTTTTTCCGTTAGGAGTGCATTTTGCACCATGCTCCCACCCCTAATTTTGTGTATTTTTTTACTTAAGCGCTGCATAATCTATTCTGCTTCCATAACAAGGAATAGGGACTTTTGGTAAATGGAGTGTGGAGGTGCTGAGTACTAGATACATTTTTGTCCCTAACCAAAATAAAATGCATGCTAATATTCTTAGTCAATAAATGTGTTGTGTTTATGCCTGCCAGCTTAGTAGAACACCTTCCTGCAGCAATGTAGTTGGCTGTGGTCCACAAAACCATGTGCCCTAATAAAGACTCTTTGATTTTAATAAAATATAAATTCATACTAGACACTTAGGAAATAAAAGGGAGGTGGGAAAGTCCAAATTATTACACAGTATGACCTTCGTCTGCCCTTTCACATTTAGCTCTTCCAGAATGGACTTTTGGAAAGGATAGTTGGATTCACTATGAACTGAAAACGCTGTTTAATGCATACCACACACGTGTCCAACTTGCAGTACGCACAAGGATGTCCTTCTGCACCCTTCTCAGTATGGCATCTTCGGATGGAAGCGGATACATTAGAGTGGAGGTAAACAATTAATCCACTGTTTTTCCATGAACGCTTTTATTTTAATTTTTAAAAAAACAACAACAAACCAGCAATTACAGGAGCAGAAAATAAAATTAAGTAAAAGTAAGTGTCACATCATACATTGATGTTAAGGAAAAGACAAACCAGATTTCCCTCATCAGGGCAGGTAGAGAATAATTTGCATCAGTTCCAAAAGGGCAAGAAATAAAGCATAAAAACAATCTGGGTCTTTTGACCCATTGGAGACCTTTAAATTGTGGGTAATCCTCTCTGAAATGGATAGTTCTATAACAATGTGTTAACTATATGGCCTTCAGTGTTTTCTACCTTTCATAGAATTATCATAGAATCATAGCATTGGAAGGGATCTTGAGGATCATCTAGTCCAGCCCCCTGCAATGCAGGAATATGCAGCTGTCCCTTACGGGGATTGAACCTGCAACCTTGGCTTCAGTCACCACCATGCTCTAACCAGCTGAGCTGTCCAGCTGCCTTTGTGCTATTGAGATTCTGGCTGCAGCCAGCATCCATCTTTCAAGCACAAATTGCATACATGGCCATCCCAGATACTTAACAAAGAAAGTTGCTTTTTCATATTCCATAATTCCACAGCTGTTTTCTCCTGTGACTAGACACAACACAATTATTTTTCTTTTCATTTCCCAGTTAAATGGGTTTCCAGTTAAAAAGCTGCATTTTCTGAAAAGTTTCTTTAATCTTATAAAAACTTAATTGGAGCAAAGCACTTTTCCCACTGCAAAGAACAACAGTTTGCTCCCATTAAACACTCAGATCTTTAAGTATGCTGTATGCGTCTTCTATAAAATTATATATCAATACCATGCTTCTCATGTCTCCATGCAGGTAATTGGTGGACATTTTGGTGTGAGCTTCAGTTTGGGAGACAAAGACCACACGCTTCAGTTAAGCACTGTGCACATAGACAACGGTCAGTGGGTTGAACTAGCCTTACAGCGGTATCACAATGAATTTTATTTGCGTATCAATGATGGTGGAGGCGATCATGAGACTTCGGCCATTCTGGGATCAAGTGGACAGTTTGAAATGAATTTGGCAAGCATTGTGCTCGGAAACCGCCTTGCTAACAGTTCAGAAAGCGATTTCCAAGGTAGGTGGTGTGTCTGATGGACTTGGAAAATTTGAAAACCAGTAAAAATTGTTCATGTCCTTTGTAGAACCACTAAGGATGTGCAGCTCAGAACTTCCTCCAGAGGGTAGCAGCGCTGGGCATTTCCCAGGGCCCCAAGACCAGAAATGGGCCCACTAATTTAACAGTGCTACCAGTTCTGGTTTGTACAGCATATCTAAGAAGATCAGAGGCAGCTTATGAGAATTTGCACCACCCACTTCTTCCATGTTTGGGGCCCCCACTGAAAATGCCATGCCATCCTAGGATAACTCCTAGGAAGCCATTCATTTAAAAAATATTTATCATCATCATTTCTCCCCATAACTGTGGCTTTTTCCGTGTTGTATCAATGGAATGCAATTGTAACAGGTAATAGGTGTTGTGCTTTTACAGTGGTGCCTCGCTAGACGAAAAGAATTCATTCCGCGATTCTCTTCGTCTAGCGGTTTTTTCGTCTTGCGAAGCAAGCCCATTGACAGCTTAGCAGATTAGCGCTACAGCTGTCAAGCGGCTTCCAGCGATCAGCTGTTAAGCGGCTTATGAGCGGAACAGCTGATAAGCGGCTTAGCGGCTTAAGGAAAGGGCGAAAAAAGCGAAAAAAAACCCGCAGGGGGATGCAAGATTTTTTTCGTCTTGCGAAGCAACCCCATAGGGAAATTCGTTTTGTGAAGCGCCTCCAAAACGGAAAACCCTTTCGTCTAGCGGGTTTTCCGTCTTGCGAGGCGTTAGTCTTGCGGGGCACCACTGTACTGCTTGTTCAATAGCAATGGAATAAGCTTTCAAGATGGTGCATTGGGAAGTGGTTCTCATTGTCTCCGCCCATTTGTTAATGGGACAGCTTTGCACTGTGCTGTACTTGGCAAGACTAGCAGTTTCCTGCATCGCTGCGCCAGCATGATGCTCCTGACTTGAGTGACATCCAGGGTTCACTGAACATCGGTGCAATGCACTTTCACCACTTCTAATGTCGCACTACACTCCAGTTAAAGGAGGACCATTTACAACAAAGCTCACGTAAGCCTCTCTTCCTTCTGGTGCCCCCTGCAGGCTGTATGAGGGATGTCCGCCTGAACGGCCAGCCTCTTCTTGTGGATGGCAAAAGCACTGAATACAGCTTCATTGTGGAGCAGCAGGGCATCACCATAGGTTGCCATTCCAGCTCTTGCAGCAGCCAGCCCTGTTACAGCCCTTTCCACTGCGTAGACCTTTGGAGGAAGTATGAGTGCAGGTATATATACCCTGGTCTTGCTTTGTTCTCTTTTCCTTTTGAATTCTTTTTCCTTTTGTAAAATCAACTGGTTGGCCACGGTGAGAACAGAATGCCAGCCTAGGTGGCCCATTGGGCTGATCCACCAAGGGTCTTCTCTCATATCTTGGAAGGAAACAAGCCAGCAGTAACCCTACCAGTCTTTTTGCCGCAACACCAGTGTGCATGAGTTCCTGCACACAGACAAGAAAGGAACCTCGCCACCTGCACCCAGAGAGCTTTGCATTTTTGCTTTACTTGGGAGCTGGGACTAGCTTACTTTCTGGGACATCATCCGTTCCCGAGAACATTTCCTGCCGTCGTTCCAGATTTTGTGATAACCGTTCTAACTCGTCTGTAGAGGGCATAAACATGGATGCAGGGGCAGGCAAGCACTGGCTTAAGGGGGCTAGAGAGCATTGCACCACTTTCGAAAAATCACTCCGTTCCCATGCCTTGCTTTTAGAGGGGCACCAAGTAGTCCAGGGTCCTTATTGGCCTGCACACATCACCAAGGGACCACAGGATGTGTTGCCTCTGGTCCATCATTTCAGGAGCACAGCCACACAAGATAAGTGCTCCTCCCAGGCAATCTGTTTATTCTGCATTGATCCTGGTTTGCTTGCACAAAGCTTACGCTGTGTCTGGCCTTCATTGAGCAAGCATTCAGATTCATTTACATGGCAGTTCTGTAACAATGAACAGTCACACTGCTTTGCTCATGGAGTGTTAACACATTTTTCTGCTAACCCCACAACTTTCAGTGCATTTCCCCATCAGAGTCCATTTGCCGTTCCTATTAATTGGGTTTGTTGCGCTAGAGCATGGGTAGGCAAACTAAGGCCTGGAGGCCGGATCCAGCCCAATCGCCTTCTAAATCCAGCCTGCGGATGGTCCGGGATCAGCGTGTTTTTACATGAGTAGAATGTGTCCGTTTATTTAAAATGCATCTCTGGGTTATTTGTGGGGCATAGGAATTCCTTCCTTTTTTTTTTTTCAAAATATAGTCCCCCCAATGTCTGAGGGACAGTGGACCGGCCCCCTGCTGAGACAGTTTGTTGAGCTCTGCACTAGGGCAATAGAGTGCCCCTATCTACTTTAATTATGCAAACCTGAATTTCTGATACAGTGGTACCTCGGGTTACATACGCTTCAGGTTACAGACTCTGCTAACCCAGAAATATTACCTCGGGTTAAGAACTTTGCTTCAGGGTGGGAACAGAAATCGTGCGGCAGCAGCAGGAGGCCCCATTAGCTAAAGTGGTACTTCAGGTTAAGAACAGTTTTAGTTTAAGAACAGACCTCCAGAACGAATTAAGTACTTAACCCAAGGTATCACTGTGTATGCTTGAATCCCTCCCGCAAAATAGTGGAGCCTGGAGAAATCCAGAGACAAAAGCAGCTTAGGTGGGACCCAAAAGGTACCTGCCGTTATTTCAGCCACTGGTTCTGCTCACTCCCCTAAAGGAACTTGTGGGTCCCCAAAGCGGATGTTTATCAAATTGCCCCGGAAAGGGATTTCTGATCGTTCCTTTGCATAAACATTGCAAAATAACAGGGCGGCTTCATGTTTTATCTCTTTTATGAAAACGGTGGGTTTCTCTTCATCCAGGTGCCCAGCTGGCAAAGTGGAAGTGATGGATAATCTCACGGGCCTGAAACAGTGCACATCGTCGCCCTGCGGGCACTGGAACTGCAGGAACGGAGGGACCTGTGTGGCCCAGTCCCGAGACAAGTACGTCTGCCAGTGCCCTGAAGGTTATAAAGGGAAATGGTGCGAAGTTGGCCCCGTAAAAGCAGGAAGGCCCGTGGGGCTCAGCTCTGGTTCCATCTTGGCTATCAGCATGTGCCTGCTTGTTTTTCTAGGTAGGAAAGTTTCACCTCTCTTGTGCTACATCTTAATACTGTATTGAAATGAGGGCGCTTAGCAATGCCTCTGCCTTCCTGTACTGTTTTAACAACTGTTAGTAAAAGATCCTCCATGGAGATCTGGCTACATTCTTCCTTCCTTTCCCTCACCCCAGTTCTTCCCATCTCCCCATCTATGTCTTCAGTAGTTCTTGGTCAAGATTGGCACACGTGCTAGACAAAATGGAAGCTTATCTACATTGTTTTGAATATATATGGCAGGCCTAGTCCCACTGCTCCTCTGTGCACTCCGTAAAATTCTCTGCCCTGGTGCTCAGATCAGCATTGGACAACTGGGTCCAGGACCTGGCATTTACATTTCCCACAGGACCTCAGAATGCTGCTATGTTGGGCTCTGTGGGCAACCACTGTAGGGAAAAAAAGGGCCACTGGGTGTGATTCTACTCCCCTGCTGTGTGCATTTGGATAACAGCTGAGCAGTCTTGCTAAAGCTGGTTGTGTACCCAGGGCTCCTCTTCTGTGTTCAGTGGAGCTCCACAGATGCATGGGGCTTGGCAGTGGGAGATCCTCACTTGAACCTCCAAGGCTGCCTCCCTGCATTTAACCCTGTGCTTAGGACTTTGAAAACCGAAATGCAAAACTGACCTCAGCTTTGAATGAATTGTTAACTCGGGAAGGATAAAAATGAGCCAAGGATCATGTGCATTGCCTGGAGGAAAGGCAGGAAATAAAGCAAAATAAAAGACTCCTTCAAATAAAGAGTCAGCTTGGATGGTGATATTTCTGCTGATATAAGCACAAGCTATTTACTCATGTTTTTGCAGCCCCTTCACTTCTCTCTTTGGATGTGGGAAGAGCAAGGCTGGATCAGAGCCTATCCGCCAAGCATCCTGCTTTCCACAGCAGCTAGCCAGATGCCTGTGGAAAGTACACAAGATGAGGGCAATTGCTCTCTCCCACTGTTGTTCCCCAATGACTAGTATACAGAGACATGCAGAGTCTCACCCTGGAAGTAATATATAGCTATAGCGACTATTACCGGTAACTATTGAACAAGCCAAGATATATTAAACCAGATTCAAGCTGTGATTTAATATCCTGACTTGTTCTGAAGCTGGCACCAATAGTTTCATGATTTAGATGAAATGGGAAACTCTGGTTATTTACAGACTTCCTCATTTCATCGTGGTTTGCAACAAGGGGAGAAGAAGGGAGGGGCTGCAGGCATGAGTAAAAGGCTCATGCACCTCAGCTTAAGTCAAGATACGAGCATACAAATGCGGCCACTGTGTACATGTCTCAGAAAAGTAATGACTCAATTTATAATACCACTTTAATCTTCATTAAAACAGTGTTTTACTTACTTTGGGTATCTTATTTACTCAGGATTGGTGAAAGGCCAGAGACTGGCCAAAATGCCCTCTATTTAAATGTCCTAGTGGATTCCTGTAGGTAAGTAAAATACCCTTTTAATGAAGCTTGATGTTAAGATATAGATGATTCATTACACTCCTGAAAAATGTACTTTTGTTTAATTGACCCTTAAATTAAAACACAGAATTTCCTCCATACAAATATAAAACTTAAATGCTTTGCTTTTCTTCTTTATGAATTGTATACAGCTATGCTCTGCAGGTTGAAGGCTGCTCATAACCAATGTTTCTTTTTTCTTTCTTTTTCCTTCCTCAGGTTTATTAGTTTCCTATACTGTGTGGAGTCAGTGGGGGAGATCAAGGTTTCGGAAAGGAGGAATTTACCACATCCCTGAGGAACACGAAAGTTGGGAAGATGTTAGAGAAAACATCTTCAATTATAACGAGGAGGGTGGAGGGGAGCATGACCTGGTATGGTTTTGCATGACCTGGTATGGCATCACAACAGCATTTTAAATTCCTTAATAGGCCAGATTCAAATATGCATCAGAGAAATAAAAAAGAAGTAAAATAAACATTTTGAAGGCATGATTGCGAACTGTTTTGTCAGGGGAAAAGTTTGGTAAATGAAATACTTAACCATAGCTAAAGCATAATGCTGTCCATGTTTACTCAAAAGTAAGCCCCACTGTGTTCAGTGGGGATTACTCCCTAGTGTGCAGGTTTAGGACTGCATAAAATTAATATTTATTTATTGCTTTCAGGTTTTGTTTACAAAGCAGTTTACAATATGAATAAGGGTGGGGTGTGGGGGGGAGATGAAGAAAAGAAGAGTGAATATAGGGGAAAAGATAATCAGGGGTTAAAAGACATACACCCCCCCAAAAAAAATTACTCTCCAGACAAGAATTATCATTGCAAAGAATATTTGTGCTTCCAGTTTTTTTAAAATTAGTTTTTATTACTGTTTTGGTGTCACAAAACAAATCTTAGTTACATTCTTACAAAACTGGAAGAGATTAGAAATTACAGTTGCATAATGCAGCCACTGCCAACCTGTATGCAGCTTACTTGACCAGGTACTGACGTCCATCCTTTATAAGCCTCTTGCTGTGAGGTTCCAAATGGAACAGTTTAATTGACTAGCAAAGCATGGGCTGTGGGTTTGATACAGGAAGTATGCCATGAAAGTTTAAAAAAACAAAACTGGGAGGCTGGGAATGGGTGGGTCAGTGAGGAAATAAGTGTCACAACCACTTCCAGAATTGTAATGGGAAAGAGATGTTGCCTTTGTGATAAGACCCTCTTTGCCCTTGATTTTATCCCTGGTGCCTATCCCTCAAATATTCTCATTGATTTAAAAAAACCCAGGCCCTGACTTCTTAGCATCCTGGACCACATTCACCTGCCCAGACGTATTTGTCTGAGGTAAACATTTGAGTTCCCATAGACCTCCCTTATGTTTCACGTCTCTCCCCTTTTTGTCATTGTCACTTTCCTTTAGGGTGGTTCACATGAACCCCTCCACATGGAAGGGATCATCATAGGGCCTTACCTGTCACTGCCACATTCCCCTGAAGTTTTCATGTTCAGTTGAAATTGGAAGGAGTTCTACCTGTGTACATCTGTACAACTCTTCCTGATGCCACTGAACACACAGATGTTACAGAGTGTGCTGGTAGTAACGCACAACTGTGCTAGCCCACACAGACCCTCCATGTAGTCCTTTACTGTACGGAGACATGTGAATTCCCCTTTGAGTACTCCAGGGCTGGCTCAGGGGATGATGAGGTGTGCTTCTGAGGAGGCTTCAAGATGGGTGAAGGGCCCATCATCCCACCATTCTCCTTTTGTATGGAGCCCTCCCCCTCCCAGTGGCAGCACGAGAGTATTCTCAGTTTGCGTGACCTGCTTCTTCCAGGTTAAGAGGGCCAGGGTTGCCTTGTCTGAGCGCCCCCCAAAATCCAAGAGCCGGGTCTGGAGTACTCGCAAATTTTATTGGTCGCCACATTTAAAAGAAGAGATAAAACTGAATACAGTACTTTCAGCTGAGGCTAAACCAACTCTGAGTACAAAAGGTACTTAACACTGTCTCTCCTGTCTTGTGTTTAATATTAATTAGCATTAACTTCTTGAAAAACTGGTGTTGTGCATTTTAACTGTGTTGTTTCTCTGGAATCAGCCAGAGGTCTTGCTCTAGGACTGACGTTTTGCCAAAATGTTCTCTGAAAGCTTTTTCATATAATAGAAATTTCTTAGAGCTTGATCTTCATGTGGGGAAAACTATATACACTGTAAATTAAGAAGTCTGGCATGAGTGGTTCTCCCCAACCATCAACACATGAAGTTTGAGTGTATGTTCATTGGCTAGTAAGTCTGTGGACTTACAGAAGGGAGGCAGAAATCTTTAAGAAATTTTGTATGACCTGACCTTGATTGTATGTAGAAGTGTGTATTTGGTGGGTGGGGCTAGTGGTTAATATGTGAAGCACTGCCACTTATTTGACTGAGTTTTTGAGAATCAGTGTGATTCAGTAGATAAAGCAGCCTTTCCCAAACCAGTTCTTTCCTGATGTTTTGGACCACAAGTCCCATCACATGTGACCATCAGCCATGCTGGCTGGGGCTGATGGGAGTTGGAGTCCAACAGCTTCTGGAGGCCACCATATTGGGGAAGGCTCAAATGAAGAGATGGACTTGGATCTGTAAAACACCCAATGCAAAGTCCTCCTTCCTCTACCGTGGTCTGAATGTGGCCTTGAGCAAGTCCACCATCTCACTACCATGGTCACCATCTGTCAAACAGGACAAATAGTGACTGACCTCCCAGGGCACTGGGATAGAAAAAAGAATAAAGACTTGAAAGGGATGAAAAGTGTGATAAAATAATTAAAGGTAGTAATTTTATTTACTTAATGTTTCCTTTCCATTTCCTCCCCAGAGTGCTTATAATATAGATGCACTGAAGCAACCTCTACAAAGTATACCTCATCTTTCCTCAGGAAACACTGCTTCACTCCTCAGATCACATTCTGGACCACAAAGAAACCCACTTGTGAATCACGCATACCTGAAAGAATCTTCTTCTTTGGTCCCAGACCTCAAATATTATGTGTCTCAAATACAACAGGATGCAGACAAAGATTTGCAGAGCCTTCCAGCTGATACTGTGCAAGTTTATTGCCAAGAGTGCCAACACTCTTTGAGTGGAAGCTTGCATTCCTTGGACCTCTCCAGCATAGAGGAAGATCTAAATTATAATTACCTCCAAGAATGGGGACCAAAGTTTGTAAGGTTAAAAGAGCTCTATGAACTTCCAACTGAACAGTTGTAAAATGTGGGAGACAGGAACCTAGCACATTGCTGTGTGATGGATCCTACTCCTAGGAGAGCACACTTCAAAAACAGTTTAGTATTTTATTTAACAATCCAATTTTGGTTCTATTTATTCATGCTGGTTATTTGGGAACAATAGTGTGGTTGATCTCCTCACCTTCCCTTAAATTACCTGTATACAATATTTTAGTGTACAAATAACGTTAGAGGGATATTTGTTGTGAAGCTTTGAAATGCTTTGAAATGAAGGAATTCTGTAGCACTGAAGAGTAGCCTTTAAAGTACCTGTAACGTGTGAATCTTTAGTAGTAATCTAGATGTGCGAGTAAATTTCTGCCATATTGTATTATTTAATCCTCTTAATGCTAAATGTTTTGTGTAGATATTGTAAAATACATTTGTTTACTTGTCCCTCTCTTTTTGTACTTGGGCGTCAATAAAATCTTCACTCATTTTTCTAAATAAGGGGGGGGGGGGAATAACAGTTGGACGGCAGCAGGAACCACAAATAAAATGTAGAATTAGTATAGAATTAACCTACAGCTCCCCATGGGCATATGGGAAGCACTTCTTTGGGTGGTGGGTCTGATGCTGTTGGGCTTGCCTGTGCCAAAGGGCATTGTTCCTTCTAGAGCCACCCCCCCCATAAGTTTGGATGCTAATTAGGTTAATTCCCATGTGAGAGCCAGAAGGAAGCAGAAGGGGTGTGTATGTGACTAACCCAGATTCTTGCAGAGATGGAGTGCTGGGGAATGGCCAGCTGGTGAGAACATACAAGCCATAACTTCTTTGGCGATCACTCATGGCCGAGTATGATTGTCTTCCATGAACATTATCAGTGAGTCCGTAAGTGACTGTGGAGGCCACTTCTGGTTCCACACGTCCTTCCACAGTGGGGACATTGGTTTCTGACCCGGAATTGATCACGGTGAGGCTTTGCCAAATGTGACTTTCTCTTAGCTCTTTTCTCCTTTTCACTCTTGAGTTTATGCTTTTTCTAAGTCCATGACACCTTTGTTAAAGGCTGTTCTCCGATTGGAGCGCTTGCAGGCCAGTGTTTCCCAATTATCAGTGTTTATACCGCATTTTTAAAAGATTTGCCTTGAGAGAGTCCTTAAACCTCTTTTGCTGACCACCAGCATTACACTTTTCATTTTTAAGTTTGGAATAGAGTAGTTTCCATTGACACATACAGAGGATGCTTGATGGGTGGGAATATGGTATTGAGCTCACCTGTTGTGCTGAGCAGTTCACTTGGAGGAAAGAGGGAAAATTAGAAAAAGGCTGCAGGCACCTGGGTCAGAGAGAGCAGATGGCGAACCACTATTACCAGGGTCCTGGGGAAGTGTGGTGGGCAATAAATGAGGGAGTGGACGTTTGTAAACTCTGCTCAGCCTCTCGCCCACCTGTCGGTGCTGTTGCTCAACGTCAGCTCAGCCCACTATAAAAATCCGCGATTGGATAATGGATGACACAGCTGATCCGTATATTTGCAATCAGGCGGTGTAGAAATGATAAGGCAAATCCCTGCAACTTCTCTCAAGGGAGCGGAGCAGCGGCCTGAACCTCGCGCCAAGATAATGCGCAGGATTCCACAGTCTTAAACACGCACACGCATAAGTGATCCAGCTCCCCCCAGGATCAACAACCCATTAAACCTTTTCACCCGCCGCACAGCTGCCCTGGGAGAAGCTCTACCGGTTGAATTTCTGCTGCTCGCCGCGCACGTGCGCGCTCCGTGGTCCTCCTGGGTGGAATCCAGCGCGAGCGAGCAAGCAAACAAAAGGCACTATGCTTAGGCGAGCGGCCACGGAGGCGGAGCCAGCCGGAAAGTGACGAATCGCTTTCCGAGCCCGGCCTGCCGCCGCTTCTCGATTGGCCGGAATCCAACAATCGGGGCGGAGCAAAAGCCCGGCCGGCTGGCTTTCCGTCCCTCCCCTTTCCCCGAGGCAGGGCAGGCAGGATAAGAGCAAGCGGCGCAGGCGGCGGCCATTTTGGTTGGTGGAGGTAAGAGAAGGAGGCGGAGGCATTTGCCTGTAAAGGGTCAGAGGCAAAGGTGAGGAGGGCGAAGGGGCTGCCGCGTCGCTGGGTTCCAGTGGTGTGGGGCGGAGGGGGTGCTCTGAAGGGATGGGATGTTTAAATAGGTGGGGTGCGGTCTTGCAAAATAAAAGGGATGCAAGGGAGGAGGCGCTGTAGTATGTGGTGCCGCAGGACCCACAGTGTGTCGCTTTGCGCCGCTGCCGTGGCCCCTCCAAAACGGGGTCTGGATGCAGGAATGGTTTGCCCCCGGCGTATGTGAGATGCAATCAATGCAACAGGGTGGTAGCCAACACACACCTGAAAGATGACGCTTCTATGCAAAGCTCACTGTTTGCAACATTTGCAACGTTTCTACGTGTATCCGTGTCAGCTGATAATAACAGCTCTAGTGCACATGGTGAAGACAGCTCCGGTGCACAAAAGCAAAGGCCTCAATGAAATCCTTTTTTTAAAAAAATAGTCACTTCATGTATGTTTTTTAATGAGGGACTCTCTGTTGGTTTTCATGTAAGGATGCAGATGAAATGGAAATGGAGCCTAATGAGAAGCGTATCATGTTGTGAACCGCCCCTGAGATCTGTGGATGTTGGGCTCAGACCAATCAATCAATCAATCAATCATTAAATAGCTATTTGTTTGTTTTGCATTTTATTTATTTTGCATTTGTTTTGATGGTTCTGGAGTGTATTGCTTTGGTGCAAGGTTTTACAAACAAGAGATCCGTTCCTGCTCACCCGGGATCCCCATCTGTTGTGTTTGTGTTGTGGATCTCAGTGAGGATTAGATACTCTGCAGTCATAGGAATATATTGCATTGTATGGAGCAGCCACGTTCTGTTATGATGTTGCTTTTAAATCTGGTGCAGCTGCTGGCCCAGCAAATGCTTGAAGAAAGGGAAAGAAACTTCAGAGAGGAAGATGAGTGCAGAAGCTGCTGACCGAGAGGCTGTCACTTCAAGTCGACCTTGCACACCTCCCCAAACATCCTGGTTTGAGTTTTTGCTAGAGGAGTCTCTGCTGGACAAACATCTGAAAAAAGTTTCGCCTGGTTAGTGATATCAAAAAATCTACAGAGATCAAGAGAGCTTGACTGTGTTGTTTCTGCTGGAATGGTTAGGATTCTCCTTACTTCTATGTATAGGAATTCTTTTGTTGTGAGCTAAATTTGTTACTTGTCATTTGAATGTGGCTGTACAGTTAAGCTGCTTAAATCCCATTGAAATCAATGGCATTTTAGCTTAAGGGAATGCCACATATTATGAATGTGTGCTCGTGTTTAGCAAAAATGTATAAAAGGTATCGTATTGAATAGAAATAGGGCAAACATTTGCAAGCACATATCATAAACATA
Source organism: Podarcis gaigeae (assembly GCF_964106915.1). Taxonomy (NCBI): domain Eukaryota; kingdom Metazoa; phylum Chordata; class Lepidosauria; order Squamata; family Lacertidae; genus Podarcis; species Podarcis gaigeae. Next base: position 25,596,455 of record NC_139683.1, on the reverse strand, counting down.
GCCACGATTGGTTACAGTGTTCATTTGGTGGTAGACCTGAGTTTGTGTCTGTGTGATGTGTGAAATGGCCATAAATGCAGGGTTGTAATCTTCATCAATATGAAATAATCAGACAAGTTTGTTTTCTCTAAATAAAAAATCATGGCTGTGCGTTCATCCTGGAAAGAATGCTGTTTGCTTTGTATTGGTTACCTCTTTTTCTCTAGTATTTTCATTCAGATCAAACTTTTCCAAACCTGTCTTTTCTGCCCAGTAGATCCCTCACCTGTTCAGCTAATCATTCAGTTTTTGGAGCAGGCTTCCAAACCTTTGGTGAATGAGCAGAATCAGGTCCAGCCTCCACCTGATAACAAGAGAAACCGCATTTTAAAATTGCTTGCTCTGAAAGTTGCAGCACATTTAAAGTGGGATTTGGATGTACTGGAGAAAAGGTATCAGTGGACTTCTTGGTTAATGTTGTTAACATATAATCAATGGGGAACTTGCAGCTCTTGGGAATTGTAGTCCAGAAACATCTTATTATCCCCCACCATTAGCCATACTGTCTTGGGCTGATAGGAGTTGTAGTCCAACATCATCTGGAGGGTCCCAGGATTTAGACAGCACTCATTTTTTAAAAAAAAATTACATCTGTTGTGCACGTTCTCTCTGATTTTTATTGTTTTTGTTGTCTTAGAGGAGCACATGCCAATACAAATGTATGCTTTAAAAAGTACCTACAATGCTATATTAATAATTATTAATCATGATTCAGCAAGCCTGCTGAAAGTAAACAAGTCTGGTCAGCGCCTGTATGGGAGAACACTTGGAAACCTGATGTATGCTACCTTAAGTTGTACAGTGGTACCTCGGGTTACAGACGCTTCAAGTTACAGACTCCACTAAACCAGAAACAATATCTTGGGTTAAGAACTTTGCTTCAGGATGAGAACAGAAATCGCGTGGTGGCGGCGCAGCGGCAGGTCCCATTAGCTAAAATGGTACCTCAGGATAAGAACAGTATCAGGTTAAGAACGGACCTCCAGAACGAATTAAGTTCTTAACCCGAGGTACCACTGTTTTGCTTTAAGGAAGTTTTGTAACGAAGTACCATTCTGTAACTTTAGCAATCCTTGGTCTTTTATTCAGCTTATCGGTTCCTGTATTGAACATGCTGCTGAATGAACTGCTGTGCATTAGTAAGGTTCCTCCAGGAACTAAGCATGTAGATGTGGACCTTGCCAGTTTACCTCCAACCACAGCAATGGCGATACTACTCTACAATAGATGGTGAGAACATCATTGTTTGAGTGTCATTGATGTAATTCAAATATGGAGACAAAGTGTTAAGATTAAATTAATCTTGATTATATTGCTTAAGCTAAACTGGTCTAATTCAATAGTCCTATGACAAAAATGTTGTATGCACATTGGTTTGCAGTTTTCTTTGAGATTTAAACCAGCAGTTGTAATAAATCATTATTTTCAATGTGTACGTAGATCGCTAACTATAACATTATTTTGTAACTTACATAAAAGATCAAGGAAAATTATAGGGATATACTGTCAAGTTATTGAATTGGAGGAGAAGTTGACCACAATCCCATTTTAAATATGGTGTAGAGTCTTAGATCTGTTTGTTGCCATTTTTCGTGGGTGGGGCATATGCAGCCATGGATAAAGTTTCACATATTTTTCCTTGTAAAATAGCTTTTTGATACATAGGAGCCATGCAAGAAAAAAGTTGGCAACTTCATGTGCAATACTATACATGATATTTTTTTGAATCAGCTAGGCTGTTGGTGCTTTTTGATAACTTGTGACTCTGTCACACTTTGAGTGCTGTTTTAATGTAGCACAAACTTTTGTTTGAAGCTGAAATAATGGATAGAGCATATTTATTTATTTATTTATACATACCCTGCCCTCGCCAGGCTCAGGTCGGCTAACACCAGTAAAATTACAGTAAAAACATAATGGGGGGGGGGGAACAATTTAAAAATCAGTTTGTTTCCATGACTGAACTCTATGCTTATCACTTAACTTTCTTTTAATAGGGCTATTAGGACCATAGTCAAAAGCAGTTTTCCTGTCAAACAAGTGAAACCTGGTCCACCTCAGTTAAATGTGTAAGTTTGTGCATTTGTTTCAGACCCTTACAAGCAATATATTAATCAACTTAACTCTAATTTTAGCAAGACACAGAAGTGATTTAACATCATAGATCATTACAATAAATATTGTTCAGCCGTTAAATATTATTGTTGGTTACACGGTCAATTGAAACTTTACTGTATATTTTTTTAAAAGGGTGTGTGTGTGCGCGTGCGTGCGTGCTGGTAAACTTTTTTTTTTTAAAAAAGAACCCTGCCACTAAATTCATTGTAGCTGAGAATAGGTTCTGGTCCTATTAGAGCAAATTATATTCAGAAAAGCTTTGTAAAATGCCTAAAATTTAAAAACTGAATCAATTCTCTATTACTGAAGTGTTGTTGGAGAAATTTAAAATTTGTAAACAAAAAAAACTTGTTTTTTTTAAATTCAAAAGATGTAAGCTGTTTTGGAAATCTAAATATAGGGGCATCCATTTAATATTGCTTTGAATGGTACGCTCATTGTTGCTTTTGCCTTTTTTATTTAGAATGAATCAGATTCAGCAAGAAAAGGAAGTAACAGAAAATATCCTGAAAGTAGTAAGTGCCTTTTTCTTTGCTAGATGTGAATGTGAGTGGATTGAGGTATTTAAAGAAAAAATGTGGAACTTTGGATCAATGTACTGAATTTAAATCCTTCCTGGATAAATATGGCCCCTGGTAATTTTCTTTTCTTTTCAATAGTTTATTTGCCATAGCATATATTCCAAACATTCTCATGCTCATAAAAACCGTAGAGTAACACGTCATGTGCTCCAATCTCATTAAAAGGAAGGAATACATTAAGATGTGAGTGAAAATTAAGATATGAGTGTATTAATGCAGCTTTATTGGAGACACTGGCTATAAATTTTTGCCCAACCCATGACTGTGTAAATAACTGCTTTAAGAGTTCCTTGCAAGAATACTATGTGTGGGTCCATTTTGTATAAATATGTTGCCATTCTGGCCTGTTTTACCACATTTCTCAGTCTCTTCACATTTAAAGTAATTATGTTGGTGTCAGTACTCATTCTGACAGATGGTTATTAATTACCCCGCCCCACATTAAGTTGTTCTGTAAAGTTATTATCATTATGGCAGATAGCAGTGAGCCACTGCCGTCGCTGTGCAGGCAATGTCAGCAAAGCAGGTTCTTGAACACTAGTTTCTAAGATTTCCTGTGCTAAGGATCTACAGTTCAGAGTCCCTGATCCATGCCGCTATTAAGTGTCCTGTATACAGTCATACCTCGGGTTATAGATGCTTCAGGTTGTGTTTTTTTGGGTTATGGACCGCCGAAACCAGGAAGTACCGGAATGGGTTACTTCTGGGTTTCGGCAGCTGCGCATGTGCAGAAGTGCTAACTTGCGTTTTGCGCATGCGCAGAAGTGCCGAATCACAACCCACGCATGCGCAGACCCGCCACTGTGGGTTGTGAAGCCTGCGGGTTGCGAATGTGCATCCCGCACTGATCACGTTCGCAACCCGAGCATCCACTGTACTATACGCGGTTGCTGCATCTTCTGTGCGGGCAGATGTGCTGTTACGTCCGCTGCTAAGTCCTTCACCCAAGTTTCTGGGTGAATCAATGCAGCAAAACGAGGGACTCCAACAAGCAGTGATGCTACTTCCTTATGTGGTGAACCCAATTCCTGATCCTCAAGCTCCCTCATTGAGAGCCAGGCTGATGTTGTGACCATACCTGCCTCACTGTAACGTTTCCCCCCCACTGACTGAGAGATGTCGCTTGCCGAAGGGGACTGGAGTTTGCTTGTGTTGTTTCGTATTTTGATGAATAGTTCCTTGTGTGAGGTGGTATTGAGGATAATGGGTTTTTGTGAAGACTCCTTGGATTGAAAATTGATTGGGTATGTTGTAGGAATTTTGAACTCTGTAGAAATCTTTAAAAGACTGGATTTCAAAAGTTCAAGCCTTCCGATAATCCCTTGTTGCTCTTCCATTGGGAGGTCTTTAAAAGAGCATTTCAAATTCTCCTCCCAGTTGCAGTGGTCTTTGGTTAAATTTTCTGATTCCAGGCAGTTGATCAGATCCTCGGGGGGGGGGGGGGTTGCTTTGGCTATTTTGAATTCTCCTTATTGGTGTTGTCGTCGTCTTCTTCTTCTTCTTCTTCTTCTTCTTCTTCTTCTTGTGATGGCCAGCTGCTTTAGGGTTATCTAATAATGGCAATATAGTCAAATTTTTAAAAAACTTGTGTTGGAAAAACTCGCATAGCGGTCAACTTAGGCTTGGCACATGGTAACATTGTCAGGATACTGGGACTCCTGAAAGATAGACTCAATTTTTTGGTTTATCTCCTTAGCTCGTGGGGCGTTAGAGGAGGTACCTTTGAAACCCTGTGACAACTCGAGTAGATCTCCCTATTGAGTGTCCGCTTGACCTTACTGATCAAAATATCCATTTTGGAATGTAGTTTGACAAATCAATTGTTTTAGCTGTCATTAAAATCAGCTCAGCTGGGTTCTCCTGAGTAGCACTCAGGTTCGTCTCAGCCTTCTGGGGTTCTGAATTTGCCTTATTTTGATTGCTGTTGGGCTCCCTGATAATGCTGATAGGATCTTCATATGAATCTCCATGTACTTCAGCTAGCACTGCAAAGCGATTGTGAAAGGGGACTTGTGCAGACGTAGCAAGACATGTTGAGGGGGAGGGGGGGAAATCCTGATCTTAGAGTGTTTAGCTATGGGAGGCGGTAAGAAGTCCTCAATTTCTTTAAAACGTTTGTTTGCCCCCCTGATCATCCTTCCCACCAGTTAGTGTGCCAGACTGGTCAGAGGGCGATTGAAAATTACAGAGCAGCCGGCTTAATTAAGCATAGGTTTACTCTAGAAACACTATTGTTGTTTTTGAGTGAGTTGAACCTCCCCCAACCTCTTATCAGCATTAATAGTTAAGGCGGCTGGGGTGTGTTTTGACTACTGCCGGCTTTATCTTCGAAGAATACTGAATAATTTCCTTTCAGGGAGGCTATACTTCAGACAGCTGGGATGCGAGTGGTGCTGTGGTCTAAACCACCGAGCCTTGGGCTTGCCGATCAAAGGGTTGGCAATTCGAATCCCTGCGACAGGGTGAGCTCCTGTTGCTTGGTCCCAGCTCCTGTCAACCTAGCAGCTCGAAAGCACCCCCAAAAATGCAAGTAGATTAATAGGTACCACTCTGGTGGGAAGGTAAATGGCATTTCCGTGTGCTGCTCTGGTTTTGCCAGAAGCGGTTTAGTCATGCTGGCCACATGACCCAGAAAAACTGTCTGCGGAGCAGACCAACACCGGCTCCCTTGGCCTGTAAAGCGAGATGAGTGCCGTAACCCCAGAGTCGTTTGCGACTGGACTTAACTGTCGGGGGTCCCTTTACCTTTACCTTTACACTTCAGACAATTGTAAGTCTGCATATAGGCTGAATGTAAACTCCCCCCTCTGAATTATCATGCAGCTACTGTTTCCAGTTCAGTTAATTAGCTTATGTAGGTAACAATTTAAGATTTTAAGGAGGTTTTCTCACCGCTGCTGTATCGTAGTCGCCATCTTTCTTGTAACTTTCCTGTGACCCTGTTGGTGCCGTCTTATTTGTGGTCTAATTCCGGTCCATGTTATAAGAAAGAGTCTGTTCAAGGAGGTCGTGGTGGAGAACCTCTGACCCACAAGCCTAATTTGGCCTGCCAGGTCATTTTGGCTAAGTCATTCCCACCTGCTCCTACATCTTGTGTCATATACGATGTCAGGTATGGGATAGATAAAAACCTGTCTCAGGGATTAGCTGATTGGCAGTGTCTGTAAAACCTTATGCAAAGCTCTGTGTGAATAGTGCTTTAAAGGGGGCTTCTGGAGGTGACTTTGGGCTAAAGGATCACCTGGCATCATTTGTGAGGTCAGTTGACGGACCCGTCAAACTCTACCTGGAAGGGGGTGGGACACATAATGATCTGGTCTGCCGGACAGATGCAACTCCCCACCCCGAAGGAAATTTTCTGATGTATGTGTATTGTGGTGCAAGGAACTAGGCCACAAAAGCACAGGAAAAAAGAGCAGGCTCTTTTCACAAGTTACTGGTCTTATTCACTCATTCATTCATATTTTTATTTATTTATTAAAATTATTTGCCACCCTTCATCACAAGATGTCAGGGCGGTTCACAGAATAAAATACAAGATAAAAGCACAAGTAAATAATTGAAACAAAAGCAACAATAATCTTCTCTTCTCACAGGCGCATTTAAAGTTGGTGTATAATTTTAATCAGCCAAAGCCTGGTTGAAAATTGTGATTGAATTCAGTAGGACTTGCTTCTGGGTGAGCATGTTTAGGACTGTGGTGTTACTTCTGAAGTGTGCAAGCTAATCTGAACCGGAAGCAAATTAAAGGGTTATTGTTTGGGGTTAACTAAGTTAGTAATATCCTATGCTGCTTATGGAGTAAAGGAGAACTTTCTGCTAAATATTCTAAATATAATGAACACATTGAATAATAAGTGGCAATAATAACTGGATACATACATTTCTTTGGGTCGTTACAGCTAAAAGAACAGGCTGCTGATTCCATTCTGGTCTTAGAAGGAGCACTCAAATTAAATAAAGATCTTTATATTCACACAATACGGACTCTAGATGTGCTAGCCATGGAACCTGATGCGGTTAATGGAGAAACAGAGAGTTCCACAGCGGGATTCAACATCAGTGCTGAGGAACTGCAGTGTCAGGTATGTCAGACATTTTGCCTGAAAACATAGCTGCTGAAATGTGGTGGTGGTGGTGCTTATGATGCAATTCATGGTGCCTCAAAGCACCACTATTATTCTATATTCAAGCTTCCTTGATTTACCTGTGGCTTCTAAGCTTATATACATTTTATGAAATAATTAAATATGAAATACCACTTGAATGTGTATTAAACTTCAAAGTGGTTTACAAAAAGTAAGCTTCAAATTTGGAGTCTCACAATTATCTCTAGGCCTCTGTTCCTTTCCCAATTATTACTAAATTCAATTTGGATATTTTCCAATTGTTGGAAATAGAAGGAAAACACATATTTAAGCAAATATGTACCACAGAGTCTTCAACACTCTGAGCATAGTCAACCTTTTCCTTCAAGCTTTTCTCAAAGATTGTGGCGGACACAGAGATTTTATATATCTACCATAGTTTTGTTTGTTTGGATAATTTATATCCTGCACTTTCAACATAGATTTATGTTCCCACAGTGTAAGAAACAAAAAGTATAATTTTGAAAGAAATGCTGCTTGTTTGTGTTTCAGGTCTGCTACGATTTAGGTGCCATCTATTTTCAGCAAGGTTCCACAGATTCTGCTCTTTATGGAAATGCCAGAGAGAAATTTTTTAGAACCAAGGAACTGATTTCGAAGGTAAGTCATTCAACAATAGATAGCTCATTTCAGTTTGTGCATGTGTAACCAAATATTTCACATTCATGCAATGCGATCTAGTGCTCACTTTAACTAGATATATCCTGTGAGCTATTTGGGTTTACCTATTTGGGTTTTCTGATCCTTTGTCTTAAGTACAAGAAAACTGAGTTTTCCATTGCAAAATGTAATGGCCCCATTCAAACATGCAATGCATAATATATATACATTTAGGAAATGATTTCATCATATATAGCCTTTGAAGACATTTGTCTTAAATAATGAATTGTTTTAAAGTTACTGATACAAATTGGATATTTCTTACAGATTGGCTCTTCTCTTCATTGCATCATAGATGAAAAAAGGTTAGCTGGTTACTGCCAAGCTTGTGGAGTTCTTGCACCTTCTGACAATACTTCACAGCCATCAACTCCTTACAGTCAAATCCATAGCTGTTTAAGATCTGGCAATTATCAGGTAAAGCTTGAATTGCACATCATGTGATCCTTATATTAGTCTGCTTGTTTATTCCTCAAGTAAGGTAAAAAGGTAAACAATAAATGACCCCTAGGTGGTTAAGTCCAGTCAAAGGCAACTACGGGGTACGGCGCTCATCTTGCTTTTCAGGTTGAGGGAGCCGGTGTTTGTCCACAGGCAGCTTTCCAGGTCATGTGGCCAGCATGACTAAACCACATCTGGTGCAACTGAACACCGTGACAGAAGCCAGAATGCACGGAAACACTGTTTACCTTCCCACCGCAGCTGTACCTATTTATCTACTTGCACTGGCATGCTTTCGAACTGCTAGGTTGGCAGAAGCTGGGACAGAGCAACGGGAGCTCACCCCGTCACGGGGATTCGAACTGCCAACCTTCCAGTCAGCAAGCCCAAGAAGCTCAGTGGTTTAGACCAGAATGACACCCGCGCCCCCATTCCTCAAGTATATTATTAGTAGTAAGCAGAATATTATTAAGTAGAATGCTGTATATAAGAATTGTTATTCTCTTGAGAATCAAAACCGGATAGAACCAAAGCTGTCTCTCTTTTAATTTTGTATTGTAATCAATTGGTTACATAAATAACAAAAAAAGTTCATTATACTTTTAAAACCTTTTCATATTCTGATTTTCACAGCACACTTTATATATTGACATGTTTTTAAGTTCAAAACAATGAAAAATAACATTTCACATCTGTATAAGTTAAGTTAGTATTGGTATAAGTTGAGTTGTTGTTGCAGTATCCAGTAAACCTGTTCCAGTTAACTTTGAAACTATTCCATCTTGCCATATATTGCCAAACTGATTCATCTTCTCTCTGCATGTACTTCAGGAACTAGTGAAGATTTTCCTTGAAGATAACCGAACACCCAGTTTACCTGTTCAGTTCAGGCAATCAGTTCTCAGGGAACTCTCCCAGAAAGCTCAACAAGGGTGAGAAATAACTTGAATGAATCATTCTGATGCACATGTTGCTTAACAGTTAAGACCAGGCAGAAGGTATAGATTTCTGAGCGGTTGGCTCGGTCCAGTTCCAAGCCAACTGGTACTTTCAGCCCATGGTTGACAACTTAAAACTCCGAGGTAATTTGGCCTGATTTGCTTGTAGTTCACATTATTTTAAAAATGTTGAATTACTTGCTTTTCATTATTAGAACAGCATTTCAAGCAGGAATTGAATAATCCTAGGTGTCTGGTCCCTACTATTCCCTTAGTGTGAAAAGAATTAAAATGTTTCATTGGTTCAGTGCAGGGCTAACTTGTAAGCATTCAAAATGCATTTGACGAATTCCCCCGCCCCCCCCAGGTTTGAAGCATAAGCTTTCTGTCTTTATTTCTTCCAAAAAAGAGTTAAGAAGCTGTATTTTATGTTGCCTCGTTGAGGAACATCTCTGGGTTATTTGTGGGGCATAGGAATTTGTTCATTTCCCACCCCCCCTCCCAAAATATACTCCAGCCCACCACATGGTCTGAGGGACGGTGGACCAGCCCACGGCTGGAAAAGGTTGCTGACCCCTGGTGTATATCTATCCACAGTCCTGATGCCACATTCATAATCTCTGTCTTCTATCCTGATGATAAATGGGCTTTGAGATTTTTTACCATTCAAGTGCATAAATTTTGTGAAATAAACCAAACAAACAAGCAAACAACAAGAGAATGGCTGGAATGCGAAGGATGAATTGTTTGCCCCATATCTTACTGTCCATCATCAATACCTTTCTCAAACTTGCTTCTGCAGTAGCCCCTTCTGGGCAGTCAAGCTGCATTCTGGAGTGTAAGAACTGTCCCTTGTGTGCTTTTATGTGCTTTTCTTCTAACAGCGTGTGAACTTTCCGTATTTTTCTAGGAATGATGTCTTGGAAGAAATATGTTTCAAGGTGTGTGTGTGCAACAGTGTTTGTGATGTAATGCAAGGCCGACCAGTCGGTGTCCACTTTAATCAGCTGTTTCTTAGACCCACCAAAGAAAAAATAGACTTTCTCCTAGAGGTATGGCATTGTCCTTAGTTTTAGGCATATCTGCTTAAACTGTTTTCTAAGCTGCTTTTCAATGTTGCATCTGAACTAATGGGTACTACTTACTTTTAAAATATGTGTTACTTAGTTTTGTGGCTATGAAATCATTAGCCTGTTCAGTTATGGTATTGGGTAGAAGATTGGATGACTAGATACATCTCCTTACCATTTAATTATTGGTTAGAGTTATCAGACAATTGAGTGTATACACTTACCGTATTTTTCGTTCTATAACACGCACCAGACCATAACACGCACATAGTTTTTAGAGGAGGAAAACAAGAAAAAAAATATTCTAAATGAAATAGTGGATATATGATTTTTGTGGTTCATGCTGTGGCCACAGACATGTGATCTGACAGTGAGTTTGGAGTAGCCCAATGCAAAAATCCTGAGGATCCATGTGGATCCATGCTTTGTAACCACGGAGGAGGGAAGGAAGGGGAACCATGGATCCTCTGCTCATGACTGCAGCAGATCCCCCCCGCCACCCACAGGCATTCACTCCATAACACGCACAGACATTTCCCCTTACTTTCTAGGAGGAAAAAAGTGAGTGTTATGGTGCAAAAAATACGGTAACTGCTTCCGAAGGTACACAACCAGCATGTGGAAGCCACAATACACAGTATGTTTTCAGATTGTCCTCACCCAAATGAACATCTTTACTAATGTTATGAATGTGAAAAGGTTATCTGCTGACTAGCTTTAAGTCTACCTTGACAACTACTTCAGGTAAATATCTGCTCTTTCATGGGGTTGATTCAGACATTCAGTAGCATGCAGGGCTGCATTTGTGTCAAGGTGCTGTTCTCATGAACCACCAAATCCATCTTATAACATTTTATACAGTTGTTATTAAAATGTTTTTTCCTCAGTGGCTAGCATGATATCTTTATTACTCCTCTTTTGCATACTCTTGAGGGACCATATGAAAATGTCTATTTTCTGAAGGAGTATATGCAATATGAAGAAAAAAAAATGTGTGTGCTTTTGTTTTTGTTTTAAGCAAGCTTACTTAATTTTTCACTGAAGCTCAATTCAGTATTTTGACTTTGCAGGTATGTTCAAAATCAATACAAGTAGAAAGTGCTTCAGAATCCTCAAAAAGGAAAATGGCCTATTTTCTGAAGTAAGTATGCAATATTAGATTACTTGCAGTCCTCCTTAAAAAGTTGATTAGTATCTTTCATTCAGGGAAGTAGTTAAGTGCTAAGTATATCAGGTCCTAAGATATCATTGGTACCAAGGAAGAAACAACATAATAGTGTTTGTCTGTAAGCTAAATAGCCCTCAGACGTTTTCTCAGCTTCAACAAATTCCCACATATGCCACTTCTAAAAGGTGGGGTGATAACTGCTGGTGTAATTCGTGGTCAAACCTAAGCTAAATAACTCTTACGTAGAATGCTTTTTGTTCATTGCCATGATCCACTCTAGGTAGGTGATTCAAAAGGCAGTTGTAATTAAAACCTCCTGATTTCCTTAGCCGTTGCTATACAAGATACCAGTGTCTCAACAGCTATCCTTCTCATGTGGTCAGTTGGACACCTGGCATGATTCACTGTAAACACAGTGATTAGTGAATAGCCCCTTGTTTAAAAACATCTTTGAATGTATATTCCAAATGTCATGCCACTACAAACTACACAAAGTGCTGCAATTTCTCTTTCTGCTAATCTTTGCTTAATGAAACCTTTGATTGTTTTTTACAGAAATCTCTGTTTGGGTTTGGAAGACCTTCAACTTGTCTTCATGATTTCCTCTCATGAGCTCTTCATAGCGTTGCTGAAAGATGATGAACGAAAGCTGCTTATTGATCAAATGAGGAAAAGGTCACCTCGAGTCAACTTGGGCACTAAGCCTATAACTTCATTTTATGATATTCCAGGTTATTTCCCCTCCCCCTTAAAATATTCCTTGATAGCTTTTTTTCTGAAGACAAATGACAGTCCTGCAGTAAGTTAAGCCCTGAGCAAAGAAGTAATCAGCTTATGCAACAAGTTGCTACAGTATGTGTTTTGGCAGTTATTGTAAATTCCTGTTAGCCATCTTAGATGGCTAACATTGCAATCTGCATATTCAGAAGCCATACACTTCTGACTACCAGGTGCTAGGGGTTCCAGCTCAATATGGGATATCTACAGGCCTGCAGTTCACTACTCAATCTGCGATAGTTATCTCCCTGGCAAGCATCTGAGTGAAAAATCAAAACTGCACACCTGTAGCCAGTAGAGGACTGTTGCTTGCTGCACTCTGGCTTGAAAGAGTTAAGATAATGGGACTGGCCGGTGCTAGGTTGTGAAGATGGTGCTATTGTCTTTTGCTTTAAGGGCTACTGGCCCTTCAGGGCAGAAATGAGAGTGGTAGAACCAAGCATACAATCTCTCAAGGTGCTCCTGGGAGCAGGAAAGAGATCTTTCTGCTTGCCGTCCCAACTTAATTCAGGGAGGCACAGAATTGGACTTACATGGCTTTCTGAGCTGCAGCTAGGATGACCCAAATTTACTTGGGAGTTGAGTTGGAGAGCTTAGAGCAGGAAAGAGGCATCATCTTGGGCATTATGTGAAACAGTGGGATATTGCTGTCATGCCGTATTTCTGAGACTGAGATTCTCTTTGAGACTGTTTATCGAGCCCAAGAGTCTATTCGTTTATTGTTGTAACCCAATGCAGAATTTTCATTTTCCCTGTCTTGAAAAGGATGACCAAACACAGTGTGGATGTGCGGGTGGTAGGTACAGAAGTGTAAGGTTTTTAGGGAATCCAAAATTAATGTGTCCCGAGGGCTATGACCACAAAGAGGCTTGATGCCCCCTGAAGGTTCCTGTGTATGTCTGTGTCTACGTATGGCAATGACATTAGCACTGTACATTCAAACATTTATATGATGGATAGCATTAATTAAAGTGATTTCATTTTGGTGTAAAATAAAAGCATCTTTAGTTGATCCATCTTTTCTTAAAAATGTCAATCTTTTGTCTGTTGCCGCCAGTTAGTTATAGCTTGGTTCAAGGAAAACTCAATATAATAAATTGCTCATTGACCTCCGTGATACTTTCTCTTCCAGCCTCAGCAAGTGTGAATATTGGTCAGCTTGAACATCAGCTTATATTGTCAGCTGATCCCTGGAGGATCCGCCAAATTTTAATTGAATTGCATGGCATGACATCAGAACGCCAGTTCTGGACAGTTTCTAACAAGGTACTTTTAATTTTTTGACTACTGTATTTTTTCGTTTATAAGACACCCCCATGTATAAGATGGCCCCTATTTTTGGGGACTAAATTTAAAGAAAATGAGGGGAGATGGCCCAAAGTTGTTGAGCTTTTTTTTAGGGGGAATTGCATGAGCACCAGCAGGGCTGTTGCTAGGGGTTGGCAAAGTGGGCAGCCGCTCCCCACACACCACTGTAGGCAGTAAGCTCTCTAGAATGTGCGCCTCCTGCAGTGGCATGGGGAAGGGAGTTGCGCGCCCACCAACCAGCTGGCTGCTTCCCCCCCCAAGCCACTATCCATGTATAGGACAACCCCCGTTTTTTGACATGATTCTTGAGTCAAAAAACCTTGTCTAATACATGGAAAAATATGGCAACTTCTTTAAATCTGAGCTATATTACAGTTACTGATTTCTGTGTTGTTGCTTTTTCTTAGTGGGAAGTGCCAAATGTTTACGGCAATGTAATCCTAGGGATCAAAGATAATTTGACCAGGGATTTGGTCTACATCCTTATGGCAAAGGGGCTACACTGCAGTACAGTCAAGGTGAGGTAATCATTATCCTTGCTAATAAGAATCTTGTCAGTTACCATTATGGAATGCTACTAATAACTATTACTAGGACTGAGTATTATGTTGTTGGAGATTAAGCATGTGGGTTTTTTTAAAAAAAGATGGTGCCACTTGCCTATTCGCCATGGTTTGTTCCCTTCACTGTGATTTCCAGTGTCTTGGTCCAAATGGCATATTTGAGTTGCACATAAAGCCACCAGCGTTATGAGAGGGAAATGTGGCTGACTGTTGTAATTTTAGGCTGTGCGCCTAATTTGCTCCATGTTCCTTTTGCCTGAAGACTACTGGCTTTTCAAGTGGGGTGGGATAGGTTTGTGGGTGGGTTTCCCACTGTATATCAGCAATAGGTGCTCTGAAATTGTTCTGCCTTTTCTGGGTAGATCTGTTCTCACAACTGAGAAAGAGGCGTAGCTGGCTCCATAGCCTGCATTGCTGCGCAGAGCAAGGCAATTGTGAGCACGAAAACATTGTGCTCCATGCAATATTTAGATATTTAAAAACCTACTACTTTGACTTTCCTTATTTTCTATGCGTTGATTTCAGTTTCTGTGGTTCAAAATGTAATAATTTAAAAAACATACTAGCCCTTCAAGACAGGATGGAGATAGTCATGTGATAGAAAGTCATGATGCAGCCCAGTGATCTCCACAGGGTATGGGGGCATGGACACCATCGATTTTTATCCCAGCCTTCTTAGCAGCAACCAAAATCATGAGTGTGGAATTTAATTATTCCCTTTGCCTCCACCAAAACAAACCACCGCTTTAGCAAGCGTATTGCATTATGTGCTTCTGTAGGCTAAATGTTTTATTACAGGACTCTGGACTTTTTGTTGTAGTACAGTGGTACCTCGGGTTACATACGCTTCAGGTTATATACGCTTCAGGGTACACACTTCGCTAACCCAGAAATAGTGCTTCAGGTTAAGAAGTTTGCTTCAGGATAAGAACAGAAATTGGGTCTCAGCGGCACTGCGGCGGCAGGAGGACCTATTAGCTAAAGTGGTGCTTCAGGTTAAGAACAGTTTCAGGTTAAGAACGGACCTCTGGAACGAATTAAGTACTTAATCCGAGGTACCACTATACATGAATGTAGCTACTGTCATCGTCCCCCCCCAAAAAAACCCCCACTCTACGTGCTACTAGAAGAGAAATAGGCAAACTCCTCACACTGTTTTTTTAAAATTATTATTATTACAGGATTTTGTCCATGCAAAACAGCTTTTTGCCGCTTGCCTTGAACTTGTGACAGAGTTTTCTCCAAAGCTACGCCAAGTGATGCTGAACGAGGTGCTACTTTTGGACATTTATTCCCATGAAGCAGGAGCAGGGCTTTTGGGAGAAACACCCCCCTCTAACCTGATCAGCAGAGTTCGAGGTTACTTAGAAATGAGGGTTCCTGGTAAGAATGCTTGGCTAATTATGTGAGAAAACTTCTTCAGAAGCTTAGGATCAGAGGAGGGGAAATACTCCACAACTGATAGATATTAGCTTGTAATCCAAATGAATGATTTTATTTGTATTCTCCAATCCTGGTGCTTGGGGGAAGAATGTCAACAGGATGCTGAAGTAACATTGATGCACTTCAATCTTTATTGCTGTCAATTTTAATTATATTTAAATGTTTTAACTGATTTTAGCTTCTTAATGATAATTTTAATGTTTCTTGTAAACAAACGGCTTAGAGGTTTGACTGCAATAACGCGGTATATAAATTTCCTCAAACAAATAAACATGGTATGCTTGTAAACATATAAGATGTTAAAAGTATCTAATCAGTTGCTCTTTAAAAATATTGTTTTAGATATTCCACTTCGACAAGTTGTAGCAGAGGAATGCGTTGCCTTTTTGTTGAATTGGAGGGAGAATGAGTACTTAACGATGCAAGTTCCTCTGCCGCTGGTTCAAACCAATCCTTACGTGAAGGTAAGGCATGTTTTGGAACTGACTACCAATGCATTTGAAATTGTATAAATCCTAAGCTGTCTCCAGACCTTACCTGTTATTCTGTTCAAATGCTTCCCAAATTAATGGAACTTTATTTTTCAACAACATTTGCTTTAACTCGTCTAGATATAGATATAGATTGCATATAGATATAGATACACCTGTACATATACATATATACATACCATATTTTTCGCTCCATAAGACACACTTTTTCCCTCCTAAAAAGTAAGGGGAAATGTGTGTGCGTCTTATGGAGTGAATGCAGGCGGGAGGCTCTGCTTAGTGCTCCCTTTAAAGAGCCGCTTGGAGTGTGTGTGCGGCTCTTGGGGGCTTTTCCGCAAGGTGGGAGAAGGGACTGACGGACTGCCCTCTGTCCCTTCCCACACCTCCTGGTAAAGCCAGCAAGAGCCGCTGCCGGGCTCTGCTCAGCGCTCCCTTGTAAGGGCTCCCTTTCATCCCTCATCCTGCTTTGCTGGGAAGCCAGCAGAACAAGAGGCGCTGCTCAGCTATCGCTCTTGCTCTGCTGGCTTCAGTGAGAGCTGCGCAGCTTGCTCTGCTGGCTTCTCAGTGAGGCGGGAGGAGGGATGGAAAGGTTTAAAGCAAGAAAAGCGAGAGCTGCTTACAGGCTCTGCGCAGAATATTTTATTTCTTGCTTTCCCCCTCTAAAAACTAGGTGCGTCTTAGGGAGCGAAAAACACAGTACACACAGTGCTTTTTTTCTAAAATAATGTTTAGGGGTGCTCTCATTTTGACTCAAGAAAATCACCATTTGATAGTTCAAATTGGGAAACATAAAAACAGTAAATGGACAAAAGTACAAAGATTCACAAAATGTGGTATGTGCTAAACTTGTTGAAATCCTAAATTCCAAAAGCATGTGTTATATGAGGTGTAAGAGTTTGTCTGCTGCCAGGAAAGAGTAAAACATTCTGGACATGCACAAGCAACTTTGGGTTTCCCCGAAGTAGGTCTCTGGGTTGTGTAGCTTGCATTGAGAGCTTTCAAAGACTGACTATTCCTTCCTGGTGGTGTGTTTTGCTTAGCTTGGACAGCTTTTGGCTGCCACATGTAAAGATCTTCCTGGACCCAAAGAAAGTAGACGGGCAGCGAAAGACCTTTGGGAGGTGGTTGTACAGATCTGCAGTGTAACCAACCAACACAAACGAGGGAATGATGGCAGAGTGAGCTTAATAAAGCAGAGAGACTCAACGTTGGGCATAATGTACAGGTAGGTTGCTATAGTTTTTTTAAAAAAATAGAACTCAAAGCCAAAATAGGTGTCTTCTGAACATGGGTGTACCTGTAGCCAACATTAGGAAGAGCTACAACATTGCTCCACCCCTAAATTGATTCTAATTAAATTAATTATTGCATAGGATTAATTGAATACAAGGGTGGGGAGGGAAAAGAGAAAACTGGTCTGCTTATTTGAGCCCCTTAGAGTTTATAGCACCCTGTTCTGGGATGAAGATACACTTCAGCATTTTGGTTCAGGTCTGATGGTTGATTGTACATTGTAGTTCCTGTTGTATTAAAATTTGCTTTTAAAACTTTTTACAAATAAATTGAGTAAATATAAATAATGAACTACTTTAAATAATTGATAACAGTAACCACATGTCTTCTATTATTTAGGAGTGAGCTGCTCTCTTTTATCAAAAAGTTGCGGGTGAGTTTGGAGCTAAATTTTTTGCAATGGACTAACCCAGTAAAAAAAAACACTGTTGCAGGAAAATATTTTGCAGGCGGATAGTATCTTTCTCTTGAGAAATGTGTTATTTCCTCATCCTTCGTTCAAAGGGAGTTGTAACAGGAGATGCATTCCCCTTTGTCAGGATGAGTTTGCCAAATTCCAGATAGATGCTAGAATAAATGTAATAAACTGAAGCAAATCAATCAAACTCCAGAGAGATGGGTGACTACTTCTGTGTGCTCAGTGGACAGTCCCCTTTTTCAAATTGACTCTATTGTTTAGGTTGCTTGTTTTATAATTGATTTAACAAAGAGGCTGCATTTGACTCCACAAACTGAGAAATACATAGAATGAAAATTATAGAATCACAGAATTGTAGAGTTGGAAGGGACCCTGAGAATCACCAAATTTCATTCATTCCTGCAATGCAGGAATATGCAGCTGTACCATCTGGGGATCAAACCTGCAACATTTGCATTATCAGCACCATGTTCTGGGCTACCCAGGCATAGCTGTATATTGTATATTACCAATAATATGCACCAGACTGTCTAGAAACAACAGTGCAGTGGTAGAAAACAAGCTCCCTGTTCTGAATAGAAGGAATACAACTAGCCCAACCCTAAACATGCAGCTGGCCATATAAATTTTTGCCTATAGATAAACAGCTTGGGTAACTTACCTAAGAATTGCTACTTAAATATATTTTCGCAAGTAACTGCAAGAACGCCTGTTCTGTACAGTGCCATATTTTTAAATGTTGGTGAGATTTGGAAAGGCAGTCGTTTTAATCAAGTGTGCATCGTAGGCCATGCAGCTTTTTTATTACTTAGACTTGAGAAATGCAAAGAATGACACGCATCTCTTGCACAATGGCCTTAACCTGTGTGTGAAGTTGTATAATTTTCTACGACATGTAATATCCTTATCAGTAGTCTAAGAGGCTATGTATATAGATTTCGTTTCAAAGTTGTATAAGCATTTTGAATGTTTGCGAAGAAAAACTGGATTTCCCTGACACTGAAACGAAGCATTGTATCATGTACTTTTGTTTTTCCGCTATAGGAGCCTCTAGTTTTGACAACAATATTATCTTTGTTTGTCAAGCTTCATAATGTTCGGGTAAGTGCAGTACTCTTCTTATCATAAATATTTGACTTTGATGTCCGCCTCTCGGACTCATTTCCCATATCATATTCTTTCCTCTTCTAGGAAGACATTGTGAATGATATTACTGCAGAACATATTTCTATTTGGCCATCATCCATTCCTAAGTAAGAAAATTGTTTTTGCTCCAATTATAATTGTGAAATGTGCTTTTCTGGGGGTCTGCAGATTGCTTCTTGGTCCTGAGTGTCTTGTTTCAAGGGTTATCTATGCGTTACCGTATTTTTTGCTCCTTGAGACGCACTTTTTTTCCTCCTAAAAAGTAAGGGGAAATGTCTGTGTGTCTTGCGGAGCGAATGTGTGGTCAATCGCTGGCTCCCTTTTTGACCCCGCCCCCTTGAATGTTCTGCTGACTGGCTTATTAGATTATCTGTCAGAAAATTGTAGAAACGGCTCCCTTTCCTAAAGAAGCTGCAGAACTGTGAATTGAACCCCATAAAAACAGGATTTTTTTCCCTTTGCAAAGTAAGCTCAACAACTTTGAGCTGATCCTCAAAAAGGGGGCTTTTTCCCTCTGCAAAAGAAGCTGCACAACTGTGAGCTGATCCCCCCAAAAACAGGGCTTTCCCCCTTTCCTCCTCTAAAAACTAGGTGTGTCTTATGGAGCAAAAACTACAGCAATTATATTTTAACAGTCTTTCAGGAGCAACTCTGCACCTTCCATTTTAAAGAATAAAAAGGCTTTCCTGTCAATTATGCAAGGAACTACACCTCCCATTCTGTTTTCCCAGGAGAGAGCAATGCTTGTTTGTTAAATCTAGAATATTCAGGGCTTGATGTCTTTTGGTTGTGCTTGACTAAGTAGTCTCATGTGTTAACGAGCCTTTCTTAAAGCTTATGTGACAGCGGGTGATGCCTGAGGAGACTCTGGGTTTGTTAGGGGAATTGGATAATGATCAGCCTGGAGAGACTATGACAAATGAATATATATGGAATGTTATGGGGCAATTCCCCATCCTTCCTAGAGTGGCTCAAGCCAGTTTTGGCAGTGCATCATGTAGGATGGTAGCTGTACATCTTTAAGACTGGAGCCAGTATAACACCAATAATGGAATCCCTGTCTGCTCTGTGTATCTCCTGGTTGAGGTGTTTTGTTGGAATGGCTGTGAAATGCATTCTGAACAGTTGGAAAGAGAGTTATTTAATCCTGGCTGATAATGGTGAGGGAGAATAGGAGAATGAATGAAGTGGAAAACTGCACATGACTTCTTTCCTGTGTTGACTAGACCACTGTAATGAGATTGTATTCTTCTTCAGATGTACACACCACCCATCTTCAAAAGATCTCAGGGCAGTTCACAAAATACAAGATAAAAGCACAAATAATTAGTTGAAACAGAAAAAAAAAAAATCAATAACCCCCCTTTCCACAAATACATTTAAAAGGCTGTAGAATATTAATCAGAAAAGACCTTTTCTTATGTTTCCACCCTCTGTGGTGGGGGCACACGAAGAAGGGCCTCAGATGATGAATTCAGAGTCTGGGTCAGTTTATATGGGGAGAGGCAGTCCTTGAGGTATTGCAGTCCTGAGCCATTTAGGACCAGCTGCAGACAAAAATGAAGTTGCTCATGCTGCAGCCTGGCTGTAACACTCTTGCTTCTTCCTGATCACACTTAACATGCCCAAATGGTGGCATTTCTGTGATCCTGGGGTACTTTAATCCTACACAGGAAATGTGTTTAAATAGTGCATGACGATGTGAGAGTTTAATTACGTCTTTAAAATTTAAGCGCTACACTTTCAATTTAAAAGTAGGTGACGAATGCTATAAAATGTTTTGTCTTTTCAGCTTGCAGTCAGTGGATTTTGAAGCTGTAGGTGTTACTATCAAAGAGTTGGTCAGTTATGCACTGACTGTAAATTCAAATAATCACTTCTGGTTAATCATTCAAGCAGATATTTATTTTGGTAAGTTGAATGAACTTCTTCCTCTCACTCTTTCATTTGTGTTGCTGGCTGTCTTCACACACACACACACACACCTCGTTATATAAGATATAAGGAAAGATTTGGTGAAGAATAGTTTTTGAGACTCCTCCGGAAGCAATGCCTGGAATCGCAAGTGGGGCGTTCTGTCTCATGAGTAGTCATTCTTCTTGTAGAGCAGCTTCAAAACTAAACAGGTTACCAGCCTGCTTAAAAGGTTTAATTTCACTGCACACAGGTGGTGGTGTAGTGACAATAAAGGTTTATTATTTATTATTATTATAAAAGGTTTGTAGCTGCACTTTCATGCAGAAAGGAATCTTCTTTCTCCACAGCCAGTACAGAAATGTAGGCTTACTAGACCAGGTTTCCTCAACCTCGGCCCTCCAGATGTTTTTGGCCTACAACTCCCGTGATCCCTAGCTAGGAGGACCAGTGGTCAGGGATGATGGGAGGGTGGAGTTTGAGGAAGCCTGGACTAGACGCTTAGCTGAAAATTTGTTTTTTATCCTTGCTTCCTTAGTTGCCATAATAAATACTAACTACTGCTGTTTTCAGTTAATCTTACCTTCTGCATGCTGTTTCAAAAGAGTCAGGATAGAAATTGAAATAAATGCTTAGTGAATTAGCGTGGCATTTACTGCTTGTGTTTTTATTGCTCTCTCCCCAATTCAGCAACCAATCAGTACTCTGCTGCTCTTCACTACTATCTTCAGGCAGGAGCTGTGTGTTCGGATTTCTTTACTAAAATGGTACCGCCAGATGTATATACAGATCAGGTGAGTTACATGTCAGCGAACAAGCAAAAGATGTTCCGCTTCAACATAAAATAGGGCTCTGATTTTCAAAGTTTGATAACACAAGTTCAGTCGATGGGTTTCCCTAGGCTCTCAGCAGTTCCAAAGAAATCTAGTTCTAGGTAAACCAGAAGCCTGTAGAAATTCATGTTAAGCAAAAGAATAATTGATATAGTTGCCAGATATATTTGCTCTGTTACTTTATTATTTCTAGCTTCAGCCAAAAAAAGTAGCAGGCTTAGTGCTTTGTGGAGGGGTTAGTTGTATCTGGAGTATCAGATGATTATCTCAGATGATTGGATACATTATAGACTTACTAAAAATGGTATATCCATTTCTCTCCAGGTGATAAAACGAATGATAAAATGTTGTTCTCTGCTCAACTGCCACACGCAGGTAAGGCATATATCCGCTATGTACCTAGAAACAACTCCTACCAGTATAAGTCTGCTAGAATAAAAAGCAGACTTGTATAGTATAAGATGTATTGCAGTATAATATAAATGACATATGAGCCTCCCTTATCAGGAGTTAGTTACATTTTATCAACTCTCAATTTTTCTAGGTAGCCATTTTGTGCCAGTTTCTTAGAGAAATAGATTATAAAACTGCATTTAAAGCACTTCAGGAGCAAAATAGGTAAGCAAGGTTTTAAATTTCCACATACTGTGCATTTGAATGCATTGACACACATTAACTAAAGATTTCTTTCTTAGCCATGATGCAATGGACTCCTATTATGACTACATCTGGGATATTACCATCTTGGAATACTTGACATGTATCCTTTTATAAAAACAGCCACATGGGATTGGTTTGAAAACCAGGGTGGCTTATACTGTTGAATTGTAATCACAGAAGGATCCTTTCTTTCAAAGTATATAAACGTCACTTTATTTTTCTTGCTGTATGATTCCACGATTCTATTTTGTTGTATTTATGACATTTTAAAATGATTTATTTTACTAAGATGAAAAAGATAATAAAGCAGAACTTCCATTCATAGGAGTATTTAATAATTGTGAGAGGCTAAAGGATCTGAAAACTGTCTATATAAAGTCCTGCTCATTGTATTTCTAGGTTTCCTTAATTGTATTTCAGACCTTCATCATAAGCGAGGGGAGACAGACAAGAAACAAATAGCAGTAAGTTGCTGTTTAAGTTTCTTTTCTAGACTTAATAGTACCTCCCTTTTGCTACTATGTGCTTTCTTCTGTGCAGCCATTACATAAACAATATGCATTGCATATAAAACATTGAAATGATTCTCAGAACTTGCTTATTGCCAGTACTAACTTATGTTGATGCTTGTTTCAATACTTAGATTAAAGCTATTGGGCAGACTGAGCTGAATTCCAGTAATCCAGAAGAAGTGCTACAGCTTGCTGCTCAAAGACGGAAAAAGAAGTTTCTTCAAGCAATGGCAAAGCTTTACTTTTAGAGCACCATTTCTAAGAGAGCGAGATAAAAGATGGCAGCTGCAAGTTATTTCCAACACTTTATTAACGCATAAGACCTTTTTTTTTTTTTACAAATTTATAAACATACTGTGTGGCATTTTCCTATTTAGAAAACTTAAAAATTCTTCCTTTCTTTTTACAAGATTATACAGAAGCAGGTTAGCTTTTGTAATGCAAGCTGGCATAAAGAGGGACAGTAAACTACCTTGGACAGAGCATGACTCTCCCTAGTACTTAAGCTGTTGCAGAACAGTCTTAACTTCAGCTTTTCTTGTATAAAAGGAAAGATAGCACCTCATGAGGAAAGAGGTAGTATGTGACATTTATTCACGGTAAAGCAGGTGTTGTTCCAGTTACATGCTGGTTGCTTAAGTTGCCTGCTGATTTTAGAAGTTGTTTCAATGTTTAACTGCAGCCTCTTCTCACCCCCGCTTTCCTATGCCAATGCTTAAAACCAGTTTCACCTTATCTCATAGCTATACTACACAAGTATAGTAACAAGATTGATCTCCCAGTAGCAGTTACACTGCTATGCAGGCTTCTAAAATCTGACTAATGCTGTTGAGTGTAGAAGTTGTCTGTACAATGTGCTATCAACAGAAGTCAGCAGAATATATCTTGAGTTTATACATAGCTAAACCACTGACACACTCACCCACAGGTATCAAAAAACTCCGTTACTTGAGGCCATTCAACAGGTAGTAGTTCATTCTGACTGCTGAACAGTTAAATTCATAGTCTGTTCTTTACTGGGCTGCAAAGTTGCATGTGAGCTTCTTTTTGATAGTCTTCCCAACCACTTGTCAAGTGTAAAAAGTCCAGGATGTATTTTCCAACAGTCTTACAATATTGTTCAGGTTGGCACACACTCCTGTTGTCCAGGGATTTCATTTTTCAGAACTCTTGGGTGGGGTAATTATTCCTCCTGTAGACACCGGTGATAGCTGGCCTGGTGCTGCAACAGCTACTTCATAGTTGACTTCATCCTATTCAATTAATATTTAAATTAATGCACCAAATGGTAAACCAAGCAATTTCTGCTTTGCTATTCCCCTATGGTTCAGAGCACATTCCTTCATGAGAGAGTTTTTGCCTGTGGACTCAAAGGCAGAAAATTGCTCCCTTGTATTCCTACATATAGTCCCCCTTTCCTTGAAAAGGAACTGCCCTCTCTCCTCACCTCATGGTCTGCATCTTTCATGCAAATGGCATTGACTTTGACACACAAGAATTTCCTTCCTTTTTCTTCATGGAGGTAAGAGGACCCCTACCCTAGTGACTGGTCAAAATAGCCCTGTTGGATCAAGCCAGTAGCCCACCTAGTCTGAGTTGGGGGCACATTGGTTCTGTTTACAGTATGTCTGTCTAACTGATAAAAGACCAACTGTACTACTGCTCCAACACAGCTTATTTCTTATTGTGTTCATGTATTTAGAACTAGATGCATCTTCAAATTTCAGTTATCTTTATACATTAGTTTTACTTTCTAATGCAACTATATTAATTGCCAAAAATGTACATCACTGTCTTTACAGCCCTAGTCAGTATGGACATGGTCAGGGGTCTTTTAAAACATGAAACACTCGTAAGGGTCAGCTGGATCTGGCCCAGAACTTACTAGCGCCTGACCCTGAACCAATTTCTTTAAACATCTCTGTAGTGCTATACAAATATGTCTTGCCAGCCCAAATAACTTTTACACTGGAAGTGGGCAAGATATGTGACATTACTTTAACACTCAGAGGTACAACATGAAACTCAGAGTGGGAGAAACAACTCACCAGCATGTCCAAGTAGTTTGTGTGCGTTTGTATATTATGCCTGTCTTCTGCTGCAATTTTCTTAAAATTCTTTAGTTTCACTGGTGATTTTTTTGCAACCTTAAGAAACGGTTTTAGCCACTCTACACATTCTGCAATACTGTCCCACTCCAAGCCTAATAATAAAAGAGAAATTTTGAGTTGAGGTCTTCATAATGCCTATTCACTGCTCTACAACATACATGAGCTACACTTGATATTTTACATAAGCAGTTGGACAGAATGTAAATAAAATTACATGATTACAAATAAAAGCCTTTATGGCACTCTGCGTATATTACTAAGCCAATAATGCTAGAACAAATCTATTGGAACAGTGGCTTGTTCCAGACCAACTACTGAGTTCATGGCAGAGGCAAGATTTTCAGTTTCTAGCTTCTCTCATTCACAGCTTAACATTCTTGCGCTCGCTGAAATAGCTTTCAGTTTCATTATTGGCCATCAGTTTCAGACTCAAGGCAACCTCAAAACTAGAAAACAACAGTCATGAACCCCTTGGTTTCACCACTACTGTGCATTTCTGAAACTTTGAACCTTGTGCAGAGTTTAATATGCCTTGTTTCAGACATAAACAGCCACAGCCCAGCGAAGCTACATGAGCATAAGTGCAAGATATTACCAAATATTATTTCCAAGATAGTGGCTGGTGTGCTGGCAAGAGGATCTAGCAATTCTTATTCCTATTGCAAAGGGATAAAGTAGTACCCAGCATGTCCAAGGATAACTCCTAATAGATTCAGCTAGTGACAACTGCAGATAAAACGCCCTCTTGTTTCTCATTAATCTTATCATGCATGGAGTAATCACAGTTTGCACATGGAGGAGAGAAATGGAACAGAACAGGATGAAGAGACGTTGTGTAAAAGACAGGAAAAATCCCATTGTTTGGGTAGGCAATTTTTAAATGTGCCCAGGGTTAAAGTGAGAGGTAACCCTAGAATTCAAAATTTAATGTAGCACGATTAAATGCGAGAAAGCTCAAGGGGCAGCAGAGTTATGAGAAAGCATGAGCTAAGGGCAGAGGTGGAAGGGAGGAAACAGGGGGGAAATTAGCCTATTGAGAAGTACACAGACACAATTTGTGAGCAGGCTCCGTAACTAACCCTCCAGAGAGTGAGAACTACCCCTTTCAATCCTGAGCCAACAGCCCCCTCAACCACAATATCGGGTAACACACCAGTGATACAATATTGTTGAGGAGCCCTGCTTGTACTTTATTTCTAAAATAAAAAGGTATCCTCCAGCCAGTTTATGCCAGTTTGCATGCCCACATATTTATGTGCCAGTTTGCATGCCCACATATTTATTGCAGCCTCAGACATCTTACAATAGCTAGGACATGAAAACCTGAGTAACAACAAAAAAGATGCTCCATCCTACCTGAGACTCTTGTAACTACATGTACTGAGGTATAGTGACAGAGTGCAGCTGCCGCCAATATTCTATACTGGAAATCCAAAGAATTGACATCTAGAATACATAGATCTAAAAGCTGCAAGGAAGGAAAAACCCACATTTATTAGTATAAATACGTGGTTATAACCAATCTCGTATTTGATAGCTAATCACTACAAGCTGAAGTAACTCACTGAATCAGAGTTGGAAGGGATGCTGAAGCTCATCTAATCCAATCCCCTGCAATGCAGGAATCTCAACTAAAGCATCCATGATGGATGGCTGCTTGTCCATTGCTTGGATTATGAGGGTGCAAGATTACAAATAATGCCTGTCGGTTGCTTAGAGTTTAGGAATAGCACCAGTTTCACTAAGCTTATGCTGCTTGAGCTGATACACGGAGGTTCCTCTAACACTTCAGACTATTGCGTCTACGAATTAATTTAATAGAATCCAGATGTTAAAAATATTTTAACTGAATTAAGATCAAATGTATTTGGAAAACATTTGCAATCTACAGTCTCACATAATCATCCTGAGTCCTCGAGATCAACACTGCACTGATGCTAGCCCATGAGATTCCTCATCACATTTTAGAATCCAAACCAATGGTCTTGTGTATCCACTTGCCAAGAGCTCAATGTGCTGCACTGAAGGTTTCTCATCTTATAATTTGTTTGCAACCAAGCACTGCTTTGAATCATCCAGAGACCAGGTGAACTGGGTACCTCCATATATTTTGAAGCAGGGGTGGGTGGGGGGGTCATATCATACAGGCTTTATAACCAATGCAACAAGCATGTTCTCTTATTCTGCATTTTACTGTATTACAATGCAATATATAAGAAAAGCTCGAATTAAAATACAATTAAAAATAATACAGCATTTAGCACAATTGCTCCAACAGGCAAAAAAATCATTTACGTGGTCTGCCAAGAACCTCCACAATTTTCAAGTCGTCTGTGGGAGACCACCGCTGGAGACAGCAGTATGATCAAGCACTGAAGAAATTTCCATCACTTGATTCTTGCCCTGTACCCTCAATGTCATCTTCCTGGTGTTCAAACATGAACCCTGCAAGTTGTCTACCTGAGCTGAAATCTTGCATCTGTATGGTGCTCTTATGCACCAGATGTGCTGGAATAGGAACTTACCTGTGCTATTTCAATAAACTTTTCCTGAGAATACTGAGGTAGCAGCACCTTTGGGACATCTTTCAGAGCATCCACTTGGAGATAAAGGTTCAGCCAAGAGATGATCGTTACTGGGCACAGCTCCCATTTTAGAGCCTACATGTGTGAACATCATAACAAAGGCTTTAGGGCATGATGCTTACATCTACAAACTTAGCAAGTAAACTTTTATTCACGCGGCCCAAAACCCTGCACAAGTTCTCACACAGCAGTGTGCACATCTGTTTCTGCACTGTAGCACTGGCGCGCCAGGGAGAACAGTTCTGTATTTTTTCCTTCTCCCCAACATGCTCAGCATTATTTGTGTAGAATGAAGCAGAATTCAAGTTGTGAGCCCTCCCCTCATGCCATCCTATGATACAGAAATCCGCTTGGTCTCTTCATCTACTGCTCTGCAAGACTAAACCCTTGCACAATGCCCTAAAGCAGGAATAGAGAGCCTGTGTTGCCCTCTAGATGTTGCTGGATTCCAACTCCCATCAACACATCTGGAGGGCCACAGATTCCCCATTCCTGCCTGAAAAGATGTACAAGATCCCAGTGCCCTCTCCTGGTACTGGCAACAAACCACCTCCGATTAAGCGCTCCCATTCTGAGAATGCCAAGCAAAACCAGTTCTTATGTAAAATCAAGTAAAGTTGCTCAAGTCACAGGCAATTCTCTTATCCCGGAGGGTAATGTTAGAGCATTCCAGGATGTATATACACTGGCATGAGATGTTAGCTGCTTTATACATAGCTCCACTTCTTCCCAGCCCTGAGAAGGTGGTCAAGAATTATCTTCTGTAAAATACAAAAGCTTAAAATGGAGGAGGAAGGGAAAGGAGAATTTTAGCTGCTTTGAGACTCCTTCGGGTAGTGATAAAGCAGGATATCAAATCGAAACTCTTCTTCACAGAGTGTATCCAAGCAGCTTTCACAGTACACATCAGAGTCAGATTCCAGATTTTGGAGACATTGCTAATAAATAAATACAATCTGCTCTGCCTAAGAAGCCAATATGATGCCCTTCCAGATGTTTTGGACTTCAATTTCCATCAGGAGCAGCCAGCATAGCCAATGGTCAGAGTAATAGGAATTGAACTTAAAACATCTGGAAGGCACCATGTTAGCTAACCAACTAATAGAGTAATTCCTAAGATGCAGACTCTTAAATGTGTGCTGAAATGGTCAGCATCTTCATTTTATTACCTTTAATATAATGAGCTCCATTCTTATAATATCATCTTCACTACAAGCACCATCGGTAACATAGGCAAATTCCTGTAGTTTGGGAGCATAAATCTCCTTAAAGGAAGAAGAAAAAGACAGAATGTTAGAACAAACCACAGCAAATCCAACAGGGCTTACAGACTTGTTGATCCATTCTCTTACAACCCTATTCTGCATACCACAGCTATTTCAATTTCACAAATTATATTCAGATGCTTTTAGGCTCCTGTTACCACCCATGGGAGAGCAGCCATCAGCATGCCAACTTATAGGCTCAGCTGCAGATCCTCATTTCCATGTAGGAGTGGGCAAGCAGTTGAAAAAGCAAAGAGCCAAGCACTTGCTGATATAGATCCTCAGCTACTATGGTTATGCACTGATCCCCACACATGGAGAAGAAACTTCACAGAAGTGGCACTACTGTGCAAAGTCTCATATCATGAGCTCACTGGCAACGCCATGAAATCCTAAGGCCAATTGCACAGGACAGTCTAAAAGCTTCTTCACTGAACCACTGTCACTTGCCCAGGTCTGACTTGCAAAACACCACTGTCACAAAGCAGGATTCAGAGGTGAAATTTGAAGCCAGACCATTAGACCCAAGTCCTTTACCATGTCCCCAACCTAAGCTGTGCTTGAGATCTTTAGGGATCTCATCAGTTGCCAGCTTAATTGAAACATTTTAAGATGTACAGGCCCGGCCCATAGAGTGCATTAAAAGATGGTGAAGTTTACAGCAAAAACATGTTGCATCATTCAAATGATGTTTTGCCTGCTAGGCATACATATCGGTGCTCTTCTTTTAGCAAGTCTTAGCAAAAGCCAGTGTGGTAGTGTCCAGAGGAGGGCAACCAAAATGGTCAAAGGCCTGGAAACGATGCCTTATGAGGAACGGCTAAGGGAGCTGGGCATGTTTAGCCTGGAGAAGAGGAGGTTAAGGGGTGATATGATAGCCATGTTCAAATATATAAAAGGATGTCACATAGAGGAGGGAGAAAGGTTGTTTTCTGCTGCTCCAGAGAAGCGGACACGGAGCAATGGATCCAAACTACAAGAAATAAGATTCCACCTAAACATTAGGAAGAACTTCCTGACAGTAAGAGCTGTTCGACAGTGGAATTTGCTGCCAAGGAGTGTGGTGGAGTCTCCTTCTTTGGAGGTCTTTAAGCAGAGGCTTGACAACCATATGTCAGGAGTGCTCTGATGGTGTTTCCTGCTTGGCAGGGGGTTGGACTCGATGGCCCTTGTGGTCTCTTCCAACTCTAGGATTCTATTCTATGATTCTAGTGGTTGGAGTTTCTGACTAGAAATAAAAGTAAGTAAGGGAGTAAAAAGGTAAAGGACCCCTGACAGTTAAGTCCAGTCGCGAACTACTCTGGGGTTGCGGCACTCATCACGCTTTACTGGCCGAAGGAGCCGACATTTGTCTGCAGGCAGTTTTTCCGGGTCATGTGGCCAGCATGACTAAGCCACTTCTGGCGAAACTAGAGCAGTGCACGGAACCGCCGTTTACCTTCCTGCTGGCGCGGTATCTATTGATCTACTTGCACTTTGACGTGCTTTCGAACTGCTAGGTTGGCAGGAGCTGGGACCGAGCAACGAACCGCCGACCTTCCGATCGGCAAGCCCTAGGCTTAGTGGTTTAGACCACAGTGCCACCCGTGTCCCTTGTGAGTACCAGGGTTCAAACCCCCATTCAGTTCACTGCGGGAGCTTACACCAATCACCACCTCTCAGCTTAACAGAGTTGTTGTGGGAATAAAATGGGGAAAACAATGCAGGTCACCTTGAGGTTCTTGGTGAAAAGGCAAGTTGTAAAGCAGACAGGATACAAAATAAAGTGTTCAGTCTCAGCTAAGTATTAGGAAACTCCCACCCTTCAGTTACTGAGGGATGCATCTCCCTGTAATCAGAATCCTAGTAAGAACTCTGAGGGTTAAGAACACAGGCAGCTATTTGCTAATGGCAATTAGGGCTATCATTTGTGAGCGTGCACACACTTCCAAGAGCTGCTATATCAGTGTGCAAATTGTGCAACACAGACCTTCCGTTTTCCTCAGTAATAAACCAAGCTACTTTAATCAAAAGAAAATGACCCATTTCTTACTCAGCTGCTATACTGGGATGGGCCTTTGTCTGTAAAGGACATGCAGCATAATTATGGGTTTAAAATGCTATATTGTCAACAGTAGAATGGTTTCACTGACAGCTACTTACCTCAAGCTTGGAAGCAATGAACAGGGCTGTAATTCCTATTAGCTGAAGCATGGTTTTGTTTAAATTCTTTTGAGTCAGCATGAATCTGTCAAAAAAGTCTTGTGCCAAGTAGAAAGTTTCCCTATGGAGCGTGTATACTTCACATACCTGTTACAGAATAAGCTTTGTTTATTCACAGTCACTATACTACAAACAGCGAGACAAAACATTTTTTTAAAGTTGCAACTCAGCAGGGGATATATTTATGCCTATGTTTTTGTTGTGGCTATATATAGGGGGTCAGCAACCTAAGGCCCATGGGCCAGAAGCGGCCTGTGGAGGTCGTTTAACCAGCCCCCGAGCCGCCCCTGAACTGAGCTGCCCACTCGTGTGCTGCGCTAAACCAGCGCAGTGTGGAGACTCACTTCTGCGGCACCGAAAATCGTGTCTGCGCAGATGCTGAAAATTGCATCTGCGCATGTGCAGATGCTGAAAATCATGGGCTCGTGCACTCACATGCACACCAATCCGGCCCACGAAGGGATCTCTGTGGGACCGATCCGGCCCAGGCAAGATAAACCTTGCTGACCCCTGCTATATATTGATATGCTGACTAACCTTGTGAGCTGCTTTCAGCACAATTTGGAAAAGCAGAATATAAACAAGCTTAATACTTAAAGGGGGGGGGAGGAAGCACTCTGGGTCAGTCTTGCTACTTCTCAGGACTGTCCTTTATACACGCATTACATTTATAAGTTCAATACTCACCTCCAGAAGCCAGTCCAATAGGATTGATCTCATGTGTGGCTGCAAGTTGGAGTGTAGAGATGTGAAATGCTTACAGTGAGAATATTTGTTCTCCTTTTTGAGAATGTTGAACCAGACATCTTTAGAATTTCCCCAGCTAAAATCAAAGACAGACATTTTAAATTCCAGATTATTTTTAAAAAGACATAAAATACGTGGTCTCAGCAAAAATTGGAATTCAATGGGACGAAGCCAACTGCTTGGATTTAGTGCATTCGATGTATTATTTCTAGTCTCCAAACTCTAATGACCTTAGTTTTCCAAAGGGGTTCTACTCGAAGCTTGTTTGGATTTCATGAAATACAGTTTTTTAAAAAAACAATTGAGGTAGAACTGATAAAGAAAAGTCCATTTGCCTTCAGACTACATATGATGCAGATGGCTGTATCTGACTTTTCAGACTTTAAAGGGAGCTGAAGGGGTGGGAGAACATTTCTTTATAGCATTTTAGCCCCTCTCAACTGAAAGGTCTCACAGCATGGCTACTCCTAACAAGATAAGAGATTGAGGTAGTATTCCTGGCATGAGGCTTCAATCCTTCACCCCTGCACCATTTCTATGATTTAATTATGCCAATGACAAGCATAATAAAAGGTGCTTGCTCTTCCATTCAGCTGCTGCCCCTGATCAAATGGAGTTGCTTTGAGGTTTGTAAATCCAATCAAGGGTGGTCAGTGTTGCATGCCTTCAAGGGCAAAAGCTGAAAAGAGGTAGATATTACTCAGTAATCAACTCACTCAGCTTTTAATTGGCTGTAGAGACTTGTCAGAAGACAATAAGTTTTCAACAATTGCTTCAAATTATTGTCATTTTGTCATTAAGCAAAACTAACAAGTTTTCCGTCAGGTAAGTTGAAAAATGATTTTTCTGACTGACAACAATGAATGACTATTAGGACTACAAGGTTGACAACTGGGCAGTTTCAGAACAATGGAACTTACATAATTTCTGGTCAATTTCACTCAAGCAGGGCAGGGAGAGAGAAAAGACATGGCAACCAACACATACCGTACTTTTCCGTCTATAAGACGAGGACTTTTTATTAAAAAGTTAGCTTTAAAATTAGCCCTTGTCCTATACTTGGGTAGTGCAGGGGGGGTTGTGTGATTGGTCACAGCCGTGAGCAGGAGATTCACAGTGGTGATAGTGTGAGTGATTGGAAGCTATGAGAAGGGCTGTTGGTGATTGGCTGCTGCTGCGACAATAGGGCAGCCATTTGGCGGCGGCGTGTCTTCAGCAACGCATGCGATCGTCAGCAGCGGGTGAGCGATTTCCAGCAATCCTCCCCCCCAAAAAAGGGTAAACAACTCTGAGCAATCCTCCAATTTGGAGTCCCCCAAAATAGGGGATGTCTTATAGACGGAAAAATATGGT
The DNA here is from genome assembly GCF_964106915.1 of Podarcis gaigeae. NCBI lineage: Eukaryota > Metazoa > Chordata > Lepidosauria > Squamata > Lacertidae > Podarcis > Podarcis gaigeae. The sequence goes on along the minus strand of NC_139683.1, from coordinate 25,563,671 downwards.
ATAGGTGCTTCACTTTACTATATGCATGAATGTGTTGTTCCCAATTTCACCACCTTCTTGTAGTCCAGTCTTCCCCAATTTGATGCCCTTCAGATGTTTCAGACTACGACTACAATTCCCATAAGTCCCCCCATTATTGATTAAATTTGTATACCACCCTTCATCCGAAGATCACAGGGTGGTTCACAACGTAATGAGAACAAAAATACGTAATAGAACAAAAACAAATCAATTACCCTCTTCATTTCAAAGGCCATAAAATATTCACAGCATGGTTATCAACGCTTTTACCTGGTGCCTAAAGATGTGTAGTGAAAGCACCAGGTGAGCCACCCAGGGGAAAACATTCCACAAATGGGGAGCGACCACATAAATGGCCCATTCCTGTGTTGCCACCCTCCGGGCCTCTCATGGAGGGGCCCACAAAGGGCCTCATATGATAATTGCAGAGCCAGGTATGTTTATATGGGGAGATGCAGTCTATATGGGGAGGTAGCACATCTAAGTTGGAGGGCACTGTACTGAGGAAGACTATTCTAGTCAGTGCAGTTCCAAAAAGTTAGCAGTATAATAGACTACACAGCAGCAATACTTGCAGACATGATCTTAAAACATTTTTCATAGAATGCCAGATTTATGTGCAATTTCTATCAAACACAGATGACACCTTGGAATATAATTTGTCCATCAAAATTTCACAGCTCGCATATTGCCCTTGATGATAGGCAAAGCATTCAGACCAAGGACTAAAACAAGATGGTTTTATTAGCGGTGTTCCTCATTGTGTTTTCTATATGCCACTAGCTCCAAGTCCAAGACTACCCACCAATACAAACTGGTGAACAACACAGGGGTTTTGCACTACATTCGCTTTGCTAATATATATAGTATAGCAGCATCACAATTGCTTTTGGTTATAGGTAACTTACCTAAGTTCTGGTAGAGGTGATGGATTTATGAAGAGGTTTCTGAACCTGTATTTTTTGAATCTGGAAAAATCAGTGGTTGTCGCTTCTTTGTGAGGAGTTTCTATTATAATACAAGGGGAGATGCCGCCTGATATTGTAGATGGCCAACAACTCTACAAATGAGATATTAAGAGCTAGCATGAGAAAAATACATACAACACAAAGCAAGATAGTTTATGAGTAGCAGAATTTGTGCCAGCCTTTGGAAACCTTTTCACTGTCACATAGAATAGATCATCAACCAGCTAATGTTTACTAGGCCTTGCAAATCAAATCCCAAAGCATTTTATCCAAACCCTTGCAGCAGTAAGACATTAGGTGGGATATTGGGAAGGGACATAATTAACACTATACATTCCTGGAAGTTGAAAGTAAGTTTTTCAGTGGTGAAATATTCATTGAACACAAACTGCAGCAGCTAACACAACAAAATGAATACAAATCACACACTATGTAGCTGGAGTCATTAATTCTCCCTTATGCTTTCCCTGACAAAAAGTGAAGAACCTCCTGCTCACAATGGACACCGCGTTAACAGTCTAAACTCTCACACATACTGAAGAACGCAGACCAGCTTAGTTAAAAATCAATGGTTACGCAGGTCATTATTACCTTAATTTCATACTGATGTCTCATGTTGACCTCTTCTGTTCTCGTGGGGTCCTTTGGAAAACAGATTCACCTTGATTAAGAGCAAAGCAGCAACCAAGCAAAGCCAAATTCTCCTGGTACATCAAGGGCTCCCTCAATTTCAAATCCCTCCCTCAAAAATAGGAGCATTAAAGCCGTCAGTGCACAACTATTCATTTTTGAAAGTCATTTATTGGCAACATATGCACAACCACCGATCACAGCTATTAAACAGTGATAATTCAAACACTTGCCCTAACCAAAAAAAGGGATAACAGAGGAAACATTATGCAAGAGCAGAATGCTCTTAATAGCATCCAACATCATACAAAAAAATAACAGGCACAGTGGTCTTGCTGCTCAGATCCTTCACAGATTATGCCAGAATTCTTAAAAAGTGATATGCAAAGTGAGCCAGGACGAGGTTTAAAATCTTCCCTGACAAAGTGCTGCTTAGTGTCAGCCACCAGCCACCACCCCTTCCCTTGACTTGGCAGTGTGGACAGGCAGCAACAGAGCTGTGATCTGTGGCAGATGCCTGCAAACCACAGAAACAACGAGCTGCTTTCGTTATTGTGGAAAATATAAAATGTTGGGGAAGCTCCACACAAACCAAAATTGGGATGGGATGGGGGAAGAAGCTGACCAAGGATCAACATCAGCAGCCTCTTGGCTACCACTTGAGAGTGCCAGGTGCCAATGTCAGCTTTATTTACAAATATGGGTGTGGGGTTCACCTAACAAATCCTATCTACAGAAGGCCTGCTCAAAGGCTTCCACAATGGAGCTTCCTTCTCCTCTCCTCATGTACTGTACGTCCCTGAAATTGGCTCTGGAGTGGGTGGGAGAACCCCTAGAACAGTGTACCACTGTCCCATCTGGCAAGTTGATATGCTTGCACAGACGGAACATTTGTAATAGTGTGATGCTGAATTCCACCCATTATCTCTACATTTCAGATGCGAGGATGAGGCCAAGAAAAAGGTGGTTTTACCAATATCAGTGCCGTGAATTCTTGTCTCAGCTTGAACAAGGCAATCCTGCTCATATTCTTAACCACATCTGGCTCCAGGAGACTGTTTCAATTCCTACTTACCTGCATTGCTTTCCTTTTTCTGTTCTGAAGAGACTCTGGCAGCTGCAGTTCTTGAGGAGACGTATCCTGGCAGGGCTGGTGCAGCTTGGCTTGTAAACGACTACTGTGGAAGGGTAAATACATTTTCCCATCAAGACAGCAGCAGAGAGCATTGCTATACATTCACTGTGGCCCCTTAAAGACTATTTTTATGATGGCATATATTTATGGGTTGCAGTCAGACTGTATACAGCTAGCATATTATAAAAGTGATGTTACCTGCGCCTTGACATCTTATTAGGATTCCAGGTAGTTGCCTGCAAATGAGAGAAGACTATAGGTTAACCCAAAGTACATACAAAGTGCTGTTTAGCTCATGGCTTAAATCAAGCTGGACCATTGGTCCATTTGGCTCAGTACTGTCTACACTGACTGGCAGTGGCTCTCCAGGTGTTCAGGCAGGGCTGTTTCCTAGCACTACCAGGACATGCTGGGGATTGAATGTGTAAAGCAGATACTGTACCACTGAGCTACAGTCCTTCCCCTCAAATTAAGTCCAGCTCCCAGTGTGTGCATGCCTGCTGCCTAAACCTCAAAGATATTTCCAGAAATTAGCAGAGACCAAGAACATCCAAATGGCAACTGCCCAACATCGTGGGCAAGGCATTTTTATGTACAGCCAGGAGCCTACAAGTGTTCCACAGGGAGGCAGGCACCTGTTACCTCGTGACAATCCTGCGTTTGGAACAGGAAATCTGGGCAAACTGCCCACATTAGTCATGTTCCAGTCCCTGAAAAACCCTGCACACCTGAATTAAGGGAAGTGAACTGGCAGTACATTACCCCGCAATCCTTCTTAGTAAGGGTGGTCTGTGTTAATTCCCTACATCTCAGCTCAAAGCAACAGTTCTTTACACACACAAAACTGAAGGTCACCCTTTCTCATCATCCATGTGCTCACTGGTCAATTTCAGGTTCAACCAGCTTCCATCTGCTGCCTCCCAGCATCAATGCCAGTAGCCATTTTGTTCCACTTCATGCCTTGCTCCAGGCACCATTCCATTTGCTTCCTCAGAGAACTCTGCTATGAGCATGTAGTCCCAAGGTAAGATTTGCTGACTTGCAAGTTTTGTACCCCCATCAATCATAAGCAGTGCTAGTTTGCATATTTCGCAAATATGTACGTCCCATGCGCTCAGAATCAAACCCCATACATAGCATTGTCAGGAACCGAGACTACTTGCATGTGTATAAACAGCTATTACTGTACATGAATATAGTTTACACGCCCAAATCCTATGTGCAAGGAGATTGCCAAGCTTTACAGTACTTTCACTAGGATCTTATCACTTATGATGACTTGTTGCGAAGACACACATTTTGTTTCGAGTGAACTAAGTAAACCACAAAGACTCGAGCTGCCCCCTCCTCTTTCTGCCATTTGTTCTCCCCGCTCCCTGCCAAGCGGGAAGGGCGGGGGGCAGCAGCTTCAGGAGCCCCCCCACCCCCAAGCTGCCGAGCCAGCTATACGCGGCTCTCCGGCCCGCGCCAATTTACAGAAAGCGGGTAAATGCAGGAGGCGGCAACAGCAGGCTGGACTCTGCCACCACCCTCCATCCAGCATGCGGGTGAAACTCCCGCTGGCCCTAAGAGGGTGAAACGTAAAAAATAATAATGAAGAAAAGAGCACAGTGTTTTTTAAAAAGTGGGGGAGCGATACCGGCGGGAGTTTTTTTTTGGGGGGGGCGGGCAAGAGCGCGCTCTCTCTCTCTCTCTTTAAGAAAAGCATTTCCCGCCTACACTTACACATGCCCCTATATATTGGGGTTGCAAAAGAGGAAATGTTACAGAGGGGGTGCAAGGGATAGAAGTAGAAACCCCGATTGCTCCCCCCCTCTTTGCATCAAGACAGTAAGAGAGGGAAAGACCCACAAGCATAGCCCCCTCCCCAAGCAAGAAGCGCCCCCCTCTCTTTCCGCCGTCCCCCAATAAATCGAGTCCGGAGCCAAAGCGGGGGGCTTCTGCAGGACGGACCCCGCACCCCAACCTGCCTCTCCCGCCTTCCAGCCCAACAGGGGAGGGGAAAGATCCCTTCCGCCGCCCGAAACATACCTTTTCCTCTGTGAAGACCCCCCCCCGCAAAAACCCCCGAACGGTCAGGGGGCGAAAGACGGGGGCAAGTGCTCTCGGGGCAGCCCGGGAAGCCACCAGGCGGGCTCCCCGCCCCCCGCCCCGGAGGAGGGAGTCGCTCTCCCTCCAAAAAAGCCTCACACGCCCAGCAAGGGCAGGCCGACCGAGCCAGTTCCCAGACCACACCGACGAGAGGAACAGGTTTGCCGGGGGTGGGGCGGGGGTGCAAAGGGTCCCCCATAGGGAGACCCCCATCGCCCCCACCCCAAAAAAGGCAGAGACGCCCTAGGAAAAACCGGGAGCAACTCCCCCCCACAATGTGCTGCAGGGGAGACACCTCACTTTCCCGCCTCGGCACCCCCCACCTCGGCCCCCGAGAGGCCCCCCCGGGCCGGATGGGTGGGGGATCCCCGCTCTTTCCTCGCCGCCGCCTCATTCTCCCTCCAAAAAAAGCCCGGCCGGCGAGCTGGGAGGGCGGGCATCCCGCCTTCTGGCTCCGCTTCCTTCTCCAGCCGGCGCTGGAGCCCTGCCGCCCGCTGCCTCCCCCCTCAGCGCTTTTCTGGGGCAGCCCCCTAAGCAGCGCCCCGGCACCCTCAGCCCCCTCCTCGCCAGGACATTCACCACACGCAGGGAGGGGGGAATTTAAAAAAAGCCAGCCCCCCTCCCCATATAGGCCGAAAGCAGCAGGGCGCCAGCAGCCCGCGCTACCCTCGCCCGCCATCCAGCCCTTTCCCGAGCATTGCCGCCCTCCCGCCCCATAGAGAAGACCCCCCAAGACCGCACCTCAGCCGCCGCTGCCGCCCAAACCTGGACTGTTCTCAGCTGGCGCCGGCGCCAAGGCGCTTATATAGGGCGCCGCCTGCGCATGCGCCGGCCTGGGTCCCAGCTCAGCCCTCTCGTCGCCGCCTGCAGTTCCCGGGCTGCGAGTTCTCCCGCCCGACCGCCCCGGAACCCCGAGGTGGAGCGCGCCCGGCGTCCAGCGCTGCAAAAAGGACGAACCTCGCGGATTCCCAGCCGCGGACAGATAGGAACCCCCGGGTCATTCCTGCTGGCTTTTTTTTTCCCCTCGGAGGGGGAAACACTACTAAATATATATATACACCCCCCCCCCCAAAATATACTATATGCAATGACAGCAGGGCAGCTTTTTAGGCACGCCCGGTGCAAGCTCCCGCGCGGCGCCCAACCATACCCGCGCCCCGTCCGTCTTCCCTCCCCCGCCCCCGGGAGGGGACATTGCGTAAGAGTGTCCCCTGAGGAGGACGTCCCGCTTCCCCCGCCAGTCCCGCCAAATGCTCGCTCGCCTCCGAGGCCGGCCTCCTGCTAGTAGATGGCAACCGGCTGTGCCCGCGACTGGGAGACGCGACGGGGCTTTTGCAAGAGCTTGACCCGGTGATCGTGGGTTCTCCGGGGCCGTGGGTGCCATGCAGTGCGCATGGATGGCCCCGGCCCCGAAATGTGTGAGTGCCCGGCCCCTTCATGGGGAATTGGGTGGGTGCTCGGGCACCCAGGGCCCCAAGGAGTTGGCACCCATGGGCCTTTGACAGCCGAGGCGGGAGGGGAGAAGCCCCCGGCCAAGGCAGGTGGGGGAAGGAACCATAGCTGTCAACCTTCCCTTTTTTGCGGGAAATTCCCTTATTCCAGCGCCGTTTCCCGCTGCTATTCCGGATTGTTAGATATCCCCTAGACTGTCCCCAGGACAGGTGAGGCTGCTGATCCCTTATTTTCGAGGCTCCCCAGGACAGGTGAGGCTGCTGATCCCTTATTTTCAAATCTGAAAGTTGACAGCTATGGAAGCAACCAGCCCTGCTCCCTCCCCAAACGTCCTCTCGGCCCGTTGTTGCGCGTCTCTCACATACCGACTGCACGGACAGCTCGTGAACCCTGCAAAGCCGTGTCAGCTGCGTTCCCGGTAGCCCGCGAAACCAGAATGGCTCCTGCGCCGGCCGCGGCTCTCGGCCTGGCATTAGCAACACGCGCGCTTAGACAGCTCGCCACGTCGGGCTCCACCTCTGGGCGGAGCCGCGCCGCGCGCCGCGGCCAATCAGAAGGCCGAATGGCTCGGCAACGTGGACCTGTCGGCAGAATGTAAACACGGCTCGCGGGAAGCCAGGAGGAAGGCCGCTGTCAAAGATGGAGGGAGCGGCGGAGACGGTGGAAACACCGTTAAGGGGTGCTGGACCTTCTTGCAGCGCGCAGGGCTGTGTCCAGGCTTTGGCATGTGGTCAGGAACATGGGAAATGTTCGATATAATAGTGGGGGGTGGGAATTTCTCGCAGGGGGAGGAGAGAAAAAGAAAGGAAAAAGTGCTTGAGACGGTAATAGAATACGATCTATAGGTAAATAAGTACTGGTAGTATCCTAACCAGTACTGTATACAATTATTAGTAAGTCATTATAAGGAAGTCGAGAGCTTAAGCTGAGCCCACCTAGTCCGGCAGCCTGTTCTCACAATGACCAGGCGGATGTCTGCCTGCGGGAAGCCTTCAAGCACGACCTGAGTGAAAGAATAACCCGAGATAGCTCAATCCGTAGAGCATGAGACTCTAATCTTGAGTTACCACGCCCCTAAAATGAAATTAAAGACAAAGTATTCCAAATGCACTACCAGATTCCTTTATTGCAAGGGGCTGGACTAGATGACCCGTGGGATCCCTTCTAACTTGACAGTTCTATGATTCTAAGAGCACTCTCTCCTGCAGTTTCCTGCAACTGGCATTTGTTTACCAAATTTTATACAGCGCTTGATTTTTTTTAAAAAAAACCCCTCAAAGTGGCTTGCAAAGGGAAAGGGGAAAACAAACAAAACCAGGCCTTGCTCCCTAGATGTTTAAAACCAGGGGTAGGCAACCTAAGGCCCGTGGGCCGGATGCAGCCCAATCGCCTTCTCAATCCAGCCCAGGAATCAGCATGTTTTACATGAGTAGAATGTGTCCTTTTATTTAAAATGCATTTCTGGGTTATTTGTGGGGCCTGACTGGTGTTTTTGCATGAGTAGAATGTGTGATTTTATTTAAAATGCATCTCTGGGGCATAGGAATTTGTTCATTCCCCCCCCAAAAAAATATAGTCTGCCCCCCCCCCCCAGGTCTGAGGGACAGTGGACCAGCCCACGGCTGAAAAAGGTTGCTGACCCCTGTTTAAAACACTTCCCAACAGTGATCATTTAAGCAAATTGAGTACTCAGACCAACCCCAAGGCTTTTGAATGAACATTGTGCAAAATTACCATTTAGGAAATTATAATCATCTTTCCCTATATAATCCTTTCAAACTGCAGCAGCACAGTGACAAGATTGTTTCTGCATTTTCTGTTTTAACCAGCCCATGCTGGTGCTGATATCCTTTGCTTTTGATTAAATTCAGGGCTGGATTAAGACCATTAGAAGCCCTAAACACTGAAACATGGTGCCTCCCAATAGGTAATTCAAAATAAAAATAATATTAAAAGATAAAATTTACATATATGCTGACATGTAAATGCACATATGTCAGGTGCTAATGTGTGTCATCCTTGCATTATTTCAGTCTACATTAGGAGTCCGCCCCTTGGTTTTGGTGGGAATAAGTAATGAGAATACAAAAAAGGGGGAAGAATGTGTAAGGAAGTCCAACAAAGGTCAGATTTCCCCTTGAAGACCACTTTGATGCTTCAATGATTGTGCCCTAAGCACCAGCTAAGCCTCTTTTAGTGGTGAGACCCTTCACAGATATTCAAATCAGTTGCCAAAGATAAATGCTGGGACTGCTTCATTAATGTATTTATTCATATGAAAAATGATATCTTGCCCTTCTGTTGGCTATGCACCCCCCAGAACAGCTGACAGCAATTTAAACCAATCATATACTACAATAGCATTTAAAAGAGAAAGATAGAGAGAAATGGGGGTGGGAGGTGGGGTTTGCGTGAATACTGCAAGTCTGTTTCGCAGCACAAGCAGGCATTGCCAAGAGCATACGTGGATGTGAAATCCCAGAAAGGAGAAAGAAATGCCATTTATGAAGCTGTGTTGAGTCTACTGTAGCAAGACAAAAGGCATTATGGCATCTTAGGGAGTGCATAATTGGTTTAAGACAGGAGCCCTCCTGCAAATGCAATCAGTGAAAGTCTTGTCATAGTAGGATGGTGTGGATTACACCTACAGCCATCATTGTTAACTGCTTCACTGCCTATCTGTGTTAAAGAAACAGTTCCATTGTGTGCTTAAACAGCATTCAGGACTGGCAGGCATTGCAAGCAGAGTGAATGAAGCAGGGTTCATTGAAGTACACAAAGCTGCATTGCCAAAGCCTACCCCAGCGGAGGCTGCAATCCTCAGCATACCTGTTTTCCAAAGAAGAAAAGAAATAAAAGTTCCTTAAAGCTCTGTGGAACTTGCTGCCAAATAATGTGATCAGAATCGAGGCAAAACCCTTGTGTTTTGATGTGGAGACCAAGTCCCAAATTTCTGCTTAGCGTAGAGATGCTTAAGTCTATCCGCTCTCTCAGCCTAGCCTACCCCACAGGACCATTCTGAAGATAGAATTGAGTAACTTGGTATTTGCATTGGATATAAGATAGGAAAGAATTTTAAAGGACCAGAAAGCAGCTGGCAGATAATTTTTCTGGTTAAAAACTGTAGGTGTTGCCTACCGCCTTTGGGTTGCATTTAAATGCAATGTGGGTTTTTTGTTTTGTTTTTGCCCCTCCTTTGAGATTGGCAGTGTCCTGAATTACCAGGGTCCCTTCTGGGATTCACATTCATTTTTTAAAAACAACAGCTGAATCTCACTTGAAACTGCTGGTGAAGAGGTCATTCCCATCAGAGCAATTTGCATCACTATACTAACAGAACTCAGCCTCCTGGGTGTGGCCAAAATACTACAGCAAGATGTGATCAAGGTCATCCATATTCCGTTGCCTTAGCCATAAGAAGTACATTGATGTGGTTCAGTTTGCAGATAAGGAGATTAGCCTGCCCAATCATAAGATAACGCTGTCAAAAATGAGCCTCTACAAGGAACTTGTGATGACTCATAGCTGGGAGAGAAACAGCAACTGAAAAAGTAATCAGTGTGGCTCTGGTTCTGTTTTAAACAGCCTGTTCCAAGCTGGCGCTCTTCATACTACAGCTCCCATCAACCACAGCTGCATAGGACTGATGGGATTTGTAATCCAAAACATCTGGGGGTCACCTGGTTGCCAGAGGGCTGGTTAAAAGGAAGAGCAGAAGTTTTACAAGATCATAGAATCAGCCACAGACCATCCTTGAAAGCTGGCAACAGGTGAAGAGAAAGAATAAACATGCATGCCTGAAGTATTCTTACATTAAGAAGAGGTTTAAGGCTAATTTTCAGGTGGTTTTAGACCCTACTAGAGTTCAACTGTAGTAGGGACGCGGGTGGCGCTGTGGATTAAACCACTGAGCCTAGGGCTTGCCGATCAGGTCGGCGGTTCGAATCCCCACGACGGGGTGAGCTCCCGTTGCTCGGTCCCTGCTCCTGCCAACCTAGCAGTTCAAAAGCATGTCAAAGTGCAAGTAGATAAATAGGTACCGCTCCCGCAGGAAGGTAAATGGCGTTTCCGTGTGCTGCTCTGGTTCGCTAGAAGCAGCTCAGTCATGCTGGCCACATGACCCGGAAGCTGTACGCTGGCTCCCTCGGCCAATAAAGCGAGATGAGCTCCGCAACCCCAGAGTCAGTCATGACTGGACCTAATGGTCAGGGGTCCCTTTACCTTTACCTTTACCTTACAGTTCAACTTATAAATTAAGTTCTGAGTCCCACTAAGGTTGCAGTTCTAACCTACTTACCTAAGAGTCAGATCCACTGAGTACTTCGGAGTAGACATGGTTAGGATTGTGCTGTACTAGTCTCTTGACCCTGAAAAGTGTTATCTGATACCTGAGGCGTGTGTTTTCCACCCTATCCTTGTGATTGTAATCTGTTTCACCTGGTTTTAGTTTTTAATTGTTGTACTCTGCCCAGGGACCTACAGGTGAAGGATGCATAGTAAATGCAATGATGATTATGGAAACCAGGCAGCAATTTAACATTTTTGCAAAGGCCAATGGATTCATACTGGTGTCTTTGGACAAAAGTATAAAGGATAGCAAGAAGTGTGCATGCACACGAAAGCTCATACCAATAACAAACTTAGTTGGTCTCTAAGGTACTACTGGAAGGAATTCTTTTTAAATATTTTGTTTCAAGGATAACATAAATGTTAGATCTGAAACGTAGAGATAAACACACATCTTTTCATGTTTCAGTTCTACAACACCATCCCTTCCCCCCCACGCCCTTTTACAGGAACAGAGTATGCAAATATTTAAATACAGCATGCCTCTAAATACAAGCTGCTGCAGAGCAAAATCAGAAGAGGTATCTTGCCTTCCATGTCCTTGTGGACCTCCCAGGTGCATCTAGCTGGCTATTGTGGGAAAGGAGCAGCTGAACCGGATGGGCCTGTGGTCTGATTCAGCAGGGCTCATCTCCTGTTCCTATCTCAGAATGTTAGTTTGGCATGATATAAACTTCATTAATACATTTTTAATGCCATCAATTCCGTTGGCATTTAAAAAAAAATCAGTGTATTCAGGGTTGTGGCCCAGGCTTGTGGTACTCTCCACCACCTGAAATTAGACAAGCACTCTCCTTGCTGAACATCAGGTGCATGACTAAGGTTTCGTTGTTCCAAGACACATGCTAAGGTAATGTCTGCTTTTATATAAGAACCAAACCACTTGAAGCCAGTATTACAGATGGAAGCCCTTGCAAAATGGGGAAATGCTTACATGTTTTTAAGTTTTCAAAGGAAGCAAGTTTTCAATGTGAGGGGGCAGACCACCTGCAGGAGCGCTACGCCACGTAGCTGGCACTATTAAGGGAATGTTCTTGCTTGCAAGCTTCAGTCAAAACAGACAGCAGGTAATGGGGTAGAAGTCCCTCCGCGCAGAGTACAAGAATATCCAGCCCAAGGCTGGCTCTGCTGGAAACCCTCATCCCTTCTGGTTTATTAGGTGTAAGGATTTCTCTCCCCTCCCAATCCTGTGGGTTTGTGCAGTCACTAACTTGCAGTGGCACACTCTGTAGAGATGTGCATGGATTTTCACAGTGAAATAAATGAGCTCTCTTCTTCCCTTTCCATTTTCATTGTAAAAATGAAAAGAAATTGCAAAGTGGGGAAAGGGGGGGAATGGAATCCATTTAGGGCAGGCATCCCCAAACTCTGCCCTCCCTGTGTTTTGGGACTACAATTCCCATCATCCCTGTCCACTGTTCCTGTTAGCTAGGGATGATGGGAGTTGTTGTCCCAAAACATCTGGAGGGCAGAGTTTGGGGATGCCTGACTTAGGGCTTCACCACCCCCCATTCATTTTCAAGTTGCTTTGCACTGGCTACATAGTCTGAAATGTGATGAATATGTGCATCTCTCTGGAGCATAGAGCGTGTGTGAAATCAGGTAAGACAAACTGTAAAGCTCTACCTTGTATGTGGATAACCCTTATGCTATGTCTGTACTGGGTGCCTTTAAAAATTGGCTGGTTCCTCATCTAGCCTTGGCCACCCTGATGTGCTTTAGATGTTTTGAATTACAGTGGTATACCTCAGGTTACATACGCTTCAGGTTACAGACTCTAACCCAGAAATAGTGCTTCAGGTTAAGAACTTTGCTTCAGGATGAGAACAGAAATCGTGCAGCGGCGGCGCGGCAGCAGCAGGAGGCCCCATTAGCTAAAGTGGTGCTTCAGGTTAAGAACAAGTTTCAGGTTAAGAACGGACCTCCGGAACGAATTAAGTACTTAACCCGAGGTACCACTGTACAACCCCATCAGAAGCTGCCAGCACAGTTTAAGCCATGGGTAGGCAAACTAAGGCCCAGGGGCCAGATCTGGCCCAACTGCCTTCTAAATCTGGCCCGTGGACGGTCTGGGAATCAGCGTGTTTTTACATGAGTAGAATTAAAAATGCATCTCTGGGTTATTTGTGGGGCATAGGAATTCATTCTTCCCCCGGCCCCCCAAAAATATAGTCCGGCCCCCCACAAGGTCTGAGGGACAGTGGACTGGCCCCTGCTGAAAAAGCTTGCTGACCCTTGGTCTGAGCTATCTGAAATGTGGCAGGTCTGATATTGTTTGTATATATGAACAAAGGCAAATCCTATGCCATTTAGGTGGGGATCACCAAAAGGTTGCAGTCTGCCGAAGATTGGATGGATCTCCCATTGAAATCAAGGCATAAAAAGAAACAAGAATAACCATCAAGAAACAAAAGGAATGCAATCAATATAAATGGAAAATGTAACTTAATATGGAATTAAATGGGAAAACAATGCCCCCCGCCCCATATAAGCCAGATCCTATAGATGTGATGGAACATGGGGGAAATATATAAACACTTTGAAGTCACATAGACAACTTGTTGCCGTTGAGCTGCTTGTTGGACATCAATCCCAGGAGATATGGGCAATGGTCAGGTATAATGGGAGTTACGGTTCAGCAACTTCAGAAGGGTGACAGGTTCCCATCACAAAACTAAATGGTATACAGAACCAGCTGAAGTATGCACCTGCTATACTGCAATAACCATTTCCAAAGGGGTTATGTTTAATAAGTACCATAACAGCGTATTTCTGTCTCATTTTCTGCACAGGAAACAGATTTGCAGTAACTACTCAAGCACAAGCCACGTTGAGATATTACTGTATATTGTAGAATCAGGGTGCTAGAACCTTGAATATCTAAAGAACTGCTACAAGAACAAAACAAAAATGTCTCTAGAAAGAAGCTGCCATTGGTAATGCATAGACTGGTGTACAGTATTTATCCCAACAGAAATATCCCTTTTTTTTAGTCTTCAAGTTCAAGTCTGCTGTATACAAGTCACTTAAAAAGGCACAGTTTTGTTTACAATACATATGAAAAAACAGTTTAAGCAAAGTTATTGAATCACCGTTCAGTACAGCACAAGGCCCCCACTTTTACAAGTTAATACCATTTTTTTTAAAAAAAAAACCCACACACTATATAAAAAGTCATACCTACTCACAAAACACATAGCATTAGAAAAGCAAAAAAATTCTAACAGTCCAAGACTTCCAGGCACATTATAGAACTAGTAACATAAATATGCAAGACAATTAAGAGTGAAACATAATGATGTAATGCAATCATTCCTTTCCCAATGGTATTATTTCCAATATTAAGAACTGAAAAGCACATATATTTGTGCAACAAGCTTGTGTGTCTACCTCAAAAAAAGATAAGCTTCCATCACTAGCAAGTTATCCAGTAAAATAATGGTAAGGAATATTTGTATATCTCAACTAGAAAGCCTAACTTCAAACGTTTGCTAACATACACAAATAAGGTGGGCAAGGTAATCTTCATTTTAATATTCCTATAAACAGGAAGGAGAATGGTTTCTGGAGACAAAAGATGAAGGCTAAGAACCTACACAGACCTATTTGCTAATACTTTATTTCAGTTAGGCAAACCTCTAAACAAGTGTACCTAGGACCACAGTCAAACACTGAAGCGTTCCTGAGTTTATAAATATGTCTGTGGTGTTTGTCCATGAAACTGAGAGAAGCTTAACAGTATTGGGTAACCACTGAAATAAGGTAAAACGTTTGTGTAACTTAAAAAATGAACAACTGGCTGAAATTCAGAATATCCTAGTATGGAAGTAAACAGAAAAATGGCTCTGAGGAACTCCAGATGTCAAGCATTAGACTCAAATATTAATTTGTAGACAGATGAAGACTGCCACCACATATTTCTTAAAACTTATTTGGACTAAGTGGTCAAATTAGACCACTTTATAGTAGAATGGTTGCTGTTTTTTAACTCATTAAAAAAATTAGTTAAGCTGGTAGTATTTCAAGTGAAGGCGAGTATTGGTCAAGTGATCATCTGTCTCTATAATTATATTGTATAGCCTGAGACATTGGAAATGTTTGTCGCTGTCTTTTGGGTCTAGAAGGTCCAACATACCACAATGGCCCTCACTTGAATGCCTGCTTCAGGCTCTGCTCTGTGAAGGAAGCTGGCTAAACCACACTGAGCAATGGAGGTTAAGCAGAGGTTGATGGGAGGAAGTCAGGTCACACAAGATTCTTCCCCTGCCCCATAGACAATTCGTTCGTCATTCAGAGTTCAATGCCATACAGTCTACCACATTTTAATAATTGTGTTCAAATGTTAACAGCAAGGGTGTGGAACCTGTGGCCCTCCAGAAGTTGCTAACCTGCAACTCCCATCAGTCCCAGTGAGGTTGGTCAACAGCCAAGAATGATGGGAGGTGTGGCCCAGCAACATCTGGCAGGTCAAAGGTTAGCCACTCCCATTAGGTTAAGAGGATATACAGTATACACAGATTGTTGCAAGTGTATGGCTGACCCTGAGTAGTTCTGTAACTGCATTTGGACTACAAAGTGATGTGTCGCCTGCTCTGCCTTGGTTAAAAAGGCCAATATAAAAACAAACTCACCCATCCATCCGTCCGTCCGTCATAAAACGGTTCTAAAAAGTCATGTACAAAAATGAAAAGAGCAAACCCCCAGTCACACAAACACTATTGTACTGATATGTTTCCAAGCCATGAATAAAATGTAGTAAAGTCATTCTGTGAGGAGCACACGGTTACAACAATGTGGTTTACAACCTAAATGTAACACTTAGTGATTGTGTAGAAATAACTGATGATCGGCCTAAGATTGATCTCGCCTTCATTGCCTACACATGAAAAATACAAACAGCAAGTCAACCGATAATATTTTTTTTGAAGAAGGAAAAAACAACAACACAAGATGCCCTCAGTAATTATACTGACGCTGGCAAGGCTGGTGAACAAACAATCCGTTGTTCTTGAGTTGCCGAGAGTAGCAATCCCTGGTGAGGTTTTGGCGACGGAGGCAGTTTCTGTTCAGATATTGTCTTTCGTTGTGTTCTTTTATCCACTGGGAAGGACGAAAACTCTTGGTCTGTTCAAGAAAGGTTGAGTGAGCAGTGATTGCTGCAAAATAGCATCGGATGTGTTGACTCCTTTCACTTTGGGCTTCTGATCTAGAATTCAAAGGAGAGAGAGGTTATGGCACAACCATTGATGGCTTGCGTGTCAAGACGCTCTGGTGACAGTGACACAAGTCAGTGTGTGCTTGTGGTTGGCACAAAGGTAGCTCTTTGTCGTGTGGTAATGATCTGGTTCTGTGGGTTTAAGAATCCTGCTTAGGGGCAGCATCAAGGGTGGGCATAGCTGGGCAGCTGCCATGCCCCAGTGTGTGTCTCTCCGAGGGTGGTCTCTGCTGATCTCTGGCCCTGCTGCTGCTCCTGAGAGTAAGGAATAGAGACCTCTACATATGCCTTTGCCTTCTCTCCTCGGGAAGGTGCTATGGATTGGGTCCAGAGGGAGAGGCAAATGAAAAGGCCCAGGGGAGCTAACATGGAGCCCTTCAGAGGTTGCTGGATGACATCTCTCATCTATCGCAGCCTGAATAGCCAATGGTCAGGGAGGGCGGGAGATTTTTAAAAGAAATGTTGTGATGGTGGATTGGCATTACAAAATGTTTAAAACAAATACACCCTTCCAATATCCTATCCTAGTAAATAAGAGAATACAGTTAAACGAATCTTGTTTATATTTTTGACTGTTTCATCTTTTTGGCACTATTCAGCAAATGAAGTGGGAGTGTGAGGTGGTCTGTTGCTGCTGGAATTACTGAAGCCTTTGTTGCTTCTATGATATACAGTGGTACCTCGGGTTACAGACACTTCAGGTTACATACACTTCAGGTTACAGACTCCGCTAACCCAGAAATAGTACCTCAGGTTTAGAACTTTGCTTTAGGATGAGAATAGAAATTGTGCTCCGGCGGCGCGGCAGCAGTAGGAGGCCCCATTAGCTAAAGAGGTGATTCAGGATAAGAACAGTTTCAAGTTAAGAACGGACCTCCGGAAGAATTAAGTATTTAACCTGAGGTACTACTGTATTTAATAAAATCACACCATGTTAAATATATATTTTTTGTTATGCCTTTATGTAAACACATGAACTTTGGATTAACTATTCAGATAGGGTCCAGTTCACGGTTCTATCCTACCAATATTCTAAAGTGGAATTTTCCAAATATTTCCAGCATCTTGTAAAAATTAACTAGCTGCTAATAGAAGAAAGCTGATTAGATCCCTATTCTTGCAGTCCGTATTTTGCCCATCCAAAATATTTACTAGTGCAAGCTCCCTAGGGTGGATGGGAGATGAAATCCTACAATATATGGAGGACCCTGTGCCCTGTTTCTGCTTTAGGCAAAGCGCATGCACAGATTAATGTTTGCTATTGAGTTCAATGTACGTGAATCCTCTTTGGGCTGGCGCTGGATGCATGTGGCCTGAATGCATCTGGTGGTGGACTCTTTCTTCATCATGTGAAGGTGTACTCTTGAGATAGATGGGCAGAAGTATTCTTTGTGTGTGCCTGCAAAAGGATGGATGGATTTATGTATGCATATATGGTCTGGAAGGGAGGGATGTGTGGTCTGAGTGTGCTTGTTAAAGAGAGGGGGACATGCATTGTGTGTATGTGTGTTTTGAAAGGTAGACAGAAAGTTAAGGAGAGGAACGAAGGAGAGGAAATGGGGTTCATTAAATTAGATCAGAACGTTGTAATAGGAGCATTCATGACAGGGGTGGGTAGGAAGGAGGGTGTACCATAAGGAGAAGAGAGGAAAATCCTTGCATGTACCAAGGATAAAAAAATCACGGGGGGGGGGAGCATGGGCATATACCAAATGGGAAATTTGGTGGGGGAGGGAGTAGTGTCACAAATACAGAGAAATAGTAGAAATGTACCAGTGGGAAGAATCAGGGGGGTGAGGGGAAGAGAAATAGAGAAGGAAAACGGAGCGTACTAAGGAGATTAGGTCATGGGGTGATGTGTGGGGTGTTCTGCACATGTTTGAAAAGCTTCTTTTGCACACAGGGAGTTTTGCTAGGTGTCTGGGGCTCACCCCACCACCAACGGAGGATAACATTTCATACATCTGATGAAGTTGGCTGTATTCCAAAATGTGCTAATTTTAAAGGAATATTTTCTCCCTAGTGAACATTATTTATGTTCTTTACAAATCAAGGAGCAAATATCTTACCTAGGATTGCTTACATCACGAGGCTCTGTCTCCTCCTCCTCCTCTTCTTCTTCTTCCTCCTCATTACCACCACAGCTTGTCTTGTTGAGGCTGTGGCGAGTATTATGGACTGCATATACAGACATGCTGGGATGCTCGATCAGAAGGTTCTCCAAGGGGCTGGTTTCCACTTTGAGAGCGGTCAGGCCACCCGCAGTGAAACATGGAGGTGGCGTAATGAACCAGCTCTCTTCCATGGGGCACGAGTCAAACTGGATAAAGCAAGATTCACTGGCGTCAGCCAAACATTCCAAGGAAGGAGGCAGACAAGAGCAGACGGGTGAATTGTCCACAGGCGATGCTTTATGGATATCTTCTTCTTCTTCCTCCTCCTCCTCCTCCACCTCCTCCTCCTCTTCAATCATTGAGAAGTTAGTACAGGTGTCTATTGGGAGTTACAACAGCCATTGAGATAGATGGGCGAGGTTGATTGACGCAGCCAGAGTTCAGATGGTTTACAGTAGGTGCAAAGAATTTGTCCCCCCCCTCAAGATATTGTTGGACTACAACTCCGCAAGCCTTGGCCGTTCTGGCCGCATCTGAGAGTTGGAATTCAAGAACATCCAGAGAGCCATAGGTTCCCCAGTCTTAGTTTGCAAGGAACAAAATATCCACTATTTTATACCGCTAATGGATGCTGGGGAGACCTTTTAGGTAACAAGTGTCTAATAAATAAAATAAGCGGTTGTACTCACCTATGATTATTGTTGTCAGTGCAACTTTTTTTTAGTAGTGCTATGGAATATTCTCCCTTTCCTTCCCCCCCTATACCCCCTAAATGTCTCCTGGGGTTTTCCCCAACCTCTGGAGCAGATTTGGGGATGGTGTGAGCATTCATGGGGGCAAAATCCCATTGTGCTAGCACAAGAATAGGGGCACTAGTGCAATAGGCAGTGTAAAAACACAGGAATGACAAAATCTCTACACGACAGATCTGTCATGTAGACATGACAGATCTCTACACGGGATGATGATTCTCCTTCCATGGAAGAGCAGGTCATAAATGCCCACTCCTCCTCTATAGGGATAAGGATACAGGTGGCGACCATTTCGCATGGGGGTTCCAATCCCAGCCCCAATGCATAAGCATGCATTGCCCTGTTACACGCACTACCCTCCTCTTCTGGGTCCAAAAGGACCCGCATGTTGGTGATAGCATGTCAACTGGTCATCGGCCGTTTTACGCTAAGGTAAGCACCTGAACCAACCCACAAATCCTTCCAGAGGCTGGGGGGTGACTTACAGTCTACAATAGCTGAACAAAGTTGGGGCAAGGAAAGGGGGAAAAGAGGAGAGATCAACCATTTATAATTACTGAGTTGTGGAAATTTGTTGGCAGTATGGAACTTGGCCCAGGAAAATGCCTTGTGATGAGGGCAAGATATTTTCCCAGCTTGAACAAGCTGTTTTTAATTTATTTTTCCCCTTACACAATTTCATGTTTAACATGAAATATTCCCTGCAATTAAAAAAAAATACCTTTGTAAACAGAAAATAAAGCTTGGTTCCTGATGCAGAAATTATACTGAAATGGAGATCTTACCGATAAAATCCACCAGAATCCACTCCTCCTCTTCTTTCTCGCTGAACTCTGGCTCTTGCCTGGGCAAATTATTGATTTCTCCCACAAACATATTATTCAGCCTCTGGAACATTACTAAGGCAATAACAAGACTCTGGCTGGAACGTCTTCGTATTCAAGAGTTAAGGTACAGGTTCACAATGTACTAGCCAAGGGCGCAGGTAGAAGATTAAAGTGCACAAATACTTTTATCTGCTTAGGCACAGAACATGGGGAGGCATGGCTTTCTTTGTAAACGGTTGCTACAAAATCCTGCAAAAAAGATAGGAAAAAAAACAAGTCTTAATGCTACATGCACACACAGAAAACATACTGTTCAGGGGTTATTCCACACATTACATGGCAGCAACCCGTATTTGTCACTGAGCCACGTGGAGCTGCAGGCACCATTATCAAGTAGATTCAATGGCACAATAAAAAGGCAGTTTCAAATTTCTATAGAGAGGAGCTGGTTCCAATGGTGTCTTCAAGTACAAAACAACCAGTGGCTTTTCAAAAGCATTACAGTGGTACCTCGGGTTACATACACTTCAGGTTACAGACTCCGCTAACCCAGAAATAGTGCTTCAGGTTAAGAACTTTGCTTCAGAATGAGAACAGAATTCGTGCTCCGGCGGCACGGCGACAGCAGCAGGAGGCCCCATTAGCTAAAGTGGTGCTTCAGGTTAAGAACAGTTTCAGGTTAAGTACTTAACCCGAGGTACCACTGTAGTTCCATTTTTTAAAAAAGAGAAAACAATACCACTATAGAAAATCTGAGATAATTGCAGGGCAATTAGGTGAAACCAGGCTCACGGGGTAATCAGCTCTGTCCACTGAACCATCATATTGTACTTCCCATCCCCACTGCTCCATAGGTTCCCCCCCTTCCCAGTCCTGCCTGGAGGTGCCAGGATTTGAACTCGGGACATTCTGCATATAAAGCATGTGCTCTATCACCAAATTAGAATGCTTTCCTTCTCTCTAGTCTCCAACAGTAGTTAGTTTCCTGGAAGCGCTAGGGCTTAAGGTTGTATCTAAAGATCAGCCCGTGTTCTGGAACTCCTGGTTCTTAATCCAAATATTTTCTTCAGAGATGTTTCAACTCAGCTGCAAGGACAAACTTATCACCCTCCTTCTCACCTCTTATTAAGTGTTCTAGGGATAAGCTTTACAGAAATGAAAGTCCATCAGTTCTATAGTACCACATTCACCGTTTCAAAGATCAGCAATATCACTGTTTCCAGCAGGGGGCTCAGAAGCGCAGGTTTTAAGTTAAAAGTAGCATTCCCCCCCCCCCCACCGCATATCAGAATACAGTATTCTGCAGGGAGATTCCAGTTGCACAGGTAGGGAGTCTCACTAGCTTATAGAAATTCTTAATGCTGATTATATTGAGACATCGAGAGAGTTCTTGCTTGAGGGCATGCGGCAGCCAGATAACGTGAAAGTAATGGCATATTATACGGTTTACGTAATCTCAGTAGGCCTGATCTCTGTTTCCCAAACTTACTGCAAATGGGCAGTATTAAAATGCTGAGGGAAAACCAAGTAAGAAACACACACAAAGACTGGTAGAAAGCAGAGCAATGGAACAAGGTCCAGGACAGGCTTTTCTAAGGAGGTCCGATCCCTGCCCTCTTAAGCCACCCCAATGTTCCCCAATCAGGCACCATCCTGTACACAGCACTATCTGATTCCTTATATTAATTTTCAGAGCTCCAGTGCTGGGGGCTCTTTTTCTTCAGGGCTTTTGCTACTTAGGAATTCTTTCCCAGATACACCTTGATGCACCACCGGTGCCGGGGGAGAGAAGAGAAGAGAATCACCACCCATGTTCTAGGCATTTGGGTAAGCCGCCTGGAATTTCCCCCCAGATCTACCTTAAATGATACTTGCGCCTCTTCTCACTACCCCTTGCTTAAATCTACTTCTCCCCAAAGTCACAGGCTAGAGCAGGGGTCACCAAACTTTTTCAGCAGGGGGCCGGTCCACTGTCCCTCAGACCTTGTGGGGGGCCGGACTATATTTTGAAAAAAAGAATGAATGAATTCCCATGCCCAACAAATAACCCAGAGATACATTTTAAATAAAAGGACACATTCTACTCATGTAAAAACAGCAGGCAGGCCCCACAAATAACCCAGAGGTGCATCTTAAATAAATGGACACATTCTACTCATGTAAAAACATGCTGATTCCTGGACAGTCCACGGGCCGGATTTAGAAGGTGATTGGGCCAGATCCGGCCCCCAGGCCTTAGTTTGCCTACCCATGGGCTAGAGTGGGCAACTTTTTTGGCGGGGTTTCATTTACACATGGGGAGAACTGTGTGAATTGTTTACTTTTGTAGCCAACTTTGCTCTGAAGTCTCAGGGCAGAGAACAATAGATTAAAAGGCACCAACAGAACATCCAGTTAACTCCTCCACCTTTTCCCCATAAGCCCTTCAGTTTTTAACTCTGCAGCCACCCAATCGTCCAAAAGCAAAAGCCTTGCAGAGAGATTCTCAGACATGAGTGGGCAGATTCAGACCACCCATCTAGCCTGTGCTCAGGCTGGCAGATTCTCCAGGGTCTCTCAGGGAGGGGGCACTGTCTTGAGTGGGTTATTTAGTGTAAAGCATTGTTTGCCCTTCACCCAATAGTCCCAGGGCAGAAATATGCACATTCTAAATAAAAATGAAACAGTACTATTAAAACAGCATAAAACCAAATATGCAGCCGCAACATTAATTCAAATGTGCAGTACACCTCAGCCCTCCACCAAAGCCTGGGCAAAGAGGTATGACTGTGCCTGCTGCCAAAATGATACCAGTCTCAAGGCAGTGAGATGCATCTCAGAGGAGACCTTATTGCAAAGTTGAGCATCTCACTTCTGACAGCTCATTCAAAGCTGTGCAGCAGGCAGCAGCTAACAGGTAAATCATTTGATAAAATATTTGTTTGCACCATTCAGGACTTTTCTTCTTGTTGATTTTCAACAAATAAGTAATTTCGTTGTCCCCGAGAGGGGGCAATGACAATAAAGATGATATTATTATTATTATTATTATTATTATTATTATTATTATTACTTTCACTGCTTTCAAAGGCAGCTCCATGAAAACTGAAAACAGGTTGCAAAGCTTGAACAATGGCTGGCTCCCCCTAATCCAATCAGCACAACTTTGGTCTGATCGACATATAGAGGAGAATGACGTTAACAGAAGAGACTGTGCTATTTCAGGCTGCCATTAGAGGGTGCCATCTTTTTTTTAAAAAAAACTACTCTATTTGTATTTGCATTTTGTTTTTTGTTACTACTGAGACAGAAAAAGACACCAATTAAGGGGAGACACAGATATGTTGAAAGACAGGAAAAAGATGGCCATGAAGAATGGATTGCAAATCAAATGATATTTACAATAAACACAGTGAAGGATTAAAAAAAATGATTCCTGCCCCGTGTGCAGTTTGAAGTGGTATTGTTAATTTTACCATGGAAGAATTCTGCTACCACATTCCACTATATGGGTGGGCAAAAGTCTTAAAGAGAACTTAGAAAGTTTGAAACTGCCTACCTTAAGAGCTGAAAAGCAATCACGCAAGCATTCTCCACCCACCCACCCACCCACCCAAAACCATCTCCAAAAGCCCTCGGAAGCCTATCAGAATGCTCAGAGGTTGCATCAGACAAATGCTCAGAGGTTGCATCAAATGTGAAATGTTCTTGCTAAGCAAAACAAATGCAAGTCCAGAACAGTTTGCCAAAGACTAGAGCCTTCTGTGGAAAAATAAATACTTGTGAAACTTTAAAACACACGGGGGGGGGGGACAACTAACTTCCTTGCCCCACAAAGCATCAGGAACTCCTATTGGAAAGTTGCACAGGAGAATGCCCACTATACTCAGTGGGAAGGAGCCATGACGTCTGATCAGCAGCTGCATGCAAAAGCTAAAGGTCCCAGCTTTGTTCTGGTGGCATCTCCAGGTAAAGCTGTAAAAGATCCCCATCTAAAAACCCTGGGGAGCTGCTGCCAATCAGTGCAGACACTGGGTGGAACAATGGACAGGGGTCTCAAACTGCAGTCAATGAACCAGAGCTTCATCCAGGTTGTCTACAGTGCGGATCTGTGGTTGTGCCCATACTGTATTGATTTTTATTGCTCTTTTTACATTTTATTGAATTGCAATCTGAATTCTGCAAAATGTAAATCGTAATACCATATGAAGCAATTAAACTGCATTTAAGAATAATAAGTCATCTAGCACGACACATCACAATTACTACAAACAGGCAGAGAAATCTTGAGTGGTCTGCCAGTTTTCAAGTGATATATGGCAGTGTGTGTGCGTAAATTTTGGGAAGCATGACCAAAGGCAACTTCCTAACTGTAGTTACATAAGGAGTGACTTACACAACTGCTTATCCACAGGGGGTGCTGTGTGTGTGTTATAGGAACCAACTCCTAGGAGCTGAGGTCCCTTTGGGGGCCCCATAAAATATTTGAGGGGGTCAGGGCACTGTCATTCAAATGGTGTGTGCGAGCCACATCTTGTGGTCAATTATGTAGGGCAGGGCTTCCCTGGGCCCCCCAATATTTTTTTTAAGTTGGCACCCCTGGCGGGGGGTTGTGCGTGTTTACCAGAGCACATAGCTTGCTCTTGTCTGTTCATGTATATTGGGCTTCAGGATGGGGCCTCGGCAGGTATCGGGCCTCGGGGTGTCGACCCGGATTGCCCCTCTCTCCCCTCCCTTGGCGGCCGTGAGTCACCAATTCCTGGTTTGTTTTGATCGCGCAAGTTGCCTCTTCCCCGGGCGGCGCCGCTTGGCTGCTCCGGCGAGGTTAGTCACACACCTGAACCCGACTCAACTTCGGAGTCCAAGATCCGCCCCGACGGGAAGAGACGGAAGCCTTACACCAAGGGAAGGGCGGTCTCTCGGCACTGTCAACAAAACAGGATATGCGGAAGGCGGGGGGGAAGCAACCCGATCCCTTTCCAGCCCCCTTGGGCGGATCAGGCAACCCCAGCTCCTCCTCGGCCTCAGTCCCCCCACTCCCTCTCCAGGGGGCGGGCAAGGACAGAGACAAAAGGGAGGGGGAGTTGCTCCAAGCGCAAGGCCGGGTAGAAAGCGGGGAGAGGAAGCGGAGGGCATCCACAAGGCGCGTGGATCGGCTGCACTGCCTGGGCAGTTGGTTTGGAAACGACATCTCCAAGGCCGGAGAGCTCTCTGTCCACGCCCCACGGCCCTGGCCGCAGGACGACCTTCACCCCCGCCCTTTAGGGGGAAAGGGGAGGTCCCCTGCTCTCCGCCCGCCCAGCTCGGCGCCGGACTCCACCCTGCGCCTCCCTCGCCAGCAGTTTGAAACTCCGCTCCGGAGACGGAGCGCGCAGGACAGGCGCGCAAATGCGCGCGCCCTTCTCCGCGGGTACATAAAGTTTGTCCGCGCCGGATTATTATTCCGCAGGGGCGCGCGCGGAACGGTGCCAGGATCCACGCGCGCGCCCGCAATTGACATTGAAAAGGGGATCCCGAGCCCCGATCCTACAGATCTGGCGATAGGAAGGTTGAAGGATGCGATCCTATGCGAGCTCACATCAGGATAAAATCACTTGGCACTGAGCACTCACAGAATTGCAACGCGGAGCCGTTTATTTGAAATCAAAAGTCGCACCGAAATCAGTGGGGCTCTCCTTTCAAGTTAGTATGTTAGGGATAGTGTTGGGTGTTTTTTTTTATATAAAAAAAAACCTAATAATTTATATTTAACGGGCTATGGGCTGGACTGCTAGATCTCACGAAAATAAGAGTTAATTCCGCGAATTTTAATAAAACAACCCCACCATCACCAAACGAAAACACCCCTTAAGGTACTCGAGAGAACAAGTTATAAGACGCTTTTTCTTTTCTTTTTTTTAACGATCTCAGCCTCAGATGAAACCCGCAGCAGGCTTAACCAGGAAGTAGGAACAACTGAATTTTGCAGGGCTCGCTTCCAGGGAAGCGGCTTCGCTGGCTGCGAGGCTGGCTGGCAAAACTACGCCACAAGTGGTTTGTGAGCAGCCCAGTCGGAAGGCGCTGCCGAGCGACGAACAAAGCTGGGAGGAGGATCGCGCAATAATTTACCTTTAAGGAAGTAGAGCGGGGGGGGGGGGGAGGAAGAGAAGAGAAGACTTTGAGAGTTAGTTCTCCCTGCATGAACTCCGGTGTTATTCGCCCCCCTCCCCGCATCTCTGCATACAACTTTGCAGAGGGACGAGACGGACCCTTCCCAGAAAGCGGAACGCAGGAAAGGGCCAGTGGGTAAGCGATTCTGCCCAGCAGCCAGATATATAAATATACTAAACTTTATAGGCGGAGGAGATGATGGGAATCCCCCGTGCCCAGTTCTTAAAATAGACCAGATTTCCTTTTCTCTCCCTCCCCCCCTTGGCCGCATCCAAACGGAACGCGCACCCAACGCCAAGAATATCGCGCCTAAGGTCACTTGTGGCCAAAAAAACACCCACACACACCCGGTACAAAGGACGCTCGCAGCCCTTCACTCACCGTCCGCAAAGCAGCCGGGCAAATCCGGAGCCTGGACGGCGGCGGAGTGAGGTAGATGGCGGGGAAGCTGCTCCTGCGGGCGCCCCGAGCCCTGTTGCACCGGCCAGTCTGCGCTCCCCGCAGAGCCTTTTGTTGTTATAGAATCCGGCGAACAGCTGATCGGCAGCGCCCGCCCCCTCGCCCCGCCCCGCCCGCCTCTTTTGCCTCGACGTTCCCACCCCGCGGCGCGCTGCTAGCAGGGGGCGCGCGAAGGAAGGCAAAGGGGGCGGGCTGCCCAGCCGCGCCTGCACCAATTGGGAGCCCCGCGGTGCTCCGGGACGCGCCGCGACAGGCTGTCACTAACGCACGTGACGCGGCTCTGCGAGCTGTGGAGCCAGACGAGGCGGCGTGCAGCGTCCGGGGTAGCGAGCCCGGGCAACAAAAGGAAGGCAGGGAGAAGGAGAAGCAGAGAATAGGAGAGCTGGAGAAGGAAGAGGAGGAGAAGGGGTGCGCGGAACGAAATGTGGAGAGGGGTGGGGGAGGGAGAGGGATGGCCCAAGTGGAAAAATACAAGAGAAGTTGGGCAAGGTGCGGGGAAAGAGCCTGGAAATGCACAGCCCTCGTTTATTGCTACCCTCTCGTCTTCAGAAGAATACCCAGTTCCTGCCCCGGTGACGGGGGAACATGAACGGAGCCGAGGAGACGTCATTCTGACCAAAGTGCCAGACCACTTTGGAAAGTCCCCTGCACGCAAGTGTCTCCACACAATTTTTCCACCCTGTTTTGACCAAGAGAGAGAGAAGGCATGCTCAATTTGGAAGTGAGCAAGGTCTTGAAGGATTCGGAACACACACTTGCACCCATGCACCCCAAATTATTCAGGGCCTGATGTTAAGTATGTTTTTCTACAAGCCATTTGCAGCAATACCACAATATGTTTTGATGCCTGGGGCTGAAAATCCAGTGGTTAAAAATAATGGAGTAGGAGTTATTTGGGTGCCAATTAATGAGACCCCCCAGAACTGTCAGCTAAGGCTGAATATCTTGGCAAACCCTTGCAAAAGGAGTTCTGTAGCACTAAATCAAAAGCCTGCATTTCCTTCATGCATGTGTCCTAGATGTGTACACTGGCTGGTGTGGCCCACCATCTCACTCCCGCAGGGATAACACTTAGTATTTGAAAGCCCTGTATAACCCAAGAGGGTTGTGGCCAAGGAATGAAACTTATTCATGTCTGTTTCGTTCTGGTTTGGGTTCAGCTGTGACCAGTGGCGTAGCGTGGGTTGTCAGCACCCGGGGCAAGGCAAGTAATTTGCGCCCCCTAACCCGTGGATTTGCGCCCCTAACCCTAACCCCCAGATGTTGCGCCCGGTGCGGCCGGCCCCCCTGCACCCCCCCACGCTACGCCACTGGCTGTGACTTAAGGTCTTTCACTTTGGTTCATGCCAACAAAGTTCATCACATTGGGACTCTGCTGGTCTAAATGGCAAGCTTTTTGTAAAACAACTAACTCCCTCTCAAGTGTATGCTAGTATATAAAAGTGGGGACCTGCAGTAATAGGTTGCAGTGTATTTCCAACTCCTCTAACAGGAATACTCCTTTTCAGGGCTCTAACTGGTGTGGAACAGGAGCCTTGTAGTCCTGTTTGTGATTTGCAGGGAAGGTGAAGATTAAAGTGTTGGTGCGGGGGGGGGGGGGAGAGAGAAGGGAAAATTACATTGAAGTATATTCAGAATTAAAAGGAGGCGATTTGAAGATGGGGAATAGGATTGGGTAGGAGAGCTATATTTGTGATGCAACAACTTGCAAATGTGATGAGAAAATAAAATACTACTACTTGATACATGTTATTTTGATGCAGTAGGCTTTTTTTTTGTTTTTTGTTTAAATGTAGAGAAATATTACTGTGTAAGTAGAGTCCACCAACGAACGTCCGCAGAAGTCCAGTTGACAAGAAAGCAAATGGCAACTCGGGCAGGAGAAAATTCTTGTGCTTTGCAGCCAAAGTCTGCAGGGAAGAAAGAGAAAGCAAGAAAGGGGTCATATAAGGACACGCAATATAGGTTTTTGCTTCCTCTTTTATAAAAAAGTGGAAAGTTAAGGGCAATTTTTCTAGAGTTAGTTTCCTGGTTTGCTTGCATGGTGTTTACATGTCCTTTTGTTCATCCCACAGTTTTCGATGCATTTTCCAAACACTTTTGAAACCACAGAAGACTGTGTTTTTTAAAAAAATTAAAAAGTGGATTCTCTTTGTAGCACCAATTACCACATCCCATCAGCACAAGGATTTCTGCTTGTGCAGTGGAATGCCTCCCTTCCCTTCTCCCTGCACACCCTTAAATCTGTACTGGGTTTCTCCCCAACCTTTCAGAGCAGATGGGAGGGGGGGGGGAGAGTACGTGGGGAAAGGAGAAGGGAAGGTTCATTGTGCAAGCAGAGATCCTTGCACTGTCGGAACTCAGTAGTATATTGCCCAGTGGATTTGTTGCAGTTGGATGACAGAGTGCTTCAGTCCACTTTAATTTCATAAACCTAGTGCTCTGGTACTCTCTACTGCAGAATATTGATGGTCTGGTGACCTCCTTGGGTAGCTTCCCATGTACAGTAATAGCCTCTGAGTCTCCAGCTCTTGTGCTGGTAAGCCTCTTGTCCAGGAACAGAGTGAACCATGAAGAGACATGTCTGAGATAAGGAGGCTATTCCAGCAGAACAGAGGCAATGATGTGATTTGTGGCTTTTCAGTTTGCATTATATGTGGCTGGTGCAGATGTGGAAATTCATCCCACATCTGCAAAACAATAACAACAACAACATCCAAAACATGCAAAATCTAGAGCAGCTTCAAAAGGGAATCTTTAGGCCCAAACATAACTAGTGCCTTTTTTCTTCTTCAGGAAACCTTGCATGTTCTATCTGACTGGCCAGAGAAACAGGTTGGGTGGGTCCTGTGAGCTGATGTAGTAACTTAATTAGACCAAATTGCATCTAATCAATCTGTGAACTCCTCCCTTCTCCCTGTGAGCTGTTGTTATACAGTAGAGAGGATGCAGGGCTTAGGAGACATCACACCAAATCCTTGGTTAGCCAAAACCTTGGTTACCCTGAGTGGTAAGCCACCAGCTTTCAGCTCCTCCTACCTCACAGGGGTGCTGTGAGGATAAATATTATAGAACAACTTTTGCAAATAGGTCAGATAACCTGCTGCCCCTGGTCTCTGAGCTGCCTCCCCAACCCAAAGAAAGGTGCCTTCTCACACTGCCCCACAGGGGTCTGGGAAGAGGATTCCCCAGTCTTACTGGCCCAACAGAGACTGGCCAAAGGTGAACATGAGGCCAACACCTTACCTTGGGAGTCAGCAGCAGGCGCTGCTGGGCCTGCAAGGTGGAAAGACTCTCAGTTTCCAGGCAGGCCTTGAACACAGCAAGCACAAGAAAGTCCAGCACAGCGCCTGCCTGGCCTCACACTTGTCTGTCCGTTCCCAACAGGCTCTGTCTGTTCCCAACTGGCTGGGCTCCCTTGATCGCTTTCTTGCTTACTCCAAGGCCATCTCAGCTCCAGGCAACCAGCACCCTCTGGCCAGCCCCAGAGGCAACATTCGCCTGCAGAGCTTGTAGCCAGGGCTGCTGCAGCAAACAGCTGTGCAAGCCTTTGGGAGGCCGAGACGCATCAGAGGAGGGAAGGAAGGAAAGAGGGACAGAGGCCAGTGTTGCCTGTGGCACCCCAACCATAATTCAAGGCACCCCAGGGTGCCATGGCACACTGGTTGAAAACCACTGTCATAGTAGATGGGCAGCCTGATTCTATGCATGCTTAAATGTAAAGGTAAAGAGACCCTGACTGTTAGGTCCAGTCGCGGACGACTCTGGGGTTGCAGCGCTCATCTTGCTTTACTGGCCAAGGGAGCCAGCGTACAGCTTCCGGATCATGTGGCCAGCATGACTAAGCCGCTTCTGGCGAACCAGAGCAGGGCACAGAAACACTGTTTACCTTCCTGCTAGAGCGGTACCTATTTATCTACTTGCACTTTGAGGTGCTTTTGAACTGCTAAGTTGGCAGGAGCTGGGACCGAACAACAGGAGCTCACCCCATCGTGGGGATTAGAGCCGCAGACCTTCTGATCGGCAAGCCCTAGGTTCTGTGGTTTAACTCACAGCGCCACCCACGTCCCCGCATGCTTACTCAGACACAAATCCAACTGAATTAAATGGGACTTACTCCCAAATAAGTATTATAGGAGAATGCAGCCTTTACTCAGCTGTAGCAGCAGTAGTAACTGCTACATCACTTAAGGCTGAATTTCAATTTCTATTCCAATGTAGTAACAGTGTTCTCTTCTTTACCTGGTGTCACAGTGACCTACTTGAATGCTAAAAATCTTTTTTGAGTGCTATTGAAGAAGACTGGAACAAATATAGGACAAAGCATTTAGGAGGTGGCTTTGCAGTTTTGCTGGTAGGAACAAACTAAGATTAAAACCACATTTTAAAAGATAGTTCAGTTTAAGAAATGACCTGACCTGGAAACTTATTTTGCCTTCAGGTCTCTTTGCTTGTATGTCAGGAAATTAGAATCATTTCCAGTCCCTTTATTAATAACAGGAGATCATTGACATTGGTTTCAACCATGTTGGCATCTGCCTGTCTCAGGAGACAATGGAGTGCACATCCAGGGGTGAAGTCAAAGAGCTGCGTCATCAGCACTGAAGTGACCTCTCTGGGACGCAAGCCTGGGCAGTGTGTATGGAGGTCCTGGGCTGCCCAGACGACAAGACGCCCCCCCCCCGGCCTCACTGAGGAAAGCAGAGGAATGCATTTGACACCAGCTTGGCCACAGGAGTTGCTGAAATAAGGTGTGCAAGGTGCCATCCAGCTGCCTTAGGGACTCCACTCCACTCTTACGGTGGCAATATTAGCAGCCTCTCAGCTCACAAGTCTTAGATTCCAAGATGGGTATGAGTCTCAAAATGCAATCCAGGAGACTTTTTAGCCAGTGTGCCTAGGGAGACACACTAGCAGGTACCTCCAAGCAGGCAAGTATTATACATCTAAAGCACATTACTTTCCCCAAGGACTAAACTGTTGGGGCCTAAATGGTTAAGGGTGCTGACATTTGTAGCTCTGTAATCTACACTTTCCAGGATTCTTTGGTGGAACCCATGTGGTTTCAATGTATGGGTTGTATACTGTCTTATACCCTACGCATGTGCATCTCTACAATCTGCTCCAATATATGCATTCTCCAGTCCCTTTCTTCCTGCCTATTTGGGGATGATTACCCTTGAAAAGCCAAGGCTGACACACTGATAGTGCACAATCTCCAGACAACAACTCCTCCTCCTCTACCACCACCAGCCCTGCTTAAAAACCCCCAACAACCTTGCAAGACATGCAAATAAGTGATGACATCCACACCACAAAAATAAAAAAGCAACTCTGCCCTTGACCACACCTGTCCTTGTCCAAAGAATGCAAAGTAGTTTGCTGTTGATGCAGAAGTAGGCTAGAACACACAAAGGGAGTGGTTTGAAGTTCAATGAAACATAATAATAAAACAGCAGCTAGCAGAAGGGCAGCATTTTTGGAACGCAGTAAGTGGCCTTATACAAGAGCAGCGTATTTATCCATCCAGCCCAGTATTGTCTACTTCTGATGGGCAGCTGCTCTTGGGCTGTCTCGGGTTACAGGACTTTCCCATAACCTGCTACCTGATCCTTTGAACTGGAGACGCCAGGATAAGACCCAGGACCTTCCAAGCACGTGCTCTACAACAGAGCTAGGCTCCTCCTCCTTATTTAAAAATATACATACTACAGGAAATGGTGCAGGGAAAGGGAAAGGAGAGTTCCACAGCATCACATTACTCATTGTAAAGTTTTAATAGCTGCCTAAGAGCAAGAGGCCAAGGCGCTTACCTAAGTTCAGTGAGGAGCTCATTCCCTGGCTGCATTGACTGCTCCAACAGGGCACACTGTTTAACATGCATTTGTGGTGTTCACTATGTGGTTCTACTGCCTCTGTGACAGGGCTGGTGGTGGCACATTGCCCACTTCTCTAAGAAGGTGACAATAGTTTGTGACATCTGCTCAACATGGTGCTGTTGTGGCAGCTACCCATAGATATGGACATTGTTGGGACTGGCAGGGGGTGAGCCAGAGGATACAATGTGGAGACAGTACCTCTCTGGCACTGCCCCATAAGTCCATACTGCTGTGGAGATCTTTGGCTGTGATGCTACTTGCCCCAGTTCCCCCCTGTGGACCATCATGCTGTTTGCATACTCTGGCCTCAGGCCCATCCAGTACACATGCCACCAGCTGACCCCCCAGGCAACACAGAAATCTCTCCTACTGCTTTCTGTCACCTTGGCCCTATGCCCCTGCTGTGCCCCACTGCCTAGGCCTGCTCCAGGACCTACTGTTAAGACCACCCTGTGTCCCCCACCCCTTGGCCTCCCACCAGTATGGTGGTTGCAATATCCAGAGAGCATTATTGTGGCTGGCAAGTAAAGCAGTTTCCCAGATAAAGCCCAGCCTTCTCCATGTTCCAGCCTTCTGGCTGGTGCAGGTGTAACAGGTAGGTTCACATACAATTCCTCATATTTATGGGCACAAACTGCTGGATAATATTTTCTGATGCTGCTGTGAGCTTTGTCCTTCTAAAGGCAACATGTTTATCCAAGTCATACAGGAGACACTCTCTCTTGGCACATCCTCATCGTGGACATGAATCAGCAGTCCAGACATCTATTTCTCTCTCGTTTCATCATATACGTATTGGGAAATAAAGGAGATAATGATCTGAGCTTTCCACTGTGTACATTACATTAGGTTTTTTGCTACAGGGGTATTTGCATATTGCCCTTTAAGTGTAGTAGATTAGACAATTACCAAGGAGTCTACTTGGAAACCAGGATGTCTGGATTTAGTGCAGTTAAACATTTCCTGTGTAATTGTAGCAGGTTGATGCCCCAACTTGCTCAGGAGAAAGGGGATAGTCACCATTAGCCAGCTTGATCCAATTCCAATATTGTGGCTTCCTTCCCGTTAAAAGTGGCCATGTGAACAGAATGTGACGTCACTGACATGCAGAGTTTGCTGGAGCTCTTAATTCACAGATTGTAATGATCCGTCCCATTTTTAGCAGGATTACTTCAGCAGACCACTGGTGCCAATGTTCAAATCATTAGAAATTACCTCAGCAGGCCCTCACTGGGAAAATGTCCAGTGAGACTTAATGGATGACTCAAGAGGGTAAACGGCGCTCTGAGGAACCAGTATGTCCATCAGAATGCAATTGCCTCAGAAAAGCGGTTGTCAGCCTGTGTGCCAATAAATAAATGGTATGTGTCTCCTCAAGGTTAACTAGAGCCAGTCCTACCATTAGGCAAAATGAGGCAGCCATCTTAGACAGCAGATGCTAGGCGCTGGCAGCAGTAATTCCTCATGGGTAAATATGGCGCCCCCTCCCCAAAAAGAAGGGAGGGTGGAACAAAGCATGCTCAAACCCATAGAATATGCAGTACAGATATTGACCTCTGTGTCCACCTCAGTGATTTGGGTTTGGGGGGACCATATAGGCAGAGAAAACAGGCAGCACGCTAGTGTGGATTATATATGCTCTACCTACTGAGCTAGAATATAATATTATTTTAAGCCCAATTTTGTGCAACTTGACCTGGAAGGGAGGACACGCCATTTCCTACTTGACTTTAGGCAGCAAAATATATTGGACCCACGCTGAGATAAAAGTGTTTTAGGTCTCTCAGCATGTATCATTTCAAGGTTCTCATTTTGAAAATGCCCCATACAGACTCCATGTGTAAATTTATAATCTCTGAGAGAAGGCGAGAGAAAAACCTGCAACATGTCTGGACATGACTTCTGATGGTGAGAAGGTGGGGCTTTAGAATTCTGAATCTCTTTTGACCCCTTTCCAGGATAAACAGAAGCAAACTGAATTATGATAAAGCAAGAAAAATCCAGATGTATTTAATTTGTATAATATACAGTGGTACCTCGGGTTACAAACACCTCGGGTTACAGACACTTCAGGTTAGAAACTCCGCTAACCTGGAAGTAGTACCTTGGGTTAAGAACTTTGCCCCAGGATGAGAACGGAAATCGTGTGGCAGCGGCCCGGCGGCAGCAGGAGGCCCCATTTAGCGAAAGCGCACCTCAGGTTAAGAACAGTTTCAGGTTAAGAACGGACCTCCGGAACGAATTACCGTAAGTTCATAACCAGAGGTACCACTGTATAGAGAATGCCCAGCTATGTGTCATTCCCTGATGCAAACTAAATTATGATAAAGCAAGAAAAATGCAGATGCATGTGTATAATATATAAAGAGTGCCCAGCTGTGTGTCGTTCCCTGATGCAAAATGGGCACAGATTTTGTTCTAAAGTACAGAGACTATTGAGGCTCATGTGAATCCTTATCAAGTCATATTCAAAGAGGCAAAGAGGGGAAGGCATGGCAGATGCCATTCTGCCCAAGATGGCTGCCTGAAGGTGGATTTTATGACCATACACAATAAGTTGGACTGTCGGTCCAGCTAGCTCAGTGTCATCCACACAGAATGGCAGCAGATCAGAAGTGTTTCAGAGTTTTTCCTACGCTTAATGGAAAATGTCAGTGGTTGAACCTTGGACTTTTTGCATACAAAGGATATATTCTGTCACTGAACTACACCCCTTGTAGCCAATGCCTTTTCTGATCAACTTAAGTTAATATGTTATGACGGAAACCAACATTACTGAGATAGGGAGTTTTGCCCTGGCAGACAGGAGTGGATTTATTTTATTTTATGTCTGGCTGGTGTTACTTGATTTCCAGCTGCTGCATAGTAGTTAAGGTCTGCACTATGTCCGGTATTTCAGGGAATACACCTGGGGAGGTCACAACTTGTACTTCTGGAATGACAAGATCAACTCTCTCTTGTCTGTCTGTCAAAATTTGCCAGTACAGAAGGTGGTTTTTTTGGTCAAACCGAAAATAACTGTTCTGTCCAAACTGAAAATCTATGTAATGCAAAGTTGTATAGTGGAAAATTTTGAGCTGCCTGCTGGAGCTCGTCATTTCAGCCTTCATAGCCACAATCCCAAGGAAAGTATAAAATGCAGGTCCAGCTGGGTCCATCAACCCTACCCAAAAAGAGCAGCAGTGCATAACATAATGCCAAATCTATGGCATGACTTCAATCCTGATGCGTAGTTTCCTATGAACGTAAGACAAGCCAGCTAGATGAGGCCAATGGTCCATCTAGGCCACCATCCTGTTCTCACAGTGGCTGATCAGATGCCCATAGGAAGCCCACAAGCAGGACATAAGTGCAACAGCACTCTGCCCCCCAGAGATACCCAGCAGTGGAGGTAGAACATAGCTATCATGACTAGTAGCCATTTCCTGGGAATACACTCAATTGCATTCAGTGGCGCCTTGTTTTGGCTGCATACATCTGTCTTGTAAACCACAGCTTTAACAAGAGATCTTCAGGCAGGTGAAATGCAACCCTTGGCTTTTCATTAGATATACAAATAAGTGCCACCATTTAAACTGTGAGCATTAAGGAGGATCTACCCCCCACTTCATTAGTTTTCTTAGGATGCTTGATTGTCACTTTTTTCAGACAGAATGCAATTTCATATCAGCAGATTCAGCTCACACAGTTAAAGTGGGCTTGATGCTTTTTGTGCAACAAACTTGCTTCCAACCCCCCCCCCCCATATTTTTATTTTTTGCAATAGGGAAAGTGATGGGAAAATGCACTGGAAATGGTGGGTAACAATTGCTTGTGATGTAAATTCCCCACAAATGAATCAGAACAATTGTTCAATAAACAGTTGGACTTCGCATAACCTCCTCACAAACTTTGCGCAAACAAATCAGGATGAACGCTCAATAAACAGGTTATCTGGAAGTGACCTTATTCTCAGACTTTCTCCGTGCAATTAAAGCAAAACCTGAATGCCTCATTCACTTGTCAGAGCAAGGAGAGTCTATAGATTAACCTGGCACTCCAGCCGATGACATCACCACTCCTTGCTCTGAAAACATCTGAGAGCCGCACTCCTCTGCATTCCCTCCTACTATAACCACTAATGCAGTGAAACTGCGTACAGTACTGTATATGCTTGTGCATCTTGAACATGAATTTGTTCAAGGAATCCGTACTTCTGTACAAGTTCTAGAAGAGCCACATTCCGAGAGCTGGAGCCAGCCATAAGATTTTCCTTTTCTGCCTTGAAACCTCTCCAGCATATATTGAGGTAGCCTTTGGAATTCTGAACAGTCCCACGATTCAGTCAAGAAAGAAATGCATTTACAGAAGGGCACTCTTGACTGTATGGAATATTTGACAATATCTGAGTGCAATCAAATAATAGCAGGTCAATTGGGCTGGCATGCTGACCCTAGACGGCTTCCAATCCATTCATTGTCTACGATTGATCTGGGAATGACTTATGGCCCACCACAGTGGAGCTGTCAAGTCTAATAAGCGAGCAAAGCCATCTGACTGCACTGCTGAAGACAAATGGTTTGCACCTATAAATCTCTAGTAGGCAGGCTGTCATTCAAGTTTTTACTGGAGATAATAATGGAACTAAGGCTTGAACCCATAATGCACCAGGGTTATTTTCCATGCCTTTAGTAGGATCAATACATTGTGACAGAAGCATTTTGCAATTGAAGTCTTGCAGGGTGCTCTGCCACAAATCCTTCCTGGACAGCTTTTGGAGCTGTGCTTAATGCTAGCTTAGCCAGAGAATTCACACAAGCTAAAATAATGCCAAAAGCATTGTGATTTTTCCTGGACAACACAGAATTTCAGCACTCAGGAAACTTTCATACACAAAGTTTGGATTCTATTCCCCTAATTGGTCTTAATGTTGACAAAAATGTATCACCTATTGGACCAGCTCCAGCATTGCGCAGGCTGGTGGGCCC
Source organism: Podarcis gaigeae (assembly GCF_964106915.1). NCBI lineage: Eukaryota > Metazoa > Chordata > Lepidosauria > Squamata > Lacertidae > Podarcis > Podarcis gaigeae. The sequence continues at coordinate 25,526,685 of NC_139683.1, read as the reverse complement.
CATATTACACTGGGCTTATCTGACAGTGGCAACAACAGCAGCACTCCAAACTGGGGCAGAGGGCTATGAGTTGCTGTTTGAATTTCCCACAATGCCCAGGAACCTCAGTAATGCTATTGCAGGGAACTTAAAATAGAGTCTAGCCAACTCAGCAGTGTGAAATGGGGAGCCCTGAGGCAGGCAGGCGTCAGCTCTGGTGGGGCCTGCTACTTTAGGATGGCAGGTGCCCACATCAGGCCTGCATCTATTTTTCTTCTTCATTAACAGAATTCACATGTGGCGCAAACAAAGCTTCTTAGTGTCTCAAGTGAAACATACGTGAATGAAAACAACCACCACATTAGAGTCAGTATGTTATGGTTGGCTCCCTACTTTCTAGTTTCTTCACCCACCCTTTAGTCTCTACTGTTCATTGGGTAAGTTGTCAAGTTTATTAAACAGATCACTCCACTTTCAGAGAAAGAAGATAAATTCCAGGGCTCCTTAATAGTTCAGGGAATTTCCATGCAAGCACATTCCACAGCTGGGAGGAGAGAGAGCTGGGCTAGAGAGAGAGAGAGAGAGAGAGAGAGAGAGAGCTATCACAGCAACAAAGGAAGGGTACCTTACATGACCACTTTGTGAGTAATTGTCCCATCATACTGCTCTTTGCATGCTGCTTTTCAAAACCAAAAAAAGCCAAAGAGCTCACAGTCAAGAGGTTACATATGAAAAATATCAGAAAACACCATCAAAATCCTGCTATTAAAATTGCACATTAAAGAAATTAAAAATCTGAAACTATCACAGCAGCATTTTAAGGAGCACATAAAAATCCAGTATGGGGTTGTGGTTAGAGTGCTGGACTAGGATGAGGGAGATCTGGGTTCAAATCCCCCATTCAGCCACGTACCTTGAGCCAGGCACACTCTCTCATCTTAAGCTCCCCCACACGGTTGTTGGGAGGTTAACATGTGGACAATGTACACCACCTTGAGATCCCTGGAGGAAAGGTAGGATATATAAATGTAATAAATAACACAATCAAGTCTCAAAAGTAACCCCATTCCTCACTTTCTCCATCACATCAGATCCTTCACACAAATCGGCCTCCAAATCTCCAGCTGTTCTCTGGCCTCAGCTTATAGCAGCAGTGTGTGTGTGTGTGAGAGAGAGAGAGAGAGAGAGAGAGAGAGACAGACAGACAGACAGACAGACAGACAGACAGACAGACAATCCCCCTTCAGCCCTGTTCTGTTCAGATGCTCACCCCTGTAAGCTGTTCCCAGAGTCACTGCTCAGATGAGAGGGCCAACTCCTCCCAGTTCCTTGCAATGGTCTCCACTAACACAGGCTAGCAGCCACTGTCAAGCCAATCCACTTAGGAACAAACAGGAGGTGCAAAACACTCAAAAAGTGGTCAGTTGCAATAGTCCCTCAGTCAACCCTGCTCCCCACTGCCTAAAATAAGCCAAGAAACTCCTATGTCTAACTGGTTCAATCAGTTTGGTCTAACACAGTCTAAATAATAACTAAGCATACAGACTCCGGTTACCGAATGTACCTTAATATGAATGCATTTGTGATATTGCTCATGTGGATACCAAACACTATTTCCGTGAAATGTGTTTGATATATTTACAGCTGTTTTTCTTGTACCTATATATTATTGATTGGATTACAGTTCTTGTGAGCTGCCTTGAGCATTGGTTGGAAAAGTGGCTTATAAATAAACTTGATGATGCTTGGCGACTTCTTAATTCATGTTACTTAAGTTGCCCTTCAGACAAAAACATGTTTGAATTATTTTCTATACAGATGGCTTCCATGCAAGAGCAAAGTAATGTCTGAACAAATCCAAAATCCTCCTGTGGATTCATTCTCTGCATTTATATGCATTCTAAAAACGGGTGGGGGGGGGAGAGAGAAGAAAAATAGATATTGTCCAAGAGGATTTGAAGACTTTTTAGCTTGGGTGTCCAGAATAAACACTGACAAACTGAAATGGCGGCGTGGCCAGAAAACTCTTATTGTGGATACTAAAAGTTGTGTATGCACAGGTGGGAGTTTCTATTTAGATCTAGCTGTTTCCCCCACACCCAGCCAAGCAGACAAACCACATTTTCGACTTGCATGTTTAAAACAGTTTGCACTGTTCCAAATCTAAACCAAGATAACCAGCTGCTTAAAGGATTATTTTCCCCCCTGCTGCTGCATCTCTTTTGTGCACAACTGATGTGTTTACAAGTTGACTACAACAGACTTTTAACATTCTGATAAAACAGTTGTTGGTTTTTTTTAAAAAAAAAACAGCAGCAACAACAACCCACAAAATTCTAATTACAGGCTTATGTGCAGTGGGCATGGATCAGTTTCATCCAGAATGGCAGTTCATAGTAAACACATTGTAGGCTATTCTTAACACATGCACATTGTGGCCTTGTTACAAAGAAAGGTAGAAAGTTTGGGATCATAATTTACCATAGTGATGGTATTCACCGTACATGCTAGGACTGTTGCAAACCACAGAGATTTCAGTCTTGCACTGCCAACTTGTTTGGCACTTTCTCTAGATGTGAGGCTACAAAATATCACGCTTTTCCCACACAAAAGAGGTTGCAGAAGAATTCTGTATTTTTTGAGGTAGGCCAGAATACATTTTGAAGGGACGCAGGTGGCGCTGTGGGTTAAAGCCTCAGCGCCTAGGACTTGCCGATCGAAAGGTCGGCGGTTCGAATCCCTGCGGCGGGGTGCGCTCCCGCTGCTCGGTCCCAGCGCCTGCCAACCTAGCAGTTCGAAAGCACCTCCGGGTGCAAGTAGATAAATAGGGACCGCTTACCAGCGGGAAGGTAAACGGCGTTTCTGTGTGCGGCTCTGGCTCGCCAGATGCAGCTTTGTCACGCTGGCCACGTGACCCGGAAGTGTCTCCGGACAGCGCTGACCCCTGGCCTCTTAAGTGAGATGGGCGCACAACCCCAGAGTCTGTCAAGACTGGCCCGTACGGGCAGGGGTACCTTTACCTTTACCTTAGAATCCATTTTGGGAATGGTGATGCTTTCCCATCTTTTCTGGTTCCATAGATGTCCTAGATGTTCTTTCTGTAAACTGCTTTGAGGTGGGTTTTTTTTTAAAAAAAACGATCATGCAGTAAATTTTATAAAATATTTTTTTTAAAAAAAACACTGAATACCTAATAGTTTTGGCAGATTCCCAGTCAGATTGGGAAACAGCCGTTGTATACACACACTCATATAAACATAGCATAGGGAGGCTGATGGGATTTTCTTTTCCTGTGTAGCCCAAGTCAGTGAACTGGAATAAACAATCATTGACAGCCTAGAGTCTCTCTCTTGAACACATGCACTGTGATGGAAGATTTTTAGAAAACCCTTTTTTTGGAAAGAAGTTTCTCTCATATTTTAGGCTTGCAGTCCGTTGTGCTCAATGGTGCTTTCTTTTGAGTAGATATATATATAGTTGCATTGTTAACACATTTTAAATAAATGTTGTGAAGATTTTTTTTGTTTTGTTTTTGGAAGATCATTTTGGAATGATCTTTGGGAAGATCATTCAGGTTGAACCTACAGAAAAGTAAATAAACACTATTCTTCCTGGATATACTCACAACCTATACTTTGTCTGTTCCAGATGCCAGGATGAAAAGACCCAGCTGCCAATGGTAAGATTCACATTACTCCAGGTGCCTCCAGACCACCGAGGTTTCATTGGTGCTTTAATACTGTATTTATGGTCCTATTTAGCAGTATTTTTTATGATTTTGCTGTTATCATCATGTGAACCACCCTGATAATTTCTAAACTGAACTGTGGTGCAGTATGTATATTTATAAATCATATTAAAATGTATTTTTAATAGGTTGGGGGCAATCCAGATGATACCCGTGGGTTCTTTTCAACACTATGATCCTGTGACTGTTAGAAGCTACAAGTAGAAACCTGGTGAACCAGTCCGACTAGATCCTTTGTTAAGCTAACCAGTTAAGTTCTTCCATTTGCACGTCCAAAGAGGTTGCCCTGCTGCCATAGAGACAAATGGATAAGTCTTTTCCCACTTCACCTGGCTGGTCATCATAGGCAAGAGAACAATAAGCCAAGGGACTGCATTGCTGCTTCACTGTGATGCCATCTCTCCTCCTTGGGAGAGTTCATTCATTTATTCATGATTTGGCTGTTGGGGCAAAGAAGGAATAGGAAACTTCATTTCCATAAACTTCCTTAAGTACACTTATTATAGATCTGAAGCCAGTGTACTTCAGGAAAATGGCCTTTATCTTATTGTGCAGGTAAGTTGACTGTGTAGCGCCCTTAAATGCTCAAAATGTCCTATAGGGCTCTCTGAATGTATTTGTATACTTCAGTGTTTCCCAAACTTGAATCACTAGCTGTTTTTGGACTACAACTCCCATGATCCCTCACTACTGGTCCTGCTAGCTAGGGATGATGGGAGTTGTAGTTCAAAAACTGATGGGAGACCCAAGTTTGGGAAACACTGGTATACATGAAAGCACTATTATCTGATTTGGCAGCAAACATATTTATAGTCAGTGAATCTTTTCAGAATGCTTGGTCTCCCTCTGTCCGCTTTAATATGAACTATAATGTGGACTCATAAATGTATGTCATTTTAAAAGGTAAAGGTACCCCTGCCCGTACGGGCCAGTCGTGTCCGACTCTAGGGTTGTGCGCCCATCTAACTTAAGAGGCTGGGGGCCAGCGCTGTCCAGAGACACTTCTGGGTCACGTGGCCAGCGTGACGAAGCTGCTATGGCGAGCCAGCACCAGCGCAGCACACGGAAACGCCGTTTACCTTCCCGCTATAAAGCGGTACCTATTTATCTACTTGCACTTGGGGTGCTTTCGAACTGCTAGGTGGGCAGGAGCTGGGACTGAAAGACAGGAGCTCACCCCGCCGCGGGGATTCGAACCGCCGACCATGCGATCGCCAAGCCCTAGGCGCTGAGGTTTTACCCACAGCGCCACCCGCATCCCGTATGTCATTTTACCTTACATTAAAGCAGGGAAGGGAGAGGGGAGCTGTGGCTCTTTAGATGTTGTTGGAACTCCACTTTCCACCAGTCTCAGCCAGTAGCCAGGGATGACCAGAATTGTAGCTCAGCATCTTCATGGCCACAGGTTCCCCACCTCAGATATATATATAAATATGTGCCTTTTTGCATTGACAAAAACACACCTGTTTAATTTCTTTGTGTCAAGCTACTGTTAAAGGCACAGGGCTTTAACAGTTGGCAACCTAATCAAGTTATGCGGAATCATTGCACTGCCTGTTTGCGTAAGAGCTCAAATAATGCCTTTAGGGTCTGATGCAGTGGCCATAAAAATCAATGGCAGGAACATCTCAGAATGTCTTTTTCTGAAAATAGCCTTACCTTAACATGAAATCTGGCCTACAGTTAAGGAGAGTTGGGAGTGGAGAAACAAGTAGGTGGAGCCTTTCTGGACAATGGATATAAATCTTTCTCCATCATTTCCTGTTGAATTTCTGCCAATATATTTGTGCTCTCATCAACATTGCTTTGTGTTTCATCACACTGTTTGTTACGTACATTTAAGGTTTAATGGTCACAATCCCTCCTCTTTGAATTTCATTTCCTACGGACCTCACTGCTTCTCTATTTCCCTCTCCCCCCCCAAATACACACACACACACACACACACACACACACTCTCACACCTGTCAACTTAGAATAACACCATGCATTTGATGAAGTGGACTCTAGTCTACAAAAGCTTATGCCATAACACATTTGTCACTCTTTAAGGTGACATTGGATTTTTTGCTGGTATTTGCTTTTTACACAGTTAAAGACTCTTTTCTTCTTTATTTTTTTAATGGAAGCATTAACCATGATCCATTTTCAATTGTCCATTAAGCAGTGCCTCCTGACTGTGAAACAATTAACCTTTATTTGAGGCGGACACAGCTGTGTGTGGAATCTGCTTCTCCGTTCCATTGGACACCTGTTTCCATTACATTTATTACCATCCCTGCAGAGTTGCAACAACTAGATTGCTGTGGACAGAACTTCTCTGATTCCCATAAAGGCAACATTAACAGAGGCAAGCTGGCCAGGAAGACAAGCAGCTTATTCTGCTAAAGATTGTACATACATTCCTGTTGGCTGAGGAGCAGACAGCTGTTTTATGGTTTTAAAGGGCTGGTATTACCCTGCCTGATCTGCTTTGCTTCACGCTCACACACCCCAACATCCACACCTGTATGAGTTTATTTTGTATTTCCAATATTTTCTAGAATCTTCTCTCCAGCTCATATAAAGGACTTGCCCTTGGCCAGAGTTGCAAACTGAAAGGGGAATCACTGTGTGTTGTCTAATACATGGGTAGGCAAATTAAGGCCCGGGGGCCAGATCCGGCCCAATCGCCTTATAAATCCAGCCCGCGGACGGTCCAGGAATCAGCGTGTTTTTACATGAGTAGAATACGTCATTTTATTTAAAATGCATCTCTGGGTTATTTGTGGGGCCTGCCTGGTGTTTTTACATGAGTAGAATGTGTGCTTTTATTTAAAATGCATCTCTGGGTTATTTGTTGGGCATAGGAATTCATTTCATTTCCCCCCAAAAAAATATAGTCCGGCCCCCCAAAAGCTCTGAGGGACAGTGGAGCGGCCCCCTGCTGAAAAGGTTTGCTGACCCCTGGTCTAATCCAAGTAGAAGAGGCAATGAGAAACACTTGACTTCTGGACAGAGATGCCAACTTGTGCCAAAGATTGAGGGTCCGGTTGACATCACACATGCGTCATGTGACATCACATGGCATTTTGGGAGGAGCCAGGGGATGAAGCCAAAAACAGTGGTCATTGGCTCCTTTTCTCTCATGCTCAGCAGTCTTCCATGGCAGAAGGAGCAGCAGCTGGCCACTGAAGCAGTGCTTGGCCTCCTCCACCCCCTGACAGTAGGGGATATGGGGAGGCAGCCCAATGAGCCTGCCGGGAGCAAGTCTATGGGAGGGACATTTATTCTTCCAGATCTGGACTAAAGAAGTGCCACTGATGGGATGTGCCCACACCGTGGAAGAGACCTGTGTGTTCCTTCCCTGTTCCACTGACATCCCATGCTTTACTCTGTCCTGCTTTAGGCATTCTGCCACTATGACAGCGTAGAATTTTGCATTCTGATGGTGCATTTGCTAATTCAGTTAAAAAAAATTCTTTCATAAAATTTATACACCTGAAAGCGGTTTACAAAAGATAAAATCAGTAAGGTCAATTAAAAAATACAACCCAACTTTAAAACATACAATCATAAACATACCAAAACATTGGCAGCAGTGCACCCACCAAATCCTATTGTCCCTTAGCCAGCACATCACCAGTACACAATTGCTGTTACGCTGCGATCCTGTGCACTTACCTGAGAGTAAGCTTGTTCATCAAACAGTAGTACAACTGCTAGGTTGCAGTGTTGTTTTATGCTTAAGGCGCTCTGGTAGCTTCAGCAGAAGAGAGGCCAATAAACACTTTAAATAAATAAAACAGAAAGACTTTTAATAAGCAAATGCTCCCTGCAAAAGAAGGAAAGGCCATTTTTAATATTTTCTTTTTCATTCATTAGTACAGTGACACACCAATTCTATACACACACAGAGAGACTTTACCTTTAACCCCCCTGGTTAAAACTGGTCCTCAGCCAAAGTTTTAGTGGGCTGATCTAACAATTAAAACTTGCAGTTTTACTTCCAGGGATTTTAGCAAACACCAGTAGTGTAGCTGTGGCAAAATCAGGAATGCATTGTTAAGGCAGAAATGACAGCTTGGGAAAGGTGTTAGGCAAAATGCTCTTCAGCGTCAAGCCTTCCCTTGTGGCTTAATTTAAAGCATTAGCAGTGAAACCTGAAAAAGTGAAAGCAGCAAATATTAAATTGTAAATACCAGGCAGGCTGTGGTGTAAGCAGATGTAATTGCCAGACTCGCAAGGACAGCAAACATCGTCCCGCTATCAGAACAAACTCAGCTGTTAATGGTGCTGCCAGGTCAAAATACACCACAGTATCTGAAATGCAGGGCCTGTGTATAGACTTAGCATGAACGTATTGTACTTGAGCTGGAACAAAGATACCGTTTTCTAGATCTCTGAGTAATAAGCAGAAGGTGATGTACACATGCAGCTTCTATGGGTAAAGTAGAACACAAGTTCTATGTAAAGAATCAGAGTTAATGCAAAGCTATAAAGTCCACAGAAGACGTTATTAAAAATAACACAGATTGTCATCATCTGAAATTTTTAAAAATATATTTTTAAAAAAATATTACTTTTCCCTTTCCCTTTTTTGTATTTAGTCTGAGAATTCACCAGTTAGTTATAGGAAGAAGAGAGAGCACAGAAAGAAAAATAAAATGAAACATAAAATTAACCTGACTTGCTGCTAACACCCATAGCCCCAACTTCACTCTAAAAATACTGAAAGGTGGGGGAAACCAGGAAGGCTTATCTCACAGAAATGGCTGTGAATAGTCATGTACAGTTTGTTCCATCACTTTATTTCCAAGAGGACTAGACCTACTTTAAAAAAAGGGGGGGGGAGCTCAGAGTCTGGGAGTCCAGCTGACTGAAGGCTTGCAGTACATCCGTACAGTCTGTGTACCCACTTCTCAGTGGTCCTACTTCATAGACCCAGGTTCAAATCATGTGCATGGCCAGGGGGGCAGCTGCCCCCCCTAAATCAATAAAAATAAAAGCCAATACAAATATGAGGTTCTGCCCCCCTAACAAAAGCCTACCCCACCAACAAAAATCCTAGCTATGTCCATGGTTCAAATCCCTACTTTATTCCTTCAACCTGTATTTTCCTGCTTCAACCTGTATTTTCCTCCAGCTGCTTACCCATTTGTAGCATGGAAGAAAAGTTAAGGCAAGAGTGACATGTTCTGGTTGGCTGGGCAGCCTGATTTGGAGCCGTTTCATTAAAGGTTTTGCACAAGTAAATAGAGACATGGTGGGTTGCATTGCAAATAAAAGATAAGCAATATTGTCTGACTGGCACTTGCACTTGATATCGATCATGAAATGCGTTTCAGTATCTTATGTATGAAAACAAAGCTTCTTTCTTCAGGCTGAAGGTATTGGGTTTCATTCTGGAAGGGTACCAGTAGAGTTTCCCCAGGACAATAAAGATGAAAGCAAAAATATATTCACAGCTATCCATTTTTTAATGCTGTATTCCAGGGGCAATAGCAGACAGGTTGGCGGCAGTGTTGGTGGAAGAAAGTTACCAAATGGCTAGGGTCCTGGGCTTCCTCAGGTTTCACATGTACACAGGACAGCCATCCGTAACACAATGTTTCACCCACATTTGTGACTTTAAGGATGCTGAGAATTGTTTTGTTGTTGTTGTTTAGTCGTTTAGTCGTGTCCGACTCTTCGTGACCCCATGGACCAGAGCACGCCAGGCACTTCTGTCTTCCACTGCCTCCCGCAGTTTGGTCAAACTCATGCTGGTAGCTTCGAGAACACCATCCAACCATCTCGTCCTCTGTCGTCCCCTTCTCCTTGTGCCCTCCATCTTTCCCAACATCAGGGTCTTTTCCAGGGAGTCTTCTCTTCTCATGAGGTGGCCAAAGTATTGGAGCCTCAGCTTCACGATCTGTCCTTCCAGTGAGCACTCAGGGCTGATTTCCTTCAGAATGGATAGTTTTGTTCTTCTTGAAGTTCATGGGACTCTCCAGAGTCTCCTCCAGCACCATAATTCAAAAGCATCAATTCTTAGGCAATCAGCCTTCTTTATGGTCCAGCTCTCACTTCCATACATCACTACTGGGAAAACCATAGCTTTTACTATACGGACCTTACAGACCTTTGTTGTTAGGAGACCTCTATTCCCCTCAGAGAGCTACAGCTCCCAGAATTCCTTGGGAAGAAGGACTGACTGTTGAACCACTTTGTGAGGGGGAAAAGGAGAGGCTAAAAACCCTCATATAAAATAATACCACGTTTTCTCTTTCTGGAGCTTTTGATGGGAACAATACTGATTTCCTAAAAGCCCCATTAAAAAAAAAAGTTGAGATCACTAGAAAAGCATATACTGTATCCTAGAACATTATGATTTACACTTGCATTCATTCTCCCTCTCCATCATTTTGGCAGGTGTTAAAAATTATTATGAACTCCTTAATGAGGGTTCATCCTTGTTACAACATGTACAAAGTGCCTAGCTTCTAAAGAGGAGCTTTACAAAAAAAAAGACACAATGCCTTTACATATGATAATGTCTATTATTTTGAGAAGGGTGAAGAGCATTCTGCCTTTCTCCCCCATTACTATAGCAACAGACATCTGTGAGTAATAGCTCTTTTAACTGTGTCAATTAGGCTTACATAAGAGTATTTTAATGACAAAAAGCCTGTGCAAAGTGCAGTCTAAGGTCTGGCAGAAGGAAAACTTCACACTCCAAGTGTTAAAAAAAACCTTTAAAAAAACCCTTGCCCCAACTTCCATGTGCAATAATTGCCATGTTCTGCATTCGTTAGCTACGGTTCACTGACGTGTTGTAGCTTTCCATTAAAATCTGGAAGTCCGTTTGCTTCTCAGGCTCTGGGAGTTAGAGAGAGCACTTGTTACGTGTCTTCTATAAAAGGACAACAGTATTAGGGGGTGGGGAGGAGAGATGGCAGGCATGCCATGCCAGGTGGCTGTGCTATGCCAGGGCTATTACCACCATAACATAAACTCTCTTCAGGAGTTAGGACTCCCCACAGAAGTAGCATCATGAGGAGGAGAGCTGGGGTGAGTTGTGCCAAGAAGCTCTGCCTCCCAATGCCACCCCACCCTGAGCTGGAGGGCAAAGGTGTGAGCAAGGGAGCCTCCTCTACTCGTATAGAGGCCTATAACACAATTTTAAGTCCTGGAAGGCCATAGCTCTCTTGGTAGGCCATGTTGTAAACAAAAATATGCCCTTTCCCCCCCTTATGGGGTATTCAAGAGCCCATATAGTGTCCTTACGTAGGTTCCCTATTGGTAGGAGAAAATAACAGAGGCCAACCAGAGAATATTGAGAAGCAAAGCAGCTAGTAAGCCTGATCTTTATTAATCTGTTGCAACAGGGTCCTCGCTCACCACACGCAGGAGGGAGGAGGAACCCAGAACAATGGCGCGCAAGGCCTTATATAGACATTTTAAATTCCCTGCCCTGGAGCTCAAGACCACCCCTCCATACATCATACCTACATACCCTTCTGTGAAGGGGTGTAACCTAAGACAACCCCCCAGATATAGCATACCTACATCACAGAAAAGACTGTCTACAGCAGAAATCTGAGTGACTTGTTTATCTCATCTGATAGGTTACCTGTTTAATGGTCACTTGATTGGATTCCCTGGGGAGCCTGGCCAGCCTTTTGTAATGATAAATACTTAGTTCCTGAGCCAGCTCACAGGCTCCCACCCTATTCATATCTTAAATGTGCCCTTAAGACAGGATTTGTGAAGGGAAAAGACAATGGGGAGGTTTCCCACTTTGACCTTGCAGAGAAATAATTGAGGTCAATTTGTTCAAGACTTTTTCCTGTGCGGTTTTCAGACATGTGGTTTATATGTTTATATACGTGTCTGCTTGGTACATTTATGAACATTTATTACATATCTAAGACCTTAAAATTCTTATCACAGCCACAAAGATGAATGTGCTAGCTCTATTCCCCCCAACCTCCAAATTGTCATTTTCATCACCATCATGAGAACATGCTGTATGAGGGCCAGTGGTCCATTTAGTCCAGCATCCTGTTCTGACAGTGGCCAGTTGCCATTGGGAAGCCCAAAAGCAGCTAGCTCCTGAGAACAACAGCACTTGCGATTCCCAGCAATTGCCGTTCATACATACTGCCTCTGATAGCGGAGGTAGAACCTAACCGCTGTGGCTAGCAGCCATTGATAGACCAATCCTCCAAAAATCTGTCTAATCCTCTTTTATTTTTTAAAATTAAATTTGTATATCGCCCTTCCTCTGCAGACCTCAGGGCAGTTTGCAAGGTAAAATTACAATATAAAAACCACAAAATACATAGAACAACAAACCCCAATAACCCCGCCCCCTTCCACAACACATTTTTCATTTTATTTAATAAATGAAGCCATCCAAGTGGGTGGCCATCACTGCCTCCTGTGGAAATGAGTTCCACAGTTTAACTATATACTCCGTACGTTGGAGGGCACCTATCTGAAATGGGGAGCTGCCCCTGTACCAGTGGAGACTCCCCATGTGTTTCAGCCTCTTGATTTCCCAGGATTTGTAAAAAAACAAAACAAAGGTCTATAAGAAAGCAAAGCTGGTCCTAAAGAAAGAAAGAAAGAAAGAAAGAAAGAAAGAAAGAAAGAAAGAAGACAATGAGTGTTTGCTCATTACTTCATGGCATTTCAATTGGTCATAATAAATGTATCGCTCAACTGTGGAAAATGTCAACTGGTGTGGTGATGACATGTTCATCCTTGCACACAAATGCCACAGGTTTACTTAACATGGCGGGAGAATGCCTGCTGCCGATTACCCAGAACTGAACAGGAAAGCTGGTTTGAAATGAAAAACAGGCTTGCTCATTCTGCCCGTTTATCATCAATGGAGCCTTTCACACACTTAGTGTGCGCTTCTCCCTTGCTCATGCTATGTCCATGTATGATCATGGCTGCATACATAATGTTGGTGCTTTTTTTCTGGGAGTACGCATACCCCCTAAACATTTTGTGAATCTAAGTTTGGCCTCATTGTGGGGCAGTATTTCAATATGAGTAGGAAAATGAGAGTACCCCTAAACATTTTTTTAGAAATAAAGCACTGCATAACATATATTTAAAGGACATACCCACCCACCCCCCAAATTCCTGCGGACTGTAGTTTACCCCTCACAGAGCTACAATTCCTAGCACCTTTAGCTAAAGTTCCCAGGATCCTTTGAGAGGAAGGGAATGTGCTTCAAATGTACAGTTGTGAAAGCAGCCGGCAGCCATGATCATTTTACAGCTCTGCTTGCATGGTTGAAACTAGTTTTCATTTACAAGCTTCTCATAAACAGGCAGGCCTCCAAAACAATACAAGCTTCAACCACGCATATCTTGTGTGAGACGCTGCATTGTTTTTACCAAAATATAATTTACCTTTGAAGAATGTGAGACATCAAATTATTGTTTTATGACTGATATATTATATCGTGCTTGAATACCAAAGGATTTAGTTTTAGATGTTTCAGTTGTTTGGATTACAGTACTTTTTTTTTCTAGATAGAACATCCTGGAACAAAAAGGTCTGTTAACCTTTTAAAGGACTACTGACTCATACTTTTACAGTACATAACAGCTATATAACCATAATGCTTTGTAACAACACTCTTCGTCCCTGAGGAAATTAAAGTACACCATGGACTAACATATTAATCTGAGAAGTCATATTTAACTGGAATGCTACTGTTTCATCTTGTTTTAACAAAACTAATAGCTTTATTAGGGAGCTGAAGACAATTTAAACCAGAAAGAGGAATGTAGCTGAGGTAAAATATAACTTCCGGGTGCAAGTTCGTTTTGCATTCAGATTCACTGAGATGTCTTCAGAACAATATTATTATTATTATAACATTTATTATCTTCATCATAATTACTGCTCTATTGCTGTGTGTTGCCTCCTACAGAGCATGAGAGGAGAGGACTGTGTCCCATGGGGTTTACAATCAATAATTTGATACAGTGGTGGTGTAAACAAGGAAGCAATGTGTTATTTGGTTGACATACTGAATGTAGTGCTATAAAAAGAGCCTTGAAAAACCCATCTAGGATATCTAGGGAAGTTTCTCCACCCCACTGATCATGCTGGTTGCTCTTTTTTGAACCTTTTCCAGCTCTACAATATCCTTTTAGAGGTGAGGAAGACTTTATTTATTTGAAGTATTTACGTATCAGTTATTAATAATACTAGGGTGGTGCTGTGGGTTAAACCACTGTGCCGCTTGGGCTTGCTGATCGAAAGGTCAGCAGTTCGAATCCCTGCGATGGGGTGAGCTCCTGTTGTTCGGTCCCAGCTCCTGCCAACCTAGCAGTTCGAAAGCGCACAGTGCAAGTAGATAAATAGGTCCCGCTCCGGCGGAAAGGTAAACAGTGTTTCCATGCACTGCTCTGCTTTTGCCAGAAGCAGCTTAGTCATGCTGGCCACATGACCCAGAAAAACTGTCTGCAGAAGCGGACAAACGCCAGCTCCCTCGGCCCTTAAAGCGAGATGAGCGCCACAATTGCAGAGTCGTTTACGACTGGACTTAATTGTCAGGAGTCCATTTATCTTTACCTATTAACAATACTAAGCAGTGTACATAAAAATACAAAAAAAAATTGCGAACAATTCAAACAATAAAGGCCAGGAAAAATGCACCATAAGCCGGACGCTACCTTAAAATGCCTGCTGAAATAAGAAAATATTGGTCACACACCCAAAGTTTAGCAAGGAGGGTGTCTGTCTAATCTCAACTAGTAGTTACAAGCGGTGCTCCTGAGCCATGAGATATCACCAAGTGCAATTGCACCATGGATTTTTATGCTGGCATTATGATTTTGACTGTTTCGTTTTCAATATTTTTCCTAATGATCCCTAGCATGCCAATCTGTCTCTTTCACAGCTGCCAACTACAACCCCAAGCTCTTGTTCCAGGCCCCATTAGTGTGTATATCAAGTTATCAGATCTTTTTTTTTTGTCCCCATATGCATCAGTTTGCACTTTCTTACACAGTCTGGAAAGATCCTTTTGGGGTTATCTGCAATCCTTTTCTGTTTTAGCCACCCTAAACAATCTGGTATCATAAGCAGAGTTGGCTTCCTCACGGCTCACACCAAATCCCAGTAAATTAATGAACTTCTTAGCAGAATGCTAGTATTACTGACAGAGGAGTCAGCCTCATGCACAGTGCAAATACTGCTTAGGTTACTGCAACAGCACACTGCAAGCAACATTATACAGCCTGACTTTAGCCGAGAGGAAGAAAGAAATGGGAAGACTGAGAAGAAGTTGCTTAGCTTGGACAGAGAATCAAGCAAGCTTTAAACAACTGGCAAGATGCCTTATAGCACCTCCTCTGTTGGAACAGACTAATCACACTTTCAGTAGTTAATGCATGGATCCAATTCCCATGTTCTCATTAGTCTGACACATTTTCTTATTAGCCTGCTGAGTAGCTAGTAGCCAGCATTTTCATGCTCCTCTGCAACCAGGATGGAAACACAAATAGCCAAATGTGGTCTTCTTCCAAGTAGGAGAGTGGAAGGATGAAGAGATCCATGCTCCACTGGACTGTATACTTGGCCCATGGTTACCAGGCAAGTTTTTTAATTCAAGGCTGCAAATCCTATACACATTTCTTGAGGCTACATCTCCCCAGGCTCAAATGGGACTTACTTCTGTGTAGACATGCGCAGGACGGTAGTGTCAAGACAGCTTGTCCAGTTTTCTGGCCTTCTCATCAAGGTACCCTGAAAAGCATCTGAAGAACCCCATCGTTCCTAGGAAAAACAGTTTGAAAAACAATGCCATAGAAATTAAAAGCTAGGTTTCATTGAGTAAGGGTTAATGGTTTTATCTTTACCTCTGTCTATACGTTTGTGTTTGGCTCAGAAATCATCCTGTTAAAAATGAAGTGTCTGGTAACACCTTAAAAAAGAACGTGTTTATTAGATAATACCAACTCAAGGTGATTGTGTTAACATACAAAATCCTAAACAACTTGGGCCTCAAATAACTGAAGGAGTGCCTCTTCCAATCTTCTTCTATGGCGACCAATCATAGCAAACTAAGATTGTCTTCCATGAACATGGTCTTAACAGTGAGTCCGTAAGTGAATGCAGGGGCCAATTCTGGAACCACATGTCCTTCCACAGTGGGGACATAGGTTTCCAGGCAGGAGCTGATCACGGTGAGGGTTTGTCAAATATGACTTTCTCTTAGCTCTTTTCTCCTTTTCACCCTGAGTTTATGCTTTTTCCAAGTCCATGACACCTTTGGTAAAGGCTGTTCTCTGACTGGAACGCTCACAGGTGAGTGTTTCCCAATTATCAGTGCTTATGTTACATTTTTAAAGATTTGCTTTGAGAGCATTTTTAAACCTTTTTTGTTGTCCACTGGTATTTCGCTTTCCACTCCTGAGTTGGGAATAGAGTAGTTGTTTTGGAAGCTATTCCAATATAGACCTGCAAGGATGACCCTACTAGCAGTTCTGACACTATGCAAAGTTTTGTGAGAGGGCCTTTTCTGTGGTGGCCCCCAAATTGCGGAATGCCCTCCTATCTGAGGCATATTTGGCTTCATCATTGTATATAATCATTATCAGGTCATAGAACTGTAGAGCTGGAAGGGAACACAAGGCTCATCTAGTCTATCTCCCTGCAATGCACGAATCCTTTGGCCAGTGTAGGGTTCAAACCCATAACCCTGAGATTAAGAGTGCCATGCTCTACTGACTGAGCTATCCAGGTCAAGATGCACCTTTCCACACAGGATTTTGGGTGTCAACAAAATTTTGTATTGAACTATATGTAACCCTCTTGGGGCCTCATGATGGAAGTGCAAGCTATAAATAAGTAAATAAAATTGTGGCACAAGCTTTTGCGGAGTCTTACTGTGTAACTGTCCAAACTTAATAACCTCTGTTGGGAGCTCTGCAATACCAAAATAATATCAAACTGGTTTCAGTTGGTCGCCAATGGTGGAGGATCAAGCGAGGGGGGGTGGGGGGACGACGAAACAAAAGGGGCAGAGGAGTTGCTTGGCTTAATGTTTCCAATTCAAGCATTGACCTATATTGACCTGCTTCCTGGGCCTAAAAGCACACTTTCCCATTCTGGTGAAAAAAGATTTACTTCCCCGTGGCTTTTAATCGTCAATCTCCCAGCAGACCTCTGTTTTTCCCTTTAAGGCGTTCAATAATATGTCTGTTTCAGCAGCACCCACAGAGTCACCATAAATCACTGTTTACTTAAATGCTTTCTTCCCCCCACTGGGATGTCTAAGTGTGTTTTGTCATCAGTGCATTTAGGTTATCGAACCTCCCCTCCCCACCCTGCGCACAGTTTGGAGGGCCATTCACAATGCTCACTCAGCAGAGCATAATGCTTGGGATCTCATACTAGTATTTTTTAACAATGCTGAGAAAGGCTTTAGAAACACCAGTTAGTAGAAATCTATGTTAGGTGGAGAAGGGGAGGGGAGAGTGGGGGGTGGATTAAGTTTCGGATATGAAAAAGAAGGTTCAGTAAGTAGCAGGACTGAAGTGCTGAATAAAGAATCTGCTAGAATATTCTCAATAGTTCTGTACATTTCCTGCTGCAACATTTTCTTTTTTTTAAATAATATTTATTGAACATTTTCAAATATAACAGAAAAAAGAAAAGAAATAAAACATCCATTTTATAAGCTTGTTTTCATTAGCATCTTTCCAGGACTTCCCCACCCCACCCCTTCTTGTATCCCAATTCCTTCAAATAGATTCAGCAAGTTCTTACCCCAAATTTTAAACTTATTATAATTAACCCAATGTTAAAAATGTTTTTCCATCCCCTAAAATCGACCCCGCTCCCTTCCACGAGTTCCCCTCTTTAATATGCAGAACAGATTAAAATGAAAGAAAATAGAAAAATGAATAAAATATAATTTAACACCCTTTGGATTCCAAATTTTCCTCCCCCCTTTCCCGGTTACGTTCCCCAATGTCCATCAATGCCTGTTGTTATCCTGGAGATCCCACATCTAGGCCGAAATCCTTCACAAGTCCACTTTGCCGTCTTTTTAATAGTCTTTGCCGTCTTTTTGATCATCTTTGGTTTTGAGCGTCCAATCTTAGAAAAACTCTATCTCAGAAAGGTCCATTTATTCCATCCAGATCTCTGTATTTAAGAATAAAAACTCCAATTTTGTTTCTTTAGACCTTTCAAATCTGGATGTCCCAAATGTTCCCACTCCCAACTTTGTCCAATTCTTGTTGTTCATGTTGTTTTTATTGTTCTCTCTCCTCACTTTCCTCTAGTTTCTTTTCCTGCTCTCCTGCAAAAATGTTCCAATTCCAAAAGCTTCTAAATCCCCTACAGAGGCTTTGTTATTCAGGAACAAAACTTTACGTCAAGTCCCTTCCATTCTTCAATAGATAAGTCTATTGTCTCCTTTAGTGTAGAGACCTCTGTAGACAAAATAGTGTTCCATTTCTGCAGTTTCCCAGGAGATAAAAAGTCCAATTCGAATTCCATGCCAGCAATACTTGTAGTGTCCCACAGCCCCTCTAGAGGGATTATAGTAACTCAGTTTCCTTCCAGATCACACCCAACAGTCAAAGTAACTTGTTATTCCTTGATTTATACAATTTATATCTAATTTGTAACAAATGTAACCGGCAAAGTCCTCATAACACAGTTCTCTTTTTATTCTTCAGATTTGACAGCTCCTTTGACAGCTGTCAAAGCCTCTGTTTCTCCTCTCCCGGCGCTCTCACGGATCACTCCCGGTTCCCGGGGGGGGTGGTTGCATTTTAGCTCACATTCTACTTTTCTCCTCCAGCCCAGTCTTATAATTTTCCATCATGAAATTAGTAACTTTGTCAAACTTAGGTAGCACTCGATCTTAGCTGTTAAATCCTTTGCTTTAAATCCTCTACAACAGGGGGGAGGCTGACTTCACTTTTTGCACCTCCCCCGCTCGCTCCGAATTTAAAATTTAAACTTTTTCCCCCTTTTTAAGTCCAGTTTCCAATTACTCACGGGTTGTTCTTTTAATCCGAATTTTCAATGGAAGAAGTCAGCGCTCTCCGCCAAATGGCATGCGGCTTCGCTCGGTAGGGGAAGCGGAGGACTCATAGCACCACACCCCCCGGCACCCGCTCCGTAGCCTTTAAAAAGGCTCCTTCGCGGGTCGGGGGCGCAAACGGTGCCCGCCGAGTCACCATGCCCATGGGTTTCAGCGCCCATGGTTTTTGAGGGCCCCCGCGACGCCGACGCGGTAGAACCCAGCCCCTGCCGAGCAGGCTCCCTCCGGAGCTCGGAGGGAGTCCGACATTCGGCGATGGCGCCAACCCGGAAGTCCCTGCTGCAACATTTTCACACACATGTCGACTCGAAAGTAAATTCCATCGAGTTCCCAGTAAGTGGCTTTAGGATTACAGTGCTAGGCTGTGCATATATCACAATTTATTCCAGTTCTAGTGTACTCTTACTACTGGTGTTCAAGTGACATTAGCCACAATCCATATGTATCCTGTAGTTTTCAATAAACACCGCTATTTGGTGCATTTCCTTCAAACCAGCTTCCATCTGATTTGAAAACATAAGCTGTGGTTAAGCTGAGGTGTGTACATTAGAGACACCTGTAGCGTGTGTGCAGATGACAACAATATGCACAGACGACTGCTTCACTGAATAGTTTTGGGGGCTTGCATGGGGAAATCAAATAACATAATGTGCATTGGGTGAAGGCCCCCCCTGCCCCCTCTCCTGTGTGACTTCAAAGGCAACGTGGGCGAAACGCCCTTGCTACATTTTAATCAGCTAATGCGCACTTAGCCTTAGTTGACTTTAAAAGTGCCCTTAAGGAATCACATTAATAAAAGCTAAAATTTGTAGCCTGTATCATTTATCTGAATTAAACAAATATGCATGTATGTGCTTAATTAATCTCTTTCAGTGAGTGGTGCACAAGGCTTTGGAAATCGTGACTGAGCCCCCTCGTCCCAGCTTGCAGCGAACATCCTCACCTATCTTTTGAAAGGATACTTATGAACTTATAAACATAAGTAAAGTCCTGCATGATCAGATGAAAGGTCTGTCTCATCCAGCTGCTTCTTACAGTGTGCAGCCAGATGGCTCCGGAAAGCCCACAAGCAGGACCTGAGAGCAATAGCTCTCATCCGCTGTTGCTCTCCAGCAACTGCTCTGCAAAGACAGAATCACAGAACTGTAGACTTGAAAGGGACCGAGAGGTTTAAGATAGACCAACCCCCTGCAATGAAGGAATCTTTTGCCCAACAGTGGGCTCAAACCCACGACTCTGAGTTTAAGAGTCTCATGCTCTACTGACTGAGCGATCGCCATATAGTCACCATGGACAGTAAGTAGCCTTTGATAGTCTGATCTGCCCTGAATATTGTCCAATCCTCTTTTAAAGCCATCTAAATTGGTAGCAAATTCCGTAGTTTAACCATGTAGTGTGCGAAGATGCTTTTCCTTTGGTCAATCCTGAATCTCACACAATTCGGCTTCATCAGATGACATCATCTGGGAGAAAGACACCTCTCCACCCACTTTGGGGAACGGCCGTAGTTCACTGGTAGAGCATCTTTTTTGCATACAAAAGATGCCAGGCTCAATTCCTTGGTAGCCCCAGAGAGGGCTGGAAGATAACCCTGTTTGAAATCCTGCGGAGCCACTGCCAGTCAGAGCTGACAATACTAAAAAAGGTAAAGGACCCCTGGACAGCTGAGTCCAGTCAAAGGTGACTATGGGGTGCGGCACTCTTCTCACTTCAGGCCAAGGTAACCGGCATTTTTCCACAGACAGCTTTTCGGCTCATGTGGCCAACATGACTAAACATCCACTGGCGCATGGAGGACCGTGACGAGTGCCAGAGTGCACGGAAACGCTGTTTGCCTTCCTGCCACAGCGGTACCTATTTATCTACTTGTACTGGTATGCTTTTGAACTGCTAGGTTGGCAGAAGATGGGTGGAAACTCACCACTGTCGAGCAGATTTGAACTGCCAACGTTCCGATCGGCAAGCCCAAGAGACTCAGCGGTTTAGACCACAGAGCCACCTGCATCCCTTTGACAATACTGAGCTAGACGGACCAATAGTCTGGCTCAGCATAAGGCAGCTTCCAATGTTCACTTTCCCCTTACTATGCATAATTTTATACACCTCTACCATGTCACCCCTTACTCACCCTTTTCCTAATCTAAAACACCGCATATCCTTTCCTGGTAAGGGAGATGCTTCAGCCCCATGATCACTATGGCAGGCCTTTTCTACTCCATCTCCATCTCCAAAATATTGCTATAGGCTGGGAGGTTAGCCTGGATGTCATATTTGGGGTTGCATACATTGTGGTTTTATATTTATAAGATGGGTTTCTGCAGAAACAGACTACAGTACTACACTGCTAAATCCAGTCTCTGTGGCTCTAGCCAAGATTGTTAAGCATCTCTTTACAAGACTAAACAGTTCAGGGCTAAATGGGGCAGAATTTCAGCCCTCCCTTGGCTGGAGGTCATGCCACTGGCAAGTGAAAGAGGACATCTGGAGCCAGTCCTGTCTTGGACTGCCCTGGGAAGAGTCCCTGCCTGGACTTTCTCTCCATGCTTCATCGAAAGATATGACTTTGGGACCCACTTGGAAACCTAACAGGAAAACAAGATCTGCGCTAATGCTGGGGACCATTGCTTCTTATGCTCAGTCTGAATATGTGTCGATAAGTAAAACTTATGTCACAAAGACACCACCCTCTCCAGTGACCTTCATTCTAAGGAAGCTGAACCTTTAATATGAGATGGCGTCCTTGAAATCTCTCATTGCTTCGAGATTAGGAGGCACCTAACAAAATTGCTTCTGAGATGCAACCACCAGAACTATACACAGTATTCCAAGGGTGATCATGCCAGAAATTGATATACAGTTATTAAGATTGTGGTAAGTTTTATATTTTGATCTCCTTACTAATGATTCCTGGCATGGCATTTCCCTTTTTCATTGCCTGTTGATAGGAATTTTGAGGTCTTAGACATATGTTGAATGTTCATAAGTGTACCAACCAAGCACGTACATAGATCAGCACAGGAAGACCGACCTGAAACCATTTTGATTCCTAAACTGAGCAAATGTTTTCTCTGCAAGGTCAAAGTGGGAAACCTCCCAATTGTCTTTTCCCTCACAAATCCTGTCTTAAGGGCACATTTAAGATATGAATAGGGTGTGAGCCTGTGACCTGGCCCAGGAACAAGTATTTATCATGACAAAAGACTGGCCAGACTCCCCAGGTAATCCAATCAAGTGACCATTAAACAGGTAACCTGGCAGAAGGAGGGAAACAAAGCACTCAGATTTCCTGTAGACCGCCCTTTCTGTGATGTATGTATGATGTATGGAGGGGTGGTTTTGAGCTCCACGGCAGGGAATTTAAAATGTCTATATAAGGCCTTGTGTGCCATTGTTCTGGTTTCTTCCTCCTTTCCTGTGTGTGAGGGGAGACCCTGTTGCAACAGATCAATAAAGATCAGGCTTACTAGCTGCTTTGCTTCTCAATATTCTCTGGCTGTTATTTTCTCCTACCAATAGGGAACCTATGTAAGGACTCTATATGGGCTCTTGGATACCCCATAAGGAAAAAAGGGCAGATTTTGTTTACAACACCTGGCCTAACTTTTTTCAAGCTAGCCACCATTACCCCAAGATCACTTTCCTGGTCAGTCACTGCTGACACACTCCACCAGTGATTATGTGTATTTATGGATTTCTGCTCCACTCTCCATCACTTTACACCTGCATAAATCCTTTGGAGTTCTTTACAATCCCCATATTTTTTACCAAATTGTTTGGTGTCACCAGCAGCAAACCTAGCCTCATTTCTCAACCCCAAGCCTCAGTCATTCATGAACTAGTTAAAAACCTCTGTGCTGCTTCCAGACTGTCACTATTTTGTAGGTGGGGTTCAATCATTTACCAGCAAATTTACACTGTGCAGTTCAGGTAAAATTGACTCTCTTGTGCAAGAACCACTGCATTCACCTAACAAATGACACTTTCCGAAATAATACAGTAAACAATACAGTACACTGTTTTGCTGCACTTTGCAAAACGGCACTGATATATCTTTGTCTAAGCAGGACTTTTAAGCTGGAATCCTACAGACACCTAGGGGGAAAGTTCCACTGAACCTAACAATGCTGTCTTCTCAACAGACATGCAAAGGATTGTTCTGTTTTGGTATACACAGTCCTTCCTGTAGAAGCACATAGCCTTGCTTACTTTTCCCTGTTGGAAGAGTTTGTGTTGTTTGGCTACATCACCTGCAAATATTTATGCAAAACTTTTATAATACATGATACCAGGTGCAAGATAAGCGAGCATTAACAGTATTAACAATGAATACATTTGCATCAAACACAGGCAGAATGACTCTTATCTCATTAGAACCTGTGTAAATGCCACTCATGTGCTCTCTTTAATTCCATCTGCTGTTTATGCCATGTCACCCCAGGCAACAAGAGGGAACAAAACAGCATATCCTTCACTTGCTGCACTCCTGTGGAGAGTGACAGGAAGAAAAATAATGTTTAAAGTCAGATTTATTTATTTAAAAAACCTCCCCCAAAATGTTTTCATGTTATTCCCACTAGTTGAGGCTGTCACAACAATTAACATTAAAGCCATGATTCCCAAACTTTCTCAGTTTGCAGAGCACCTGGATAGCATAGTGCTCTCTGCAAAACACCAAGAATATTCTTTAATGTCATCTTTCATACTAGGAACAATGTTAATAGTAGATAATATGATGTCGTATTATATTATGGTCATATTATTATATATTAAGATATTGAATGAAAAAATGAGATTGGGGGGGTGGGGAATAAATCTAGCCATTAGCTATTTTTCTGCTGATTGGGAAAAGCCAATCTCTGCCAGATTTTATTGGTGAAACACCTCAGTGTTCTGTGGGAGCAGAATTTGGGAACCAGCGTGGGATAAAAGAACTTCTCACATCACAATATGGCAGTAAAACATCTCTGCCCTGCCCTCCTGCAGGGTTGTGTCATCCACACGATGTTTCCCTGAAACAACACCTGTCTCAATGTTTTCCCCCTGTAAATTCAGGTTTACTCCTCTTCCTCTGTGCTTATAATTATTTTCCAGCATCATTCATATTTCCAGCACAGTCCTGAATGGGGTCTTATTTTATATTCCTCCGATTTGGACAAAACCAGAAAATTGTACAAACAAAGTGCATTAAAAAATTTCTGCACCAGTTATTGCAGCAGTTAAAAAAAACCATGTGTGCTAAAAATTTACAATCTCTAGGAACATAGTCTTATATTCTTTTGATCCCTTACATTTTCACAAAACCAGAAAAATGCACAATTTATTTTACAGTTGCCTGACTATGTGCTTTTGCACACTTCCTGGGTGGGTTTGAAAAACAAAAAACAAGAAAATCGAAGTATGCAAGCAGCTATCCACACACATACTCTGCCAGTAGTCATACAACATAACAAAATCAACAAATTAGAAGGCAGAGACAAACACAAAAGAGAAGTATGAGTTGCTCCTCATATACGGGTTCAAATAGGTGCAGGTGAGGACTACTCTGGTCTAATTCTGTGGAGTGTAAATGAATTAACACCTCAACAATGCTTTAATGTGGACAAGCCCACACACAACCTCAGGTGGTACGGAGTTCATTGTAGGCGCCAGGAAAATATGTATTTATTATTCTCCCAGGCCTTAATATCTTTTAAATATGTCATCCATGTCACCTGAGGCAGTAGGCAGAATAATTCATTTTATTCTAGTCTCTGCAAAAGAAGGGCAATTTGGGCGTTTCTTAGCTTTTGCAGCTGGACTGAGTTTTTCAGGACTGGTTGCTAAGGTTTGCATTTGTGTCTGGCTACGTGGGATTTTATGGCCTGATTTTATTGTTATGTTATTGCCAGGTTGGCTTTTATTGATTTATAGTTTTATGGAGTTGTTGCATGGTTTGTTTTAATTTTGTCTGTTTTACTGTGTAGAATATTTTCCATGAGGCAACTTAGAAGTTGAATACATAAAATAAAATGATGAAGCTTTAGGCTGGAAGAAGTGCTAGCACAGTCTTCTCAAACCTGGGACCCTTCAGATGGTTTGGACTACAGCTCCACGAGGCCAAGCCAGCATGCTCAAAACATCTGGAGGACACCAAGTTGGAGAAGGCTGTGCTAAGATATCTGAAAGGGGATGTTTGATTTGAGGTGTCTCAAGGCTTAAACTGAGGTGCACTTTCTTTTTATGCATTGGCTTGGGGCCAACATACATTAAATCTAACATGAATCTTTCGACTGTGTTCTGATGGCAGGAATGAATGATTTGGTTGGGTTTGGTCCAAAATTTACTTTGGGCAGTAGTAGGTAAATGTCAGTCCCTTATCCATGCTGCTCATACACCTTTGCCTTGGCAAAACATGCAATGCAGCACACATGCCATCCATTGGAATAATTGTTTTCTGGAGCACTGCTGGGAAGTCTTATATCACCCCCTGTGATGTGTGTGGGCAGTTAATATGCTTAGAATAAACTGACAGGAACATTCTGTGACATGCAGGAAGCAGCAACTGATGACAAAAAAAATGTTATGCCAGTCTCATCATTTTACAGCCCTTCTCAATTTATTGAAATAAGGTGAATTTAGGAATAGTTTTACTTTAATATAAAGAAAAATATTTCAGTGTCCATCCTTTGTTTAATAGTGCAGCCCCGACACAGGAGTGGAGTAAGTCCCATTGAATTAAATGGAGCTAACTTCCAAAAGACATGCAAAGGATTGCAATGTCTGATGTGTGCGTGTTAAATGTAACGTGGAAAATTTAGTATGGAACATGGAAAATAAGATCAGGAGTTCTTAGCAAGCACATTGGCAACTGGATACATTCGGAGAGTACCTAAATTCAGTAGGGAGTTGGGAGAATGCTAACATCTGATTCCACTGTGGGTAAGTAGCTCCTGTGTCTGAGAAACGGGTCAGCTGCCAACCCTGGAAGGAGCAGGTTTGCAGTTTGGGGGTGCTTCTGAATCCAGCTCTGTCACTGGAGGCTCAAATAGTGCCTTTGGCCAACTGTGGCTGGTTTGACAGCTTACAGCCATTCCTGGACCAGGAAAACCTTGCCACACTAGACAATGTGTTGGTTACTGGATTACTGCAATGAGCTCTATGTGGGGCTTCCCTTGTACTTGATCCAGAAGCTGCAATTGGTACCGACTGCCACAGCGCAACTGCTGACAGGAGTGAGGCCTTGTCAGCGTATAACACCCATGCTCAGAGATCTGCTCTGTTTGCCAATTTGCTACTGGGCCAGGTTCAACGTGTAACTACAGTGGTACCTCGGGTTAAGTACTTAATTCGTTCCGGAGGTCCATTCTTAACCTGAAACTGTTCTTAACCTGAAGCACCACTTTAGCTAATGGGGCCTCCTGCTGCCGCCGCACCACCGGAGCACGATTTCTGTTCTCATCCTGAAGCAAAGTTCTTAACCTGAGGTACTATTTCTGGGTTAGCGGAGTCTGTAACCCAAGCGTATGTAACCCGAGGTACCACTGTATCAGTATATAAAGCTCTTAACAATTTGGGGCCAGTTTACCCATGCGATAACAATCCTATATGCACCCACACAACTGCAGTGATTGGCAAAACCGGCACTCCTACAGGTGCCACCTAATACCTGTTCTGCATTTGTAAGAACTTGATCGTTTAATGCAGCTGTGACGCGGGACACCCGCTGGGACACAGGTGGCACTGTGGCCTAAACCACTGAGCCTCTTGGGCTTGCTGATCAGAAGGTCAGCGGTTCGAATCCCTGTGATGGGGTGAGCTCCTGTTGCTCTGTCCCAGCTCCTGCCAACCTAGCAGTTTGAAAGCATGCCAGTGCAAGTAGATAAATAGGTACCGCTCCAGTGGGAAGGTAAATGGCATTTCCATGAGCTCAGGCTTCCGTCATGGTGTCCCACTGCACCAGAAGTGGTTTAGTCATGCTGGCCACATGACCCGGAAAGCTGTCTGTGGACAAACACCGGCTCCCTCGGCCTGAAAGCAAGATGAGTGCCGCACCCCACAGTCGCCTTTGACTGGACCTAACCATCCAGGTGTCCTTTACCTTTACCCTAATGCAGCTGTACCTACACTTTGGAATTCCCTGCCTATTAAGATCAAACAGGCGCCTCTTCACTGTACTTTTTTGGGCACCTGCTAAAACATTCCTGTTTAGACAAGCCTACCCAGATCCTTAGAAAGCTGAGGTGATTTTAACCTGCTTTTGCTTTTTAACTTCAGCATATTTTAATGTATAGCTGTAAATTTATCTCGATGGTATTGTTTTACCTTTTTGTAGACCACTTTGAGGCGGGCTTCTTTTTTTAAATCAAACGGAGCATAAATTTTATGAAATCAATAGAAATGTGACGCCAATCCTTTAGCAGCACAATCCTATATTTTGCATGTCTACTCAGAGGTAAGCCCACTGAGTTCAGCGCTCGCAGGTGGGTCGCCTACGGCTGCCATTCTAGATACATTTACCTGGAATAAGCCCCGTGGGCCACAGCACGACAGGACTTAACCTTTGCGGAGTCGTGCACAAGAACGCACTGCAGCTTTTCACGAGGTGGAGGCGGTGGTAGGACTCTGGCCCTTTAAGTACGTAAAGCAGCGAAGGGCGGGACTTAGTCTGGCGCTGATTAACAGAAGGAGGGGCGGAACTGCCCAGCGGAGCGTCCGATTGGTCGGCGCGAGGAGAAGGCCCGGGAGAATCCCGCTCTGATTGACAGGCGGGGCGGGGCTTGAGCAGAATGGCGGCGGCCGTGGCTGCAGTGGCAGCGGCGGCTCTGGGCCGAGGGCTGCGCCCGTCTCCCTCCGCCTGGCAGCTCCGAGGTCCGCTCGCAGGCCGCAGCCGGCTGCTCTGCCCCGCCGCCTGTGGAGGGGGCGCGCCGGCTGTGGGCGCTGCCTCTCACCAGTCGGGGGCAGGGGAAGGCGAGCGCTACTGCATGGAGCTGCTGCGGTGAGTCGCTGCACAGAGCCCAGATTCCTCCTACTCGCGGCTCGGATTTTTCCTTTCGGTTTATTTTTGAAACGCTGCGGTGATATGTTGGTGCATGTGTGCTGTTGGTGCATATGATATGTTCCGCGCATTCGGCGATGCTCGGGGGCCGCGGGATCGACCTTGGGCTGCGATCGTGTGAAAAGAGGGAGACCCGTGTACATTCCCTCCTTGGGGGTCACCTCTAGTGGAGCACATGGTGTCTCCCTCTCCAACCCATCCCAATTTTATCCAGCCTGGTGCCTTCCAGATGTGCTGGCTGGGCCTGGTGGGAGTTAATGTTTATTTTCCATTTTTTCTCTCCCAGGAGCGAAAGGTGGGTGAACATGGTTCTGTCCGCTTCTCCTTTAATCTTCACAACGATTCTGAGAGCCAGTGACAGGCTGAAGGTCACCCAGCCAGTTTCATGGCAGAGGGGGGATTTGAACCCTGGGCTTCCCCGGGTCGTAGTCTGACACTCTAACCATTAGGCCACACTGGCTGCCCGCCCAAGCTGTGTTAACCTTCCAGTTGGATTACTGCAATGAATGCACTTTATGCAGGCCTCCTTTTAAAAAGCAGTCCAGAAGCTGTAGCTGGTACAGAATGCTGTCTCTGCCCATGCAATGTGTTGGACAGCAAGATGGGGGATCATGTTATGCTCACCTTCGAAAGCAATGTGCTGGCTGCTGGTGAGCTGCTGGGCCCAGTTCAGGGTCAACATCTGGAGGGCACCAAGTTGGCGATGGCTGCCTTGGAACAACTTTGTGAGTTGGGTTAGCCTGACAGCTGCTGTTGACCGGCCCAAGCTCACTTACTGAGCTCCATGGCTTAAGTGGAGACTTGAAACTGGGTTTCCCCTGTACTTGTATGACACCATAATCCTTACTCCAGAAGTCATTTAATAAAATTGGTTGCTCTGTGAAGAGCCTTGTCAGAATTTCTTTGCTCTCTGGTGGATCCTGCATCTGAACTAACCTACCAGACAGTGAGATTGATAGAGAAGGGCAGTATCTCAGTGGTAGAGCCATCTGCCTTGCATACAGAAGGTCCCAAATTCAATTTTCAGCATCTCCTGGTAGGGCTGCAAGACCCTGGCATGAAATCCTGACTCAGAAAGAAACAGCTTCCTGTGTTCTTATGAACAAAGGCAGGCACAGCTTTTCTCTAGAATCAAAGTTTTCAAAACACGTACAGCAGAATGAGATTGCAAAATGCTGGCTTGAGGCTGGCTGATTTAGGGTGAAGCAAGTTGCTACTTACGTAATTGATTGTTATAGTAGTTTTACTCCCTGGGGGAGGTGTTTGTGGAATTTTCCAGCTTGGCTGCCAAAATTACTTGGGCAGCCTTGGATTATTCACCTTGACTTTGGGGTCTAGTGGCCGTGAGCCATTTTGCTCACATCTCATGTTGCAAAAGGCAGGAGGCTTCAGTGCTGAAGTGGTAGAATGAACTGCCATCACACCATACTGCAGGTAGAGGAATTGTATATGACAGGCATGTCCAACTCCCAAGAGACTGTGATCTACTCCCAGTATAAAAAAACTGGCAGTGATCTACCCATTGTCATTGGAGGGAGGAGGAGCGTGTGTGGGGTGGGTGGATTGCCCAGAATTGCTTTTTTTAGGAGGGAAATGCCCAGAATTATTGAGCTTTTGGGGGCGAGGATTGCACAGTTTTTTTTAGCTTCCCCCCATAACTTTTTGTACACAATAAGGATCCTGTAATCTACCAGGATCAGCTGGGGATCTACCAGTAGATCACGATCTGCTGGTTGGAGATCAATGGTATATGATCTCTGCTGTTGCTGTTGCTGCTTTTTAGTGATTCTCTACAACTAGAAAACCAGTATTGCTAGTTCAGTGGTACATGACACGCTTTCAAGTGATTCCCCAAACCATGATGGAAATAATTATGGAGTGAGAGGAAAATGCCCAATCCTGTCACACCGCTGATTTTTTATAGTATTGGGAACCCCTGACGTTGCATATCACTGCAGCCCAGAGTTAAGCATTGGTAATGTTAACGTCTACTATGAGTGTGCACTGCTCCTTTTATAGAGCACGAGAGGTTCCTGCCCTATGGAACTCCTTCCAGTCTGAAAACTGATACAGGGGAGACAGAAAAGGGAGAAGAAAGCAGAGGTAACTAGGAGAAGAATATGTTTTTTCCATGGTGAAAGAGCAGGAGCAAAAGTTTTCGGCAGCATTATATTGGGATAGGACAGCATAGAGATACCTTAAGAACAAAGAGTTTCTGCTGGCCCCTGGACTGAACAGGAAGCCAGTCTAGGGATTGAAAGAGGAGCATATGCTTTTTCATGCAGAAGCTCCCAGGTCCAATTCGCAGCATCTCCAGGTAGGGTTGAAAGAGACTCCTTCTTGAAACTGTGGAATGCTGCTGCCGGTCAGTGTAGACAATAATAAGTTAAATGGACCAATAGTCTCCTTTGGTATAAGACCACTTCCTGTATTCCCAAGGGTTGACTGAATGGTAGTGTTCTAGGCAGGAGCGGTCAGATGGGGAATATAACTGCAAACATCTCCATGGGTTCTAAGTTTAAACCACAAATTCTCCCACAGGGGGTTTGTTTGCTAATGTATGTGTGGGTGGTCTTGACAGGAAGAGTGCTTGAAATTGCATCATGCATTCCCTGAACTGGGGACAGTTTGTAATTCCTTCACTTTTGTTTAAATGAGCTCGAGACAGAACATAACGCTTGTATCTATTTTTGTTTTCCTCTCTAGGAAACGTGACTATGAAGGGTTCCTCTGTTCGTTACTGTTGCCTGCAGAGTGCCGTCGCTCTGCTTTTGCTCTGAGGGCCTTCAATGTAGAACTAGCCCAGGCAGGTATTAAATGATACATTAGTAAAATGTTGGATCCTTTTTTTAAAAGTGACATTTAAATTTGCCTTTTTCCAGTTCCATGTTACACTGATCTGTTCAATGAACTTTCTATAATGTACTCCGCATCTCTTTATTGAGTGGCTCCAGCAAGGGTAGCCTACATGATGTTGTGGATCACAATTCCCATTGGCCATTCCGGCTGCAAGTCGGAGTTCACAACATCTGGACGGCACCATGTTGACTGTCCCTTTGTAATGTCTAAAATATTCTTTTTGTGCAGTGCTGATAGCCAGCTTGATTGTGCAGTGAATAAATGTAGCAGGTGGCACTCAAGGAACTGGGTATATGCAAAGAAAGAAATGATGGCTTGATTATTTTAAGATCAATAAATTGCAGCATTATTCACTACCAACATAACGTTGCTGCTGTTCCAGATTAAAGAATCCGTAACTCAGAAGACAATCGGCTTGATGAGAATACAGTTTTGGAGGCAGGCTGTGGAAGACATGTATCATGACAACCCACCACAACAACCAGTTGCCGTAGAGCTGTGGAAGGTAAGAAGTATATATTTGTACTACAATTCATGTGTGTTCGCCATTCTTTTCATCTCTCGGGACATGCTGTTTGCAAACCAGCCATTTTTTATGCACTTGGTCTAAGCAGCTTGAATTCAAGGTGATTCAGACGTTTTAAAGAGGAAATACAAGCACAGCTGCGCTTTGCCTCTGAGTGGGAATTTTGGTATTTCCTTGCATTGGAAAGTCATGGGAAGATTAGGCCAGGCATTATAACTGACCTGTCAAGCTCAGCATTCTTCAGTGAGATACCCTGGGGCCTCTTTGTTTCAAGCATCTAAACCAAGGGCAGTGCACCACTGGCCCACAAGCCAAATCCAGGCCCAATTGGCAGTGCTGAATGAAATCCCCCACCTCACGCCTATCTTCCGTCATTGAGAGCCCTGAGAAACAGCAAGGAATCACTTGCCGCAGGTTAGGGTGCAATTTCTTCTTTCTGGGGCCCTTCAATCTGCTCTCGATGGCAGCAGGTAGAGGAGAGGTGCTTTGTTCAGGGCTGGAAATGGTAAATCAGGTCAGAGGCTGGTGGGTAATTCCATGGGGCTTAGTAGGATGGTTTAAAACCTTTCCACCCAGCCCAGGGCTGTGATGTGGAGTAAAATGCTACTACTACTACCACCACCACCAGCAGCCCACCGTTCCTGTGCTGATCAGTGAATGCTCTGTTTGGTGTGTGTTTGCTTTGATGTGTGCGAGTGTGGTGTGGCCACACCTGCAGCTAGCATCTGCCCCAGTGGGGTTGCAATGGGACAATGATGTTATCAGGCCAACAGTTAGATACAGTGGTACCTCAGGTTAAGTACTTAATTCGTTCCAGAGGTCCGTACTTAACCTGAAACTGTTCTTAACCTGAAGCACCACTTTAGCTAATGGGGCCTCCTGCTGTTGCCGCGCTGCCGGAGCCCGATTTCTGTTCTCATCCTGAAGCAACGTTCTTAACCTGAGGTAATATTTCTGGGTTAGCGGAGTATGTAACCTGAAGCGTATGTAACCTGAGGTACCACTGTAGCCCAATTTAGGAAATCTGCAGAGTCCTTCATCTGGTTTAAGCAAAGTAGATTAAAAGTTAAGCAGCTCTCCACAAAATCACCTACTGATCTTGAGGGAAAATAGCCAAGGATACAATGAGAATGCTTTGCTGTGCTCCATTCTGTTATGAATCAACTCAGGTAGGCACACTTCTGCTGATGTCTAGATGCTCGCAAATCCACTCACCAGTGGTGAATGTCACTGGTGAGCAGAATGCCCTTCCCAAAGGCTGGCTTAGTTTGTCCCCCAATGTGATTCCCAGAAATTTCAGAGGAACAGTAAAAAAAAAACTGCCTTCTACCAAGCCAGACCATCTAACACCATAGTGGCAGCAATTCATGAGGGTCTTCAGACAGAAATCTTTCCCAGTCCTACCTGGGGATACTAGGAATTGAACTTGGGCCCTGATGCCTGTGGTTTGCCATAGAGCTATGGCTTTTGCAACCAAATTACAAAACACAGATGTGAATGTATTCCATTGAAATCAATGTGACCTCCACCTGATGCATTTCAGGAGTAAATTAAGGCTGTATTTCTAAGCATTCTTTATTGACAGTCACCCAGTTGTTGTTGTTTTAAAAAAAAGATGAAATTTGCTTCCTAGTAAAATATTTTAGATGTCAATATACAGTGTTCTAAATCCAATGTTGTGCTAGAAAGCAATTAATATAAAAGCTGGCCACATTGCTTTTTAAATGTATGTAATGGAATAATAGAAGAATAATCAAATCTGTAAGAGTGATCAAATCTTCAGTGCAGAATGCTTTTATTGGCTAGATATTCAAGTTTCCATACTATTTTGAGGGTAAATGCAGATGTGGTGTGAAAAAAGATGTTGTATTGTGTCCCTCAACTATCAAGGTGAGCTTGGCTCCACAACTGGAACGGCATATATATACCAGCAAATCAGGCATTAGTCTTGGGTTTCACACAATGCTCTCCCCACTATGCTTTTGGCAAGCCTTCCTGTCTCTTAGTGTGAATGCTTATCTGTCTGTCCATTAACCTTGATTTTATTTTTAAGTACACCTTTTTGTTTAAAGGCATAACAGATATAGGGGTGCAAAGGGCCAGTTGTTCATATGAGGAGGGTTTGGCCAATCAGCAGAGTACTCTTGAAAAGTATAAAAGGGTTCCTTCCCTGCTCCCCCAGCAGAGGTTGACCCTGGAGAAGAATGTGCGTGCTTTGGATTAATTTTCAGAGAAGGCATTTCCAGTGCAACCACTCCCCCCCCCCTTATTTATCTATTTATTAAATTTATATACTGCCTGTCATCAAAAGATCTTAAGGCGGTTTGCAAGATAAAAACAAGGTACAGTGGTACCTCTGGTTGTGAACTGGATCTGTTCTGGAGCCCCGTTCGCAACCTGAAAGGAACGCAGCCTGCGTCTGCGCATGCGCAGGTAGCGATTCGCCGCTTCTGCGCATGCACGAGCAACAAATCCCGGAAGTAACCCTTTCCGGTACTTCTGGGTCGCCGCGGGACGCAACCTGAAAAGACTTAACCTGAAGCTAACGTAACAAGGTATGACTGTAAAAACACAAATAAATAGTCAAAACAGAAGCAACAGAACAGTAACCCCAAAGGCCTGGTTGAAGAGGGACACCCCCTCCCCAATTAAACCCTTTCCCTTTCTCCAAAGATCTCCGGTACATAGGTATCCCTCCCCTTTTATGCACATAAGAACCATATGAGGTAGTAGATTGGGCTGAGATGCACAAACTTATGGAATATGTAGAAATGGCGAAACTTACTGGAAGAATAAGAAATCAAGATAACAAACTTTTTATAAAAGACTGGAAATGGTTTATTGAATATTTACAGATAATTTTTTAAACAGATAAAAACACTGGCAGGATTACTGTTATAACCTGCAGTTACATAAGAGTATATATTTAAAGAAGATAAAATGAGTAAGAAAAGTTAATTTGGATATGCAGAAGATATTAAAAAATAAATTTAAGGAACCGCAGAAATAGGGGGAAGGAAGGCAAGTTTTAAAATGTCAAAATGATTGTAAAATCAGTGAAATGTATATATCTGAAAAATATAAATAATGTTTTGGGTTTTTTTTTAAAAAAAATAGATTAGGCTGAGAGACGGTGAGTGGCCCAAAGTCATGGCCGAGTAGGGACTCAAACCTGGATCTTTCTTGTTCTAATCCAACACTCTAACCACTATACCAGGCTGCTGCATGTGCCACCCCGTCGTGTATTAGTGTACCCGTTTCAACAGATGGCAGAATGCTTATTGTTCTCTCCAGTCCTTGGTGTCTCCCTCCAGGAAAGGACGTGAATAATTGTGCCAAGTTCCTTTTCAATGGCTTCCTCGTGAGCTTGGCTCTTGTTCCCTGTTTCCCTTTCCAAGTCCAGTACAGCTTGTTTACTATACTTTTTTTTTTTTTTTTGGCTATGGACTTGTCCAGACTTGTTTTTCTGAGTGCCCCTTATAGATGAGTCATAACTTTATTCTTTTGTGAGTCAGAGAGGGAAGGGAGTCTCTCAGAAGAGTGGTGTTATTCAAGCAATTAACATTTCTTCTGCTGCTGCACAGATTGCACACCATATTTTTGCTACTCGGCACGTGTTATTGATAAGAATTTTATTGTTTAGTCAAAGTATTTACTGTGCAGTGGGGCCAATTCTTCCTCCAAGCTGGTTGGCATACCAGACTTCATACACTTCTAAATTGGGTGTAATTTGTGTTTTTTTCTGGCACATACATGATTTTTTAAAAATAAAAAATAAAAATAATCTATCTGCTTGCCAGTCTTTATGTGTCATTCCCAGCATTTATTTTCAAGATTTATACTTAGCCTTTTGATCAAATCATCTCCAAGGCATCTTAAAGCAGATTATAATAATACAACACACAGCAAATTAACTTGCCTTCTGGTGATGGGGTTGTAAAGAGAAAAGAGGAAGGGACAGGATACCCTTTCTGCAGCTCCCTGGGGTTCCTGATTTTCATATGCAACTTGCAGTGAGCCCGAGATAAATGGTTTCTCTCCCTACCCCCAAGTCTGTTTTTTATTTATAAAAGTATCTACCTCCCTCCTTTGCTGGGCATTGCTCATCCAAGGTGGCTTACAATATTAACTACAGAATAAAATAACATCCGTGGGTGATACCCAGCTAAGCAGTTCTGCTAGTGCAAGCAGTTTTCACTACACAGCAGAACTTCCTTTCCCAACACACCCCCTCAATATGTTCTGGGAGTTCGTCCAACCCTCCGGAGCAGATTTAGGGGATGCCACCCCATAAAACTACATGGGACGTGGGTGGCGCTGTGGTCTAAACCACTGAGCCTAGGGCTTGCCAATCAGAAGGTCGGTGGTTCGAATCCCCTCGGTGGGGCGAGCTCCTGTTGCTCTGTCCTAGCTCCTGCCAACCTAGCAGTTCAAAAGCACGTCAAAGTGCAAGTAGATAAATAGGTACCGCTCCAGTGGGAAGGTAAACGGCGTTTCCGTGTGCCGCTCTGGTTTTGCCAGAACGGCTTAGTCATGCTGGCCACATGAGCTGGAAAAACTGTCTGCGGACAAATGTCAGCTCCCTCGGCCAGTAAAGTGAGATGAGAGCAACAACCTTACAGTCGTGTGCGACTGGACTTAACTGTCAGGGATCCTTTACTTTTACCTTTTACCCCATAAAATTAAGCTCCAATGGCCGCAGCTTTAACAATGATTTTAAAACATCTTAAAATATATGCCAGTTAAAAGAAATAGAAACAACATAACATGACAGCAGTATCATGTTAGAGTCTATCTTCCTTCACAGAGGTGAACATGGATGCTCATAGCATGTGTCTCTTTAATGTCTTATTTGGCATTCACCAGCAGTTTGTGGTGGATTAATCAATACTTCTGATATTTATCTCTTATTGCCATAATTGATAGTTCACTCAGCTGCTATCACTGATGAGCAAGAGAGTTGTCTCAGCCCATGCTATCACTCTCCATTCTTTCTCTAAATTAGCTTGGATGTTAATGTTAAAATCCCAACTTAAACTACGCATCTGGCAGAAAACCTGATGAGTTCAAGATGTCTCTCTGGAGTAAATAGGATTATGGGGGAAGGTTTGGCTTTTTCTTCTTTTTTTAAAGAAACAATCCTGTATTTAGTGACTGATTTATATGATATGATGATGGAAAGGGAACTTTATATAAATCAGTAGTAGCTTTAGGACACATGAGAACAAAACAACATGCAAATAAAATATGACCTTCTAATAAAAGCTGGTATTGTCAATATTGCTCTTCCCCCATGTGCTCTCTGTTCTGACCTAACTATATTCTGCTTTGGCCTTTCCTTGTTCTCAAATGATTACATTGTGTTCCATCATTTCCAGGCAATCAAGAGGCAAAAGTTAACCAAAAGGTGGCTTATGAAGATTATTGATGAAAGGGTAAGGTTTGTCCCCGTTTAAAATATTCAAGCATGTGAGCTTTTCTTCTACTTGATTCTCTGCCCAGAAAGCCTGTGGGAAACAAAATAGGAATAAAGTTTTCTTACAGGATTTTTCATTATACTAACAGCATATTTACACTTGAGTTACAGTCATTGCATTGTATCCAGCTCTGCTTTTCTACTTGTGCAATGGAACATCCCTTCCCCACACCTCACACCCTCCAAATTTCCTCTGGAGCTGTGGTTCCCAATGTGGGGCACATGCCCCACAGAGGGGCAATTTGATTTTTAAGGGGGGCAATTTGGAAGCTTGTTTAGACCAAGTTAATGGCCTTTTAGGCTTCCTCCACGTGAATAGGAGTTCACTTTTTGAATAGTAAGAATTATATATCACGGTGGGACGGGGGACACCAGGATTTTAGAGATGCTTAGGTGGCCAAAAAAAAAAAAAAAAAAGGTTGGGAACCACTGTTCTAGAGGGTTGGGAGACCCACTGGAGCAGGTTTTGGTGGTGCATTGGGACAGGAAGGAGAAGTCCTGTTGTGCAATTGGAACTCTGTTAGGCAACATTGGATACAACCCATTATCCCCCCCTCCCCCGGGAGCTCTAAACTGCAGTGAGAGCTATGATTAGTTTCAAATTAAGCCAGCCTCAAACCATGGCTGTGTTCATACATAACAACAAGCCAAGCTTCTTGGTGTATTGTGATGTTTATTGGGAATGAGCAGCATGCTGGTGCACACTGCCTGTTTGCTCCTGTTCTGCTTCTCTCCTGTAACGACCAGGATAAAACGAACCAGGAATCCTTGACTTCCCATTTCGTCTGAAGCAGGGATTGTGGTTTGTTGCTCTCTATTCGCTATTTTTCCGTGATGAGAGTTTGCTTTGACACCAACAATTCATTCAACCAACTTAGCCCAGTGTTAGGAAACAGGTTTTGCTTTCTGTGTTCAAACTCCTAGGAAAAGAATATGGATGATAGAGCCTATCGGGATATCGGTGAGCTTGAAGCATATGCTGAAAACACCCAAAGCGCTATCCTTTATCTGACGTTGGAAATGCTTGGTAAGCGCCTCTTTAGTTACCTTGTCTGTTAATAGCATTTTATCAATGGGTGCACAATCCTGGGGACTGTAGCTTACAAGTCCCAACACCCTAACAAACTACAGTTCCCAGGATTCTCTGGGGCAAGCCGTGTGCTTTAGATATATGGTGCGGATATAAAGCTTGTGAGGCATTTCAACATTGTTTGAAAAATTGGCTTATACAGTGGTACCTTGGGTTACAGACGCTTCAGGACTCTGCTAACCCAGAAATAGTACCTCGGGTTAAGAACTTTGCTTCAGGATGAGAACAGAAATCGTGCTCCAGCGGTGCGGCGGCAGCGGGAGGCCCCATTAGCTAAAGTGGTGCTTCAGGTCAAGAACAGTTTCAGGTTAAGAACGGACCTCCAGAACTTATTAAGTTCTTAACCCGAGGTACCAGTGCATATATTCTTGGTGTTGACGCTTGCAATTTCACACAGCACTATAATCACAACAGTTGCAGTTAGCACGAGAGAAATATGGTACAGCAAATTCAGCCTCTGCTTTTGGAGCCACCTTGCTCATAATTTTTCAGTTGTCTTGTAGGCACTCATATTTCTCATTGCTTACACAGAGAACCTAATTCCTGCTGTAGCAAAGGAAGGGGTTGAGCTCTTTGTTTATGAGTATACCATTGTCCTAGGCATTGCCCAGCACAGTGGTAAATCAAGCATTAGGATCAAAGGTTTTCTTTTTACTGTCAGGTCTTAAGAGCAGTCTTTGGAGACTAGCTCTAGTATTTACTATCAATACAAAATGAGATTCTTTCTTTGTGTTGAAAATATTCTGATATTAATGCTGAAATGAGATTTGCCCATCTGGCTCAGTATTGTCTATTCCAGGGTTTCCCAAATTTGAGTCTCCAGCTGTTGTTGAACTACAACTCCCATCATCCCTGGCTTGCTGGACCAGTGGTCAAGGATGATGGGAGGTGCTCCAACAACAGCTGGAGACCCAAGTTTCTATTCTGATGGGCAGCAGCTGCCCAGGGCCTTGGGCAAAGGCCTCTCCCATCATCTGCCATCTGATCATTTTAGTCTGAGCTACCAGAAATTAATTCTGAGACCTCCTGCATACAAAGCATGTGATCTGTCCCCAAGCTGTGTTACTTTGCCAGCAGTGGGACTGCATGCCACCTTGGCAAACACAATTTTCCAAACCTGCATTTTCTTAGATCTTGCAAACCTGGGACAGGGTGCATCCTTTGTATGGCAGAATTGCTGGGTGAGGGAACATCTGAACATTGCTCCACACTGCACTTCCTTACAAATGATCCCCACTTCCCACTAATCAAACGTAGAGAAGGGAAACCTTGCGTTTGCCCTATAACGTGCAGTTCTGTCCTCGGACAGCTACTGTTTTAACGTTGCTTGTGGCTTGAGTTGTGCTTTGCAGCTAATCGTGTGTACTTGGAAGTAAGTCCCCACTGGGTGCAGTGGAACATAGAATCACAGAATGGTAGAGTTTTAAGGGATCCCGGGGGTCATCTGGGCCAACCGCCTGCAATGCAGGAATCTCAACCTGTGGTCTCCCATCCTGGTTGAAACCATATTGGACCCTGCTTAGCTTTGCAAATGGGCTGAACGTGCATGCCTTCCAGTAACTCTGCTCAGGATTTCATTCACAGGGTGGTTTTGATCTTCTGTTTCTGCAAGGACAGGTGTGAAGGACCTCCATGCCGACCACGCTGCCAGTCACATCGGGAAAGCGCAAGGCATTGTAACCTGCTTAAGAGCCACTCCCTTCCATGCTAGCAGAGGGAAGGTGTTTCTGCCCATGGACATATGTATGCTGGTAAGGCGATACAGCTGGGATCCAAACTCATAGCAGTAATCACAACTGCATTTTTTCCTCCAGACTCTTAACAGCAGGGCTTGTTGAATTTTTCAACTTTCACATTCCAGCAATGAGAGGTGCTAAAAAGTTTGTAACATCACTTGAGAATCCAAAATATATTTTGGTTACATTAATATAATTTCATTTTGCCTGGTAAATAAAATGCACATAAAAATGATTAAAAATGATTGCCAAGTACTTGCAGTTATAGTAGTAGTAGTAATAATAATAATAATAATAAAATTATTTATACTCCGCCTGCCCCAGCCAAGACTTGGCTCAGGGCGGCTAACATCAGGTATAAAAACAATTGATTAAAACACAACTTAAAAACAGGATTAAAATACAACTTAAAATGCAGCCTCATTTCAGTGGAGGTATAGATTAATATTATTTTTTGTTTCTATTTTATACATATTTTATATTACCTGACACTTTCAGAAGATAAAATTCTTTGGCTTTCCGAGAGCAGTTTATTTGCTTCTTAATCAAACATAGACTTAGCACACTAAAAGTTGTCCAGTCAGAAAGATAATAGAAGATTTGAATTCCCCACACCCAAAAGCATATTTTTAAGACCCCTCACTGAAGAAATTTGCAAAAATTAAGTTTCACCCTTAAGATGACGTGTGCTACTGTAACAGCATCTTTATTTGATCAGGACATTGATGTAAAATTTGATGGCTTATTAGCATGCATTTCCATTATCATACATTCCAGTATCGTTCCTTTCTTGAAAGGACTTCTCTCAGTCACGTGGCTCGACTCTGTTCTGATAATGAGCAGGAAATAACTGAAAGGCTTTTTACCTAATCTTTGGAACAAAGTGCTTCTTGATGATACGTTGCTGATTCCTGTGGAGTGCAATGTTACCTGTTGAGAGGGATGGGGTGAGCTCCTGTTGCTCAGTCCCTGCTCCTGCCCACCTAGCAGTTTGAAAGCACGTCAAAGTGCAAGTAGATAAATAGGTACCGCTCCGGCGGGAAGGTAAACGGCGTTTCCGTGTGCCGCTCTGGTTTGCCAGAAGCGGCTTAGTCATGCTGGCCACATGACCCGGAAGCTGTATGCCAGCTCCCTCAGCCAATAAAGCGAGATGAGCGCCACAACCCCAGAGTTGGTCACGACTGGACCTAATGGTCAGGGGTCCCTTTACCTTTACCAACGTACCTACTCTTGAGGAGCTTACAACCTAAAGCTTGACACAGGAAAACTACAGAGGAAGGGAAAGCAGAGGGAAACAGGGTGGCAAGATGTGACAGTTTCAGTTAAACATGTGGTTTGGCTTTGTCACAGCCTAGTAAAATAACATAACAAAAAACTACCTTGGAGATATTGACATTTTCAAAAGTGGGCGTCTGTGGCTTGGCCTTTGAAAAACAGGGAGTCCACAGCAATGGGGAACCACTGGCCTAGTACAATGAAGACCCCAAACTTGCCTGCAGTTCCCACCCCCTAGTTTGCTAAAAGGCCATGAAGGAAGGGGAGCTGCTGTCTCTGCAGTCCAGCCAGGAATGTGGGCTGGTAGCCTCTTAGTAGGCTAGATTTCAAAGCCACTTGTACCCAAAGGGCTGGTGGAAGAGAGATAGATCACGCACCCTACCCTGCCAGTTCCCATACTGGCCATGCAGGAGGTATAGAATGGTCTGTCCCTTTTCTGCCAACCCACTCACTTGTCTGAATGGAGTTCCTTAGTTTCCTGCAGCAGCCTGGTGCTTTGTTAAATACACAACTGGCCTCCGTCACAGTGTAACCCTGGGTAACAAGAAGCCTCTGCTGTAACTTACACTCGAGGGTGGGGAGGTTTGGCTTGTTTCTTGGAGTGACTGGTGCACGTTTATTATTAGGAATAATTCAATTTATATCCCACCCTTCTTCCCAAACAGCCCAAACACACCACTGAAACAATATCATTAAAAATGTTCCAAGAACAGTTTTAAAACAATCACATTCTCTCAGCCAGCGGCTGTCGGGAACCATGCCTTTCAGCCATCAGGTACCTGAGTAAATGAATATGTTTTTAAATTCCCCCTGAAAGGCAATAATGGGTAAGAGAGATGGGCCTCACCAGGGTAGAGCAATGCCGCAAGTGAGGAACCACTACAGTGGTACCTTGGGTTACAGATGCTTCAGGTTACAGATTCTTCAGGTTACAGACTCCGCTAACCCAGGAATAGTACTTCTGGTTAAGAACTTTGCTTCAGGATGAGAACAGAAATTGCACAGCAGCAGTGCGGTGGCAGCAGGAGGCCCCATTAGCTAAAGTGGTACCTCGGGTTAAGAACAGTTTCAGGTTAAGAACGGACCTCCGGAACGAATTAAGTTCTTAACCTGAGGTACCACTGTACTGAGGAATTCCTGTCATGGGACAACACCAGCAGGGCAACCCCAGAAGGCCTCACCTGTTGATCCAAGATGGTTAATACTGGGGAAGGCACTCTGTTAGAGACTATGTTCCCAAGCTGTTTAGGGCATTATATGTTAGTGTTAATGCATTGAATTGGGCCCACTAGGCCAGGGGTGTCCAACCGGTCAACTGCGATCGACTGGTCAATCCCCAGGAGGTTCGAATCGATCGTGGTCGATCGCAGGCTCTTTTTCCTTTGTGGG
This sequence comes from Podarcis gaigeae, assembly GCF_964106915.1. Taxonomy (NCBI): domain Eukaryota; kingdom Metazoa; phylum Chordata; class Lepidosauria; order Squamata; family Lacertidae; genus Podarcis; species Podarcis gaigeae. The sequence goes on along the minus strand of NC_139683.1, from coordinate 25,484,514 downwards.
GGGAATAGAGGATCCGGCCCTGCCCTCTCACCCCGTCCTCGATTCACACATGATCCCTAGAATGGAAGACACAGTTTTTGCTGGGAGGCTGTTTGTTTCCTGATTGATATTTTGGTGAGCGACTTTTCCCTTTCCCCCCTAAAAAAAACTCAACATTTTAGACCTGACCCTCTAAAAAAGGTCATCAACTTTGTCCTGAACCCCCCAAAAAGGGGCAGATCACCGCCAGGTTTTTGTCTGTGAGTAGATCGCAGTCTCTTGGCAGCTGGACGTCCCTGCACTAGGCCACACAGCCATCAGGCTGCCCCACTTCCTCTGTCAAATGCCCCCTCTCTTTAAAAAATGGTGGCTGACTAGTGCCTTGAAGCATTTATTTTTCCTTTGCTATTTTTGCCTGACCAGAAGCAGGTAGAATGATATTTCTGTACAGGGTATGCAAAGCCTGAGGGAGTTTCATGAGGGAGGAAGAGTATGGGATCATGTGCTGACACGATGCGATTTAAAGTACCAAATTAAAAATGATAATTGTGCTGCAATTGTGTAGGCAGGCCATTCCTAATTTATTTACCAGAAATGTTTTTAACTTGTGTTGTTTTCTCCTCCTCACCCCCTTCCTGGTGTATTAGCATGGTGTTTCGCAAGAGGATTTCATCAGGCGTAATCAGGAGAAGAAAATGAGGGATGTAATATATGACATTGCCAGTCAAGCACACGTACATCTGGAGCACGTGAGTTTCTGCCCTTTTTCCTGATATCTCTGTAAGAATATTGTTGTAAACAATGACTGTGCAAAACAATTCCTCCCTTTAGACTTTCGTAGCATCCAGCATTTTGATGGTAGACGGTATAGCCTTTGGTTGTTGGTGGCTTTGAGCCGATGGCTCCCACCCTGTTTGCCTAGGATGGGACTGAAAAATGAACTTTGAATGTGATCAGAAGTCTTATATGAATATTTTATGATAGTCTATATTTTATGATAGGGTGCCATGGAAATATTTTCATAAATGTTCATGCTTTTATAAAAGTGTGGTGGAATCCACACACATATAAAAACGCTGTGAAAAACTGCTTTTTTCATTGAATTTGGCATAGCTCACTGTCGCCATCTAGCCTCACATTTATATATTGCACTTTATGGCACATTTAAAACGTTTTATTTGCAGCCGTATAGCTGAGTCCCAGTGTTTAAGTGAGCCGCTTCCATTTGAAGAAAAAGCAGCCTTCGAGCCCCAATTCAGAGTATTCAAGTAACCTGGGGAAAATAGTCCCCTCCCTGACTGCTATTTCTTCCCAGAAGTGCTGTTTTGCTGGAAACAACCCCTTTAGGGGCAAATAGCAGTTGGGTTTTTGATGCAGAGATTTTTGATGCATCGCTTTGTTCCAGATCAGGGCCCCCATGGATGCTTTCCCTTCAAAATTATAAATGCCCAGTATAATTACATGTTTTTAAAAGCACGAACGACACGGCCTGTAACTTGGCCCCTGCAAAAGTGACATCTGCTCAGATACTTTTCCTGGGGATGTGTCCGAAAACCTGCTTCTGCTAGCAGCTGGTGCTGTCTTGCAGTTCAGCCCAGGTGGTCTCCCTGATTAGTGCTGTCACTTTCAGGTTTTGCGAAGCCAATGGAAAGAGGCATGGGCTTTCTCGTGCCCCTCTTGGTGCCTGCGCTGTCATTAACAAACTGAGCGAGACAAAACACAGCAAAAGGGAAGGAGCTGTAACTGGCGTGGGCAGCATAGCCCAAACCACAAGGCCCATTTCTTTTTGTTCTGCGGTCTCTGCTTGTCCTGTTTGACAGTAATGCGATGCGCTGTGGACAGGGCCTTTTGTTGAAGAATCAGCTGGCACTTTTGTTGGATGCCCCCGTCTCCACTTGCAAGCTGCTCGGCTGCCGATTCCGTGGTTGGACGAAGGCTCCTTTCTCAGCAAACCATTAAATAAATTGGCATTCTCTCTCGTCACAGCCCTGTTCCCCACCCACCAACACAGACAAAGGCGATAGCTAGGTATAATCCATAATACATAAAGGATATGTATTAATTTTGTTGAGAATGGATGAAAAAAATTGATTTACAGTGAGTGAGCTTTGAAGGGTCAGTTCATGTTTCTGGTAACACAGGCAAGATTGGACTGTATTTTCAGGCAATATACTGAGCTGTAACCGGATTGAAATTATTGACTGTTGTAAATGCAAATTAAACTAAATTGATGAGTGCCTGCAAAGCTTGATGAAAGTTGCTGTTCTAGTGAATCTTCATTTATGGCCAGCAGAGGGCAAAATGAACCTTCTGTCTAAGATGATTCGGATTTTCTTTCAGTTTGATGTCCTCAGAATTGCAGACTTAACCCTGGGAAATGTAACTCCTGCTAGCATCCTGATTTAGTTCTGTGTGTCTCTTGATTGATTAACATCCATCTATGTTTGCAAAGTGAAATAATGTACTCTCTGCCAGACCTTCAAATTCAATTAACTACCATACTTTTCTGTGCATAACATGCCCCTGTGTATAAAACACCCCCTATTTCTGGGGGACTCAAAATTTAAGAAAATTATTGTTGAGCTTTTTTAGGGAGGATTGCCCACAGTTTTTGAGCTTTGGGGGGGGGGGGCAGAGTTGTTGAGCTTTTATCGAGGGAAATGCCAAAAATTGCTCAGCTGCCAGACCGACAATGCTGCTCGCACACATCGACAAAGCAACCTATCCTCTGTCCCAACACTGAAAAAAGCAGCAAAAGGCCCACTCATTTGACACAGCAACAGTCAATCAACAACCGCCCTTGCAGCAGCCACCAATAACAATCTCCAACTCACAGCAGCAGCCAATCCCACGGCCCCACAATGCACTTGTATAAGACAACCCCTAATTTTGAACATGATTTTTGATTAAAAAACCATAGTCCTATACATGGAAAAGTATGGTATTAATTTCATTTTATCTCTTTACACTGGTTTTTCCTCCCAAAAAAAGGGGGGGGGGCAAAGCAGTTAACAATACTTTACCCCAAACAAATATAACAATATTGGAAATGGCAAATTGACTAGGGATGCTTGAACAGTTTGATTTCTGTGAATTCCTTGGGGCTCGGACGTAGTCTTTTTGATGGTGCTTTATCAATGACAGTAATGGCTGGCCATCTTTTAGCTTTGACATGCTAAATATTGGAGAACTTGGCCTACAAAGGGATTCTTAGAAACCAAGCAAGTCATTGTTACTTGATATTCAGATTTTTTAAAAGTTATTGGTGGAAACACATATACCGTGTTTTTCGGTCTATAAGACGCACCAGACCACAAGACTTTTTGGAGGAGGAAAACAAGAAAAAAAATATTCTGAATCCCAGAAGCCAGAACAGCAAGAGGGGTCGCTGCGCAGTGAAAGCAGCAATCCCTCTTGCTGTTCTGGCTTCTGGGATATCTGTGCAGCCTGCATTCGCTCTACTGGCACATTTCCCCTTACTTTTTAGGAGGGAAAAAGTGAGTTTTATAGAGCAAAAAATACGATATATTTAACTGCACTTGCAATCCAAATGACGCTGAAATATTTACTTCAGCCATGCAAATAATCTGTGGAGTCCATTGCTCTGCCAGTTGCTTCCCACTCTTTCTTGTTGTTTGTTGCATATCTTGTTGCCTGTAGCATATCCTTCCTGCCCACACACCACAACCTAGTCATTCATGCTTCTTCAGCTGCCTGGACAGCTGAAATAGTCTTCTTCTGTGTTCCAGCACAGAAATAGCAATGCAGTGCTGTGAAGCCTCTGTATGCTCTCCTGTCCAGCATCCATTGGAACATGGGAGAGAGCATGCAGTATTATGGCTATGCTCTTTTGCCCTGGCATTTCGCTGCTTCTGTCAGTCTTGCAAGATGGGCATGTAAGGAGAAAATACCATGCTCTTTTCAGCTTGGCCTAGTGGGTGTGTTGGAGTTTGGTTACTTACCTGAGCCACTGTTGTTGTTATTTAGTCGTGTCCGACTCTTCGTGACCCCATGGACCAGAGCACGCCAGGCACTCCTGTCTTCCACTGCCTCCCGCAGTTTGTTCAGACTCATGTTTGTAGCTTCGAGAACACTGTCCAACCATCTCGTCCTCTGTCGTCCCCTTCTTCTTGTGTCCTCAATCTTTCCCAACATCAGGGTCTTTTCCAGGGAGTCTTCTCTTCTCATGAAGTGGCCAAAGTATTGGAGCCTCAGCTTCAGGATCTGTCCTTCCAGTGAGCACTCAGGGCTGATTTCCTTCAGAATGGATACGTTTGATCTTCTTGCAGTCCATGGGACTCTCAAGAGTCTCCTCCAGCACCATAATTCACTGCCACTGAGTCGGGCGCAAATGGCACCTCTGTCTCATTGCATTACTTAATGTGCTCGTCTTACACCTGGGTTGCAGCTGATGTGTGAAACATATTCTTGTTTTGGTTGTAAACCTTCAAGGCAACTCCAAATCAAGCAAAAGTGTTTGGTGGTTGGTCCTCAGTTATAGCTTGAGAGTAGTGCAATTTTTGGTCATGTTTTTTTGTGATGACCAATGCATTAATACAATATAAAACTTCCTTTTACATCTAGTAACACAGTTAAGACTGTGAATCAACAACTTTGATCATGCATGGATCAGACATTGGCCTATTTCATTGTTCAAAGCTTGGATTGTCACCACAGCACTAATAGAAATAAACTGTTGTTGTTGATGTTGTTGTTGTTAGATGAACGGGATGTAGCTCAGAGCATCTGCTTTGCATACAGGAGGTCCCAGGTTCAGTTCCTGGTATTCCCATCTACTGCTGGGAAGGACTCCTGCCTGAAATTTAAAAAATAAATAAATTATATACTGCCCATCTGACTGGGTTGCCTCAGCCATTCTGGGCAGCTTCCCACAAAAATTAAAAATACATTAAAAACTTCCCTTTACAGGGCTGCCTTCTGATGTCTTCTAAAAGTCGTATTTTTGTTTATCTGTTTGACATCTGATGGGAGTGTGTTCCACAGGGCGGGCGCCACTACCGAGAAGGCCCTCTGCCTGGTTCCCTGTAACCTCACCTCTCGCAGTGAGGGAGCCGCCGGAAGGCCCTCGGAGCTGGACCTCAGTGTCCGGGCTGAAAGCCTGGAGAACTGCTCTCAGTCAGTGTAAACAATACTGAGCTCAATGTTCTAATGGTGTGCGACGACTTCCTGTGTTTCTATAGTGATGGCATAGTCCAGAGAAGAGGGAAAATCTACAGGATCATGTTTCTGGCAGTCAAAAGGTTACAGAGAGTGTAAAGAAGCACAGTTAGATTTTGCAGGGACTGTGGCGTGTTTTCCCAGGTCTGCTGTTACATTTTGATGTATATGATAAACCTGATTATGCATGGCATGACAGTGCCCAGTTCGTGAAAAATATTGCGGTATGCTCAGTATTTTAAATTGCCTCTTAAAATCTAACGTGCTTTTTCTGTCTCTCTGCAGGCTAGGTCCTTCAGGAAGAATGTTCCTGTTAAAGCATTTCCTGCCTTTCTCTATACCGTAAGTGGGGCTACTGCATTTTTACCCCCTTGTAAATAGCTTGGATCAGCAATGGGCAATATGGATCTCTCCCTGAATACTTCAAGAAAGGTTGGGGTGCTGCTTGTAATCTGGGTGGCTCTGTTCCCTCCCAAGTGTGCCCAAGGCCTTCTTTGAAATTCAGAGCTCCTGTTTCTTAGATGCACATAGGAGTTTGATGTGTTCTGCAGTGCAGCTTCTGATAGCGTCATTCTCTTTGGGCTGTGGGTGCAGTTGGTTTTGTAATAAGAATGGCACCACTTTTGCACAAGAGGAAGGAAACAGCAGGCTTTGAGTATCCCAGGGTTTGCAAAAGTACAAAATCTCCTTGGAGTGTGGGGAAACTAAAGAGGGTGGAACAGAGACAAAAAAATCCCCATTAAGACTGGACATACTCAGTGGATGCCCAGCACAACATGGGGGGGGGGGGTAGGACAGGAAACCAGGAGGGGTGGTGGAGGAAGAAAAGTATTGAATATCTTGATCAGACACACTCTACACTGCCAAAATTTTGTTGCAGGCTTGGCTTTTGACATGTTAACTTTCATCAGTGTGGTATTTTTATTTGGTACTGATCACTATAAATGGATGTTTCATCCATTGCTGCTGTTAATCTCTTGTCCTTTCACTTTAGTAATAATAATAATAATAATAATAATAATAATAATAATATCCCTTTCTTTTCCAGGCTGCTCTTGAGGATTATTTGAATAAAATACAGAAAGTTGACTTTGATATATTTCATCCAAGTTTGCACAGGAAGAGCACTTTACTACCTTTGCATTTATATATTAGATCCTGGAAAAAAACATATTAAAGTGTATTTGACATGAGATCCGAGTCTTTCTGGTTATTGTTGGCTGAGTTTTAGCCTCGCTCACCTTGCAGGTTGCTCTAGGTGACATACATAATGGTTTTTCACCCTCTTCTCCTTCCCTGCCTACAGTTACACTCACAACAACCATGTTAGGAGAGTTAGACTGATCTAGTATCACAGAGTAACCTTATTGGCTAAACCAGGATTTGAACCCAGGTCTCCCCATTGATGTCCACCACTCTTCACTACACCACACTGGCTGGGCTTCTGATCACTGGCAGGGGAGCCAATTCCTAGGGCTCTTTTTCCTGGCATATGTTTTGCTTATGTTGAACACAATGGCTAGCTATTTGTTTATTTAAACCGTGTCTTGCCTTTCCTTTTGTGGCTAGCAACAGATTAAAACAAAATCACAAAAATGACTAATAACAAGATTTTAAAAAAGAGACAACTTTTGGAGAAGCTGCCAAAACGTTGGGATGTGCCACTTACGTGCATTGGACCTCTCCTGAGGTAGCTTCTTTCACAGACAGGGCATTTGGAAGTAATGCAAAATGTTCCAATCAGAAAGTCCCCCAAATGGGATTGCTAAATTTATTTAACAGTGAAAACAAATATCTTAAAAGTAAACCCTTAATTGAGCATTTGCTGATGGCTGTGCAACCATCTGTCAGAAGGTTGTTAAAGAGGAGGACAAGAGGGGAGCCTTCTCAAACATTTAACTTGAACAATATGTCCGTCATATTCTTCAATTGACTTAACAGCCACATTATGCCTTTTAACTGTTTCCTCTCTGCAAACAATGCAAGAGTTCATGAGCACTGACAGTCATATGACTCCTCTTTAAAGACGTTACTCTTGACATCTACGGGGGTTTGTTCTTCTGAGTGTTACGGCAATATATAATCTCTTATTTTTCTCTTCCCAGGGTGTGTCTGCTGAGTATGGCTTACATGTCTGTAGAAACCAGAGCTAAATGAGTGCTTGGATATTCATATATGACTAACCTAATGTGAAAACAAAAAAATTCCTTCCAGTAGCACCTTAAAGACCAACTAAGTCAGTTCTTGGTATGAGCTTTCGTGTGCATGCACACTTCTTCAGATACGTATCTGAAGAAGTGTGCATGCACACGAAAGCTCATACCAAGAACTGACTTAGTTGGTCTTTAAGGTGCTACTGGAAGGAATTTTTTTGTTTTGACTATGGCAGACCAACACGGCTACCTATCTGTAACTAACCTAATGTGATCTTCCTAATGGTGAAACAATGTTTTGCTTCATTCTTTACTATGTAACGGTATAGAAGTAAAGAAAGTACTTTTGGATGTAAATGCCTAGGTATTTGTTGGTGTAATTGTGGAAGAATGAAGCACTGCATCATTGCATTTTCTAACCGTGTTGTCCTTTGCATAGGCAGGGTGAGTCACAATGCTGAAGTTCCAGTCCTGCAATTTGATTCACTAGTCTTAACTGGAAGTTGGGGTGATATTTTTTAGAAACCAAATTAATCTCAATAAAACACCATTGGCAGCCACTGGTCAGGATAATTGTGTCATAGTAACCTGGTTTGCTCGGCAAAGTAAACCAAACAAATGAAAAGAAACATTTTTTTTTTTTTGGAAGCCCTCTGGCTTATTGGGACTGCATGAATGTGTGGGCTCCTGGAGAGGGGCTCACAGATGCATGTCTCTTTTATTCTAATGCCGTGCTGAGCTAAGCCAGGGTTTGACTTAGCTTGCTGTCCAAACCCAAGCTTGTGGTTAAGCTCTGTCCTCACTGACCATGAGCTGAAGCCAAGGGGAGGGGGGAAACTTCCTCTCCTGGTTCAGGAGTAAAAAAAGACTGGGAAAAGGAGCAAAGCAGCTGTGAGCTCCTCTCCAGCAGCCTGCATGTGGCCTACTATGTTGAGCGAACCAAGCCAATGTGCCTCTAACCTGTATTGCGGTATTTAGGAATCTCCACTGCCTTGTGCATCAGCTTGAACATTTCCATTCATTCAAAAAAGTTGGCCTGCTGTTTGCAATTCCCAAGTGGTCTTAACGTAGGAAGCTGCCTGATACTGAATCAAACCATTGGTCCTTCTAGCTAAGAGCTTGAGGCAGGAGTCTCTCCCGAGTCTACCTGGAGATGCCCAGAGACCTTTTGCATGCCAAGCATGTGTTCTGCCAATGAAGCACATCCATCTCCAATCCAGGCATTCACCAGAGCCAGGCCTGCAGAGCTTTGCCACCTGTTCCATCATGTGTGCTTAGGCCAAACTTCTTCAGAAGTTGTGGGATTCCAAGTCCCACCAGCTCTGGCCAGAATAGCAAATGGTTCAAGCAAGGTATTGGGAATTGTAGTTCAACAACTTCTGGCACACCACAGACTCCCCAGCACTTGACTACACCATAACCTGGCCATGGTCCATAGGTTATTTACAAAAGTAATTTCTTTCTCCTAAATGGACTGGGCTGGAAGCTTCTTGGGACCAAGCGGACTTGCTCCTGCAGCAAGGCTGCTCCTTCTTCAAATGTAAGCTACCCATAGTGAGGTGAAGGTAGTGTCAAAATAGGAGGGGCGGAGGGAAAAATTGGTGCCCTTGCATCTTGCAAATGAGCAGTAGTACACTGTTGGTAGCAAAGCCCCAGATGCACAACATATCTCAGTTCTGTATAACACAATTCACCCAGTCATCTATCTGTTTCTCCACGTTACTTCTTTGTAGCTATCGTTGAGTTGTTGAATGAAATTCTGCATGTAATCCCCCTCTCGCCTCCCCCCCCCACACTTTAATCAGGATTAATCCCCACAGCTGCTTTGTTGTGTAACAGCATCCAGTGCTTTTAGTGAACAACGTGCCACATAATGAATTTGTCTAAGCGGAAGATCCTACTGCAGTTTCAATCAGAGGGCCTATTGCACCGAAGGAAACTTGGAAAATCCCAAAATAACAACTTAATGTGAAGGTCATTACAAGCTGCACTTTGGGGACCAGTGCTTTGATGCATTGTTGCATAATTATTTGTATCTCATTGAAATGGCTAATTACAGGAGTTATTTGACTACTTATTCTACATTGTTTGGGATGTGCTAATCCTGGTCGATTTGTGAGGAAGAGCTTTCCTGACATTCTGGAATAGCGAGGGCCCCAGCTGGATTGGTTTCCCACTCTTCAAGTGTCTATAGTGAAAAGAAAAAAATGTACACGTGCAGTGCAATCCTATGCATATTTATTGTACTCATTTATTTGGGAGCAACTTTCTTTGAACTCAGTGGGATGTACAGCAGTATCCCCTGTGCATCCACTAGGCAAGTCTCACCGGGGCTCATAGGTGCATAGGGATGTGCTTCTTTCATGTGGCACACCGCTAGTTTGAAAGAGGATTTATTCTGAAGGATGCCATTGGCACCCTGCCATCAAGCCACGTGTGCATTTGGTCTCTCTAAAGGACTGTTTTTTAATGTTGTTAGAATCATAGAATCATAGAGCTGGAAGAGACCACAAGGGCCATCGAGTCCAACCCCCTGCCAAGCAGGAAACACCATCAGAGCACTCCTGACATATGGTTGTCAAGCCTCTGCTTAAAGACCTCCAAAGAAGGAGACTCCACCACACTCCTTGGCAGCAAATTCCACTGTCGAACAGCTCTTACTGTCAGGAAGTTCTTCCTAATGTTTAGGTGGAATCTTCTTTCTTGTAGTTTGGATCCATTGCTCCGTGTCCGCTTCTCTGGAGCAGCAGAAAACAACCTTTCTCCCTCCTCTATGTGACATCCTTTTATATATTTGAACATGGCTATCATATCACCCCTTAACCTCCTCTTCTCCAGGCTAAACATGCCCAGCTCCCTTAGCCGTTCCTCATAAGGCATCGTTTCCAGGCCTTTGACCATTTTGGTTGCCCTCCTCTGGACACGTTCCAGTTTGTCAGTGTCCTTCTTGAACTGTGGTGCCCAGAACTGGACACAGTACTCCAGGTGAGGTCTGACCAGAGCAGAATACAGTGGCACTATTACTTCCCTTGATCTAGATGCTATACTCCTATTGATGCAGCCCATTGTTGATCTCTTCAATATCATTAACAATATTGCCAGCAGAAGCAAGTACTTCCTTAGCTGTTATTTTAACTTCAGAACAGTTTAAAACTTTTTTGGCTGGTCCATGTTGTTAAACTTTTTATTATTATTTAAGTATAGTTGTTGTTTTTGTCCAAAATCACTTTCAAAATTATTTTAGATGAGAAAACGCATTGGGCTAGAAATTAACCCTGTATCATTTTCTTTCCCCCCAATGCAGGCTCACAAATAGGTGGGTCATATTATAATCCTTGCAGATTGGTTGGGTAAAGGTAAAGGACCCCTGACAGTTAAGTCCAGTTGCGAACGACTCTAGGGTTGCGGCGCTCATCTTGCTTTACTGGTCGAGGGAGCCGGCGTACAGCTTCCGGGTCATGTGGCCAGCATGACTAAGCCGCTTCTGGTGAAACCAGAGCTGTGCACGGAAACACCCTTTACCTTCCCGCCGGAGTGGTACCTATTTATCTACTTGCACTTTGACGTGCTTTAAAACTGCTATGTTGGCAGGAGCAGGGACCGAGCAATGGGACCCCACCCCATCGCGGGGATTCAAACCACCAACCTTCCAATTGGCAAGTCCTAGGCTCAGTGGTTTAGACCACAGCGCCACCTGTGTCCCTTAGATTGGTTGGGATTGTAGTGTAAATATTAAAATTTATTTAATAGATGACATCAGTGCATGTTACAGGCCTAGTGGTAGCTAAATCTGGAAAGGTGTTCCATAGAGGTTTGTAAAAAATACTCCAAACATGAAACTACAGGTGTCCCTATGCTTTGACTGCACCAGGTATGATTTAGGCCCCTTCACTTTGCTTTCAGTATACTCCTCCTGCTGGCTTGGGAAGCAGTGTACACATGACTGTTAGCCGCAATCCACACCTATCTTGTTTCTTATGAAATACTCTTTCCCTCAAAACCAACATTGTTCCAAACTGAGAAAAGGAATGACCTACCTGCATTCTAAACTTGTAATGTGTACACAGCTTGCAAAACGCAAGCTGGCATGCATTTTATTGGTGTAGAGTGAGAATTTTACAGAACAGCAAATTAAGCATTTAGATTACACTCCTACTAAGTGTAACAATAACCTTCAACTTTTCTCTTACAATGTGGAGGTCTAGCTTTTAACCCAGAAGTGGAACATGGGCTCCATCTTATTCCGCCCCTCCCCCCCAATATATGCTTACCCTTCCTTGTGGTTCGCTACCGCTGTTTTCATGGTAGAGGCTATAGTAGCAGTAGTAAAGCATGTTGTATGCATGCAGGAAAAGTTTGTTCACTGGCATCTCTAGTTAACAGAAAAATCTGAAAGACCTGTACCACAGTCTGTGGTACACTAAGTCAGACTCTAAGTACATATTAGAGATGGCAAAGTGTCTGAGATATATAAGGTAGCTTTTTAGGCTTTTGCTTGTCTTTCTGTTAAACTTTAACAACTTTTAACAAGGAATTGATGTGATGGGTGTGGTTCTGCTACTGGTGTAACACAGCTGAGATCAAGGTGAGACCCAGTGGCTGTTCAAAACCCACCAGTGACCAATGCTGGGAGAGATAAGTCTGATGAATTACTAGCATGCTGTGCTGGTCATCAGGGAGGCAGCTTTGACTGTCTTTGATAAAGCATGGGGTAGTTATTTTATTGGAGAGGCAAATGTCCAAGATGCCAGGTGCAAGTTTTCAGTGATGCAGGCCTCTTCCTCTTCCATTTGTGCTCCAAGCAAAAATAAAAAATATAATATGGCCAGCCTACTTTTTAAAATCACGGGGGTTAGGAAATTTAACCAGGGACAATGATAAGTGGATGCTGTCCTTCCAGTTACATGATCACTCATAAATGAAGCATAACAAATTGCAACAGGGCAAGGTGGTGAGAAAATTAAGCCAGGAAGTATGTACTTACTTTAAAAAAAGGCTCAGCCTTACTGGGTTAGCATTGGGCTGTGCATGTAAAATCAAATACGTTGCTTTGACAGCTGATGCCTGACAGCTAATTTTGTATAAAGGTAAAGGGACCCCTGACCATTAGGTCCAGTCGTGACCGACTCTGGGGTTGCGGCGCTCATCTCGCTTTATTGGCCGAGGGAGCCGGCATACAGCTTCTGGGTCATGTGGCCAGCATGACCAAGCCGCTTCTGGCGAACCAGAGCAGCACACGGAAATGCCGTTTACCTTAACACAAAGCCTACTTCCAACATTGTGAAAACACTAGAGAATAATCATATCACTTGTTCTGTGAAACTACGCACACCGATTACCTTGCTTGGGAACAATGTGAGCTGCAAACCAACAATACAGTGGTACCTCGGGTTAAGTACTTAATTCGTTCCGGAGGTCCGTTCTTAACCTGAAACTGTTCTTAACCTGAAGCACCACTTTAGCTAATGGGGCCTCCTGCTGCCGCCGCACCGCCTGAGCACGATTTCTGTTCTCATCCTGAAGCAAAGTTCTTAACCCGAGGTACTATTTCTGGGTTAGCGGAGTCTGTCACCTGAAGCGTCTGTAACCTGAAGCGTATGTAACCCGAGGTACCACTGTATCTGGAGGGCCAGAGGCTAGATGCTGCTGGTTTAGCCAATACTGAGCTGCAAGCACAAACAGTGTGGCTCTGTAGAATTGCAGCTTTCTGTGTGCTCCTACCCTCCATAAAACTAGCTTGGCTTGAGAAATAAATGGTGGAAGGTATGTGGATCCTATATAATACTGAGGGAAAGCAGACAAAACACTCTAGTGCTAATGGAGAACATTTAGCAGGTGCATAAAATCCAACTATAGGAAGATATGTAGCTGCAAAAGACAAAAGGAGCGTCTCTGTTGTGACGTCAGGAAGCAAATGTGGTGTGGTAAGCAGAGGAGAGGGAGAGAATGCTGAGAAATAAGTACCGTAAACAGGATGTAAGCAGTTACAACAGCTTGCAATCACCATGTGCAATTATATGGTCATAGAGGTCATATGGTAATATGCTAAAACCCAATAGTGTACTCAGGCATTGCCTCTCATTTTGCTACAGTATGCTTGGGGGGGGGGGGGAGGAAATGCCACGACAATCTTATCATATTCAACAACAGAGCTGTGAGATTGGAAGGTGTGCTGCTCTACCCGCAAATAAAACATTATTCTTTTCTGATTTTCTGAGAGTGATGTGTAGAACTCCCATTAGATTAGATTGCATTGTAGGCAGCATGTGACAGGTGAGGATGTACCTCCTTAGTTCATTCATTAACTTGTCAGCCCCTTCTGTTCGAGTGAGTCAGCCAGCCCACTCCACTTCCTCTGGCAACGCTGTCATCGTCCATCTCCCCCACCCCCCGGAGCCACATACGTAAAATCCTCTGTGCTTTCTCTATTAGCAGTATTTAATTAAAACATGCATTTGGAAAGTAAAAACATTTGATTATCTTCAGCACAATACTATCCATATATATATATATATATATATATATATATATATATGTATGTATGAATATGATGGTTTTGATCTTCATTACAGCACAGTCATACTGATATTGGTAACCAGGAGACCCACTTTAAGTGAACTCAAGTTTTACATTACATTTCCGCCCTGCAGGAGGAAAAGAAGTACAATGGTACCTTGGTTGTCAAATTTAATCTGTTCTGGGAGTCCATTCAACTCCCGAAACAGTTTGAAAACCAAGGCGTGGCTTCCGATTGGCTGCATGAGCTTCCTGTACTCAAGCAGAAGCTGCGTCAGACGTTTGGCTTCCAAAAAATGTTTGCAAACCGAAACACTTACTTATGGGTTTGCAGCATTCGGGAGCCAATTTGTTCGGGAGCCAAGCCGTTCGAGAACCAAGGTACCACTGTATGTCTTTTTAATTTTTGGTTCTCCCAGCCCCTCCGGCCACCCCTGAAACTAGAGCGGCCCAGCATGAATCCAACCTTTATTTATTTTGTATATTTATTAAATTTCTATACCGCCCTTCACCTGAGGATCACGGGTGGTTTACAACATAAAAGCACAAAAATACACAATGTAGCAGCAAACAAAAACAGAGCCCCCCCCAAGTTAAAAGGCCATAGTTTAATTAGCCAGAGGCCTGAGAGAAGAGGAATGTTTTTGCCTGACACCTAAAGATGTGTAACAGAGGCTGCAGGTGAGTTTCCCTGGGGAGAGCAGAACTACTGCAGAAAAGGTCCGTTCTTGTGTTGACACCCTCTGGACCTCTCATGGAGGAGGAACACAAAAAAGGGCCTCCGATTATGATTGCAGAGTCTGGGTCAGTTCATATGGGGAAAGGCAATGCCTTAGGTATTGTGGTCCTGAGCCATTTAAGGCTTTATAGGTCAAAATCAGCACTTTGAACTGGGTCTGGAATCTAATTGGCAGCCAGTGTAGTTGGGCAAGGACTGGCGTTATATGCTCAAAGTGACTTGCCTCATTGAACAACCTGCCTGCTGAATTTACAACACCCGAAGTTTCTGAACCATCTTCAGAGGCAGCCCCACGTATGATGCGTTGCAGTAATCTAACCTAGAGGTTACCAGAGCATAGACAACAAATAGGGTTGGGGCTGGCTACTATATTAAGGAAGGTGAAGTATAAATTACAGGCCTTTTGGGAAAACCCATGTATATTCAAAATATTTTGTATGTTCACAATGGGACACAATTTCGTCTTCTCCCAGTCAAGTACCTTCCACCAAATCCCTTAAGGTGGTTTGGATGGATTTATTTATTTATTTATTGATGTAGGGACAGGGCAGGGCATGTGGCATTTGAACCCACAACCACTTGTACGAAATGTGAGGACCATGACCTTACAATTGATGAGGACATGAGGCACTGGAGTGTGCAAGGTAGGCCAAAATGGACAATTGTATCTGTACACTTAGCTATGAATTTGTTCAGGGGTGACATGCTAGCAAAATGTTTGGACATCACTTCTGTTTGTGGTACAGCTTTTGGAATTCAGTGTGCTGGCTATACCATGAACGCATGACATAAATTTTATAGAAGGATGGAAGTGTCTGTACGTGTATGCATTTGAAGAGCTGCTGTTACATGTTGCAGAAAGGTGCACCTGAACAGTGTATACTTAGCACATGTCATCATACTATAATAATATGCTCAACCATCCATCTTCATTCAGCTGAGACTGTCATCCTTCAACAAGCATGCGAGGAATGCAAGAATACAGGGGTAGGGGAGTAATTAAGACATAATTGCTCATTTTCTAGTGACTAAAAGATGCCAATGCTACTTGGCATATTTGTTTACAGAACCAGTCAAGACAATTCATACTGTTAAAAGGGCTCCATTCTCAGATTTAAATGTCTGGCTGCTTCCCTGGAAACATAATTCAAGACGTTTCCTCAACAGATGTTCTCTGTGCTAAAACTTAGGTAAATATGCTTTCGTATATCTTATGTCGGGGACGCAGGTGGCGCTGTGGGTTAAAGCCTCAGCGCCTAGGACTTGCCGATCGAAAGGTTGGCGGTTCGAATCCCTGCGGCGGGGTGCGCTCCCGCTGCTCGGTCCCAGCGCCTGCCAACCTAGCAGTTCGAAAGCACCTCCGGGTGCAAGTAGATAAATAGGGACCGCTTACCAGCGGGAAGGTAAACGGCGTTTCCGTGTGCGGCTCTGGCTCGCCAGAGCAGCGATGTCACGCTGGCCACGTGACCCGGAAGTGTCTCCGGACAGCGCTGGCCCCTGGCCTCTTAAGTGAGATGGGCGCACAACCCCAGAGTCTGGCAAGACTGGCCCATACGGGCAGGGGTACCTTTACCTTTACCTTTATATCTTATGTCCCACTGCGCAATTTAACAAAAGCACAATTTGGGCTGCATGCATCTGAAGAAAAAGACAGATATGCTTCTGAACCAGCTAAATTGCTCAGTGTTGTGTGCCTTAGACAGTGTTGTGTGCCTTAGAACCTGTGGTCCTCCAGATGTTGTAGGTCTACTCTTATATTGGGGGAGTGCATTCCGTCAATGGCATGGAAGATCTTTGGTTCGGAAATGTACAGTAGCTCACAAACTATTGTCTTGTTTCCTGTTGCTGGAGAGGACAGGTATTTTTCTCAGACTGGGCCTCTGGATTTTGAAATGAGAGGGAAGGATGGATAAATGGCTACTATTCAAGCTATGCTAGAATGGTCCATAGTGTGAATGATATACAAAGTTAGATACATACAATGATAAGTTCTTTAGAGCTCATCAGTTGCAGCAACACAAAGCAAAATTTATTTTTCAAATTCACATTTCAAAGAAAGCTTTGCTTTTATCTCTCATTCTTGCCATTTGTAGTTGTTTTCCATTGGGTTAGGTGCATCGATGCTGAGCTTTCCATCGTCTTTTGTACAGGTTGGATTAATTTTTTTAATGCTTGGGAGGTTTTCCTTTTAACTTCTCTGAACTGCTTGTGATTTCCCCCCCTGGTCTTTGGCCTACAGGTAGCTTTGAATAAGTTTAATTTTTATGTTGCTTTCCCCTTCTCCTTATTTAATTTATTCCCTGTAAAGATTTCACCCCTCTATTTTTAAATATTCTCATTTTCCAAAGAATTATTTTTTTTCTTGGGTCTTATATTGGGCTGATTTACACAAAATTTCACATGGGGATCAACCTGTCTTCCTTAACCTTTATTTCTATCTGCTATGCAGCGTGCAGTGTATAAACCTTAACTAGAAGGTTGTTGGAGTTTAGGTGGGTTGGTGGCTGGGGTGCATTTAATTTTAATCATGAATGCTGCAATCTTACATAAAAGCTACTTTACCTGATTGCTTCACATTTTCTTCTGCAATCACTGTGTTCCAATTTTTGCCTCTTGTATACACAGCTTCTTATATTTTCTCTTATCCCAAAATTAATTCATGTAAAATGTTATTTTGATTTTCCTTTGACATTATTTGTGGACTATGCTTACATCTTTCACATACTAAATTGCATTCACTGGTCTTCTGTTGCTAACTGAAATCCATTTAGACAGTTTACCTCTGTACATAACTCCCTTGTTTACTGGGACAAATTATGAACCTCACATTCAAACTCCCAACTCCCATTGCCCCTGATTACTGACCATACTGGCTGAGGTTCATGGTAGCTGGAGTCCATAACATCTGACAGGGCACAGTTTCCCTTTTAATCTTAGTCTATCCTGTTTGGATCCAGATCTGAGGGTGGTGTATGGGAGTTATCGCTATGCCAATCCCGAGACATAAATTAGGCTAAAAGATTGGGATTGGCACAAGGCTATCTGGTGAGCTGTATGAACCAAGGAAACAGGATTTTCCCAATCTGTCTGTTTTTCATGAAGGGGGGAAATCATACAAGCAACGAGGCAGTGTGCATAGAATGTATAACCTACCATAAAGAGAATTTTAGCTACACTGCAATTGGAAAAACCAATTGCATAGGAAACAAGAGTGCATCCTGTGTACAGTGTCATACTACACACATATGTTTACATACATTTGTTTTTAGATTTACACTCACATGTGGTTTGCATCTTATTCATATCAAAGTACTTTCCCTGTAAGAATTTTTGTTTTTTGGTGCACCTTTAGACAAATGCCAGCAGTTGGAAGTGTGGACGTTTGAGAAGCTTATGCTAATTGGATTGTTCTAAATTCAGACCTGTTTGTCTTTTCTTCTTCTAACCAAATACCATATGTGTGCCTGCTGAACATATTCTTCCTGAGAGACTATGCTCATTTTTCTAGGATGTTATGAAAATATTTCTAAGGAAACAGAAGGCATACAGAACCAGTAACCCACCACACTCTTTTCACCAATAATTTCCCCTTCTGTCCAAAGGCCCTTTATATCGTTATCAGTGATGGGCGACCTGTGGCTTTGCAGATGTGGTTGGAATTCAAGTCCTATCAGCCTCAACCAGCATGGCCATTGGTCAGGGTTGAGGACCAGGGCAGGAGATACATTAGCTGAAGCCTTCTCACAGATTTAGAGCATTGAAATACATTAGGAGCAGTAACATGTATGGGCGAGGAAGTTCTACTGACAATGTTATTGATATAGGCTGAGTTTGGAAATGTGACATAAATTGTTGATTGGGATAATTCGTGTGACTTCTTGAGCTCATTTCTGAGATAGTTCCTTGTTCCAGCAAATGAGCAAGTCAGTTGTGCTTGCAAACACAATTTCTGGCACAAAGAGTAGATGTAAGTACATTGGACCTTGGCCACAGTCCCAAGTCCCTTGCATACACAAGGGCTCGCTGTTCTCTCCCTTGAAGGGAAGCAGTCTGTATGAAATGCAGCAGCAGTTCTCTATGAACAGAAATGAGTGAGGAAGTCTCAATGTAGCTGTATATATGCTGATAAGACCTGCTGGATGATTGATCACAGCCTTACTTACTTTTTCAAATCCAACACAATCTGAGTTAAGCCAGTACTGGTCACACTCTGACCTATGATTTGTAGTTCACCACACATATACAACCACCTTGGTTATTTGTTACAGGATGCAAATGATTAACTTTAGAAGAGCCCCGCTGAGATCTGACCAAAGATCTTGCTGCCAGTAAGTCAAAACTTTTAAGACTCCCTTAAAGCATCAGACATAGCTTCAGTTTCTGATGTAGACCTTGAACCTAAAAAGGCTGCCCCAAATACAGGAGGTGAAAATAATTGAAATAGAGAATATGGCAGAAATTCCAAGCCAGATTCTAAGGCAATCAATGAGAGTGTGACGGCTGAAATGGTGATGTAGTTAATTTCTCTGGAAAAAACAACAAATGACTGTGCTCACTGAGAAAATGTGGGCGGGGTAATGGTACAGGAAAGTGGATTTTGAAAAGTGAGTGTGTTCTTAAGAATAACATTAATAACTTGAAGAACTGCGCCTGAGGGAATAATCTAAGATCATACAGGATGCTAGACTATGATGAGGTGCTGAACCAGCTTCATTTTGCAAAAGTGTTTGGTTGAACAACTCACAGATATATCGGAAGATAAACTGCTTACCTAGCATGTTCTTAGTTTGTGGTGGCCTCCATTGATGAAAGCTACAAAACCAAAATACTTCATGTTATCTAGAACAAGAGCTCTCATACCTGGGTCTTGCTGTTCTCTTGGAGGCATATTGAGAGGGCTTCCTCATGCGGTGGATGCTGCATGACATGACTGTCCATGGCCATTTCTCTATGGGTTCCTCCTTACAGGTATTGCCATTTTCCTGAACTGGCAGTGATGCTTTACTGTTACAGGCTGGGCTTTCTGTTTAGCCTGGTCACATTTCCCAAACCACCTCACAGTAAGGTGAGTTGAATTTTTCAACTTTCAGATTGCAAAAAATGAGGTGCTAAAAAGTTTGCAACATGACTTGGGCATTTAAAATATATTTTGGTTACATTAATATAATGGTAGTTTTGCTTGGTAAATAATATGTATGTAAAATTGCATAGAGATAATTAAAAATGATTGCCAAGTACAGTGGTACCTCGGGTTACAGACACTTCAGGTTACAGACTCCACTAACCTAGAAATAGTACCTTGGGTTAAGAACAGAAATTGTGCGGCGGCGGCGGCCCTATTAAGAATGGATCTCCAGAACGAATTGAGTTCTTAACCTGAGGTACCACTGTACTTGCAGTTGTATTATATATTAATATTATTTTTTCATTTATACATTATACATATTTTATGTGGCCTGACACTTTCAAAAGGTAAAGTTAAAATTCTTTGTTTCTCCAAGAATAGTTTATGTGCTTCTTCATCAAATGTTGACTTACCAAGCGAAATGTTGTCCATTCACAAAAAACAAAAGCAGATTTGAATTCCTTACCCCCAAAACATATTTTAATACCCCTCACTAAAGAAATTTTCAAAAATTAAGATCCACCCCCTAAAATGACATGCTCTAACCTCACACTGTTAGGAAAGTTGCCTATGCAAGCAGGCAGGCAGGCAGGCAGGCAGGCAGGCAGAGGCAACCAGGCCAGGTCATGTGCTCCTCCATTCATGTGTTGCACAATGGTGCTGCATTGCAGCATTGGAGCAGGCAGTGAGCCGATAGCAGGAAGCAAAGAAGCCAGTGAGTAAAGTTAGAAGGGAGATCTACATATACCACATGGCCTGCCCTGCACCCTCTTAAGCTAGCCTGCTACTCTCAAATCCTGTGGAGGACTCTCTCTTGTCAGCAGTGCTAAAATAAGACCAAATTGCCACGATGGCAGATGGGAGGTGGAACACCTTTGCTCCAAGCGGCAAAATATATTGGGCCAGCTCAGATCATATTCTGTTAAGTAACAGAAAGGATGGAGATGAAATTTGGGATTCAACCACCTTTTACTGTATGGCTTTATGCCAGTTTACTAATGACATTTGCATCTCACTGCCATTCAGCTCCCACAATACAATTTTATCCTTTATGCACTTCCCAACTTAGATTTCACTTCACTCACCTGGCAAAGTGGGTTTGTCCATGAAAGCATAAGTAATTTGCTTTATTGTTTTTCTTTATTTCATAAAAATTATACACCGCTTGACTGTAAATAACCTCATTAGTCTTTATTTGCTTGTACAAATTGTTACGTCTCCAAAGTGCCACAAAACTTTGCCTGCAAGTTATTAATACACTATTAAGTGCTTTAGAATTTGTTTTACCTAACAAAGCTTAATGAAACTGGAGTGTTAGGGATATTTTACTTTACTTACGTGGTTTAAATGGGAAAAACGGATGGCTATTTATAAAATAGTGTTATTTTTTGAAATGTATTATGAAAAAATGATTCAAGGATTTTCAGCAAAATTACGCAAAATGTTACATCATCTTTGTGCTTTCAGTGCCATGGAGTTTGATAAGTTCAAACACTTGTCTCAAATAGTGAATCTTCCTCTTTATCAGTATCTTGAATTGAGGCACATTTTGTTCATTTCTACAGAAGTTTATTGTTCACTGGACTCTTCTGCAATATTGGTTAGAAGTGCACAATGTTGCCACTAAATTAGTATTGTAATATAGTACATCAGTACTGATGGGGAAACTTCTATAAAATTACAATGAAACAATTGCTTTTAAATGAATGCAGCCACTGATTATGCAAAATGCAACCACCACCACCTCAATGTGGGTGGTGACACATAAAACAATGAAATTGGAGTTTCTGCAGATATTTCATCCTGTGATAAATATCCAGGTTGAAGTTTGAAAAATACATTTTTTTGTGGGGGTGCACACAAAGTTTAAATCATAAATCAAATAACTGCTGAATATTTCTATTCTGATTTTATTTGATCCTCTTTTATATTGTTCTATTTTTCTATTTTCTGGATCAGTGGAAATAATAATTTATAATAATTTATTATTTATACCCCGCCCATTCCCAGCCACTCTGGGCGGCTTCCAACAAAAGATTAAAAATACATTAAAACATCATCATTAAAAACTTCCTTAAACAGGGCTGCCTTCAGATGTCTTATAAACGTCGGATAGTTGTTTATTTCTTTGACATCTGATGGGAGGGCGTTCCACAGGGCGGACGCCACTACCGTGAAGGCCCTCTGCCTGGTTCCCTGTGACTTTGCTTCTCGCAGTGAGGGAACCGCCAGAAGGCCCTTGGTGCTGCACCTCAGTGTCTGGGTTGAACGACGGGGGTGGAGACGCTCCTTCAGGTATACTGGGCTGAGTCCTTTTAGGGCTTTAAAGGTCAGCACCAACACTTTGAATTGTGCTCGGAAACATACTGGGAGCCAATGTAGGTCTTTCAAGACAGGTGTTATGTGGTCTTGGCGGCCACTCCCAGTCACCAGTCTAGCTGCCACAATCTGAATTAGTTGTAGTTTCTGGGTCACCTTCAAAGGTAGCCCCACATAGAGCGTGTTGCAGTAGTCCAAGCTGGAGATAACTAGAACATGCACCACTCTGGCGAGACAGTCCGCGGGCAGGTAGGGTCTCAGCCTGTGTACCAGATGGAGCTGGTAGACAGCTGCCCTGGACACAGAATTGACTTGCGCCTCTATGGACAGCTGTGAGTCCAAACTGACTCCCAGGCTGCACACCTGCTCCTTCAGGGGAACAGTTGCCCCATTCAGGGCCAAGGAGTCCCCCAAACCCACTCGCCCTCTGTCCCCCCAAAACAGTACTTCTGTCTTGTCAGGATTCAACCTCAATCCGTTAGCCACCATCCATCCTTCAACTGCCTCCAGGCACTCACACAGGACCTTCACCACCTTCACTGGTTCTGATTTGAAAGAGAGGTAGAGTTGGGTATCATCTGCATACTGATGAACACCCAGCCCAAACCCCCTTATGATCTCTCCCAGCGGCTTCATATAGATGTTAAAAAGCATGGTAAAGAGTATGCTGTTGCCAAAAGCTGTGTAATTGATATGCTATGATGTAATTTTTTTGGCTTGACTTTTAAAACTGAATTTATGTTTTGCATATCTTCTGTTGTATCCAATAAACTACTTTGATAAACATAGTTAAAAAGGTGTGGTGGTGGTGGTAGTGGAAGGAACCATAATAGGAGAAGAAGTGTGTGAAACAACTATATCCCAGTCTCAAGAAGGCTGATCTCTAAATCACCGACATAAAAATAACCATATTCATGGCACCATGCTCTTATGAGCTTTGTAAAATTTAAGGCACAGTCAGCTAAGTAGTGTGCTGGTGGAAGTGTTTATATAAGGTTGAAAGAGCGTTTTATCTTGCCGGTCGAGAGCTTTCAAAAGGAAACCATCAAAGGAAGTTGGAAGAGAAGTGAAACGGAAGAGAGTATAAGATCAGAGAAAAGCAAACTGTGAGGCATCTAATATAAGGTTTTTGAATTTCTGGGCTTTATGAGAAAGAAGTTCTTATACAAACTGAAGTTATGTGAATATGTAATTAACTGTAAACTGTTACAAGTGGGAACTGCAAACAGCTTGCAAAGTCATACATGACTTAGGACTCAAGGAGAACCCAGCCTAGAACTAGCCAGCCTGAGTTTTGTGATCTGCAGCGGATGCATCGCTTGTGTTGCCTCAGGCAATATGGCTCAGGGGGACATTGCAAGGCTATGGAACTCCTTCCCTGAAGAGATCAAATTGTCTTCCACACTACCGTATGTTCAGAAAGACTTAGCTGTTGCAGCAGGCCACTAGAACATAATAGAAGTGACATCATTTGTACAATGTAATGTTGATTATTTTTATATGTTATATTGTAGTTCTACTCTTGCTTTTAATGCTTTTTAATAATGTTAACAATTATTAATAATAATTAATGTTGCTACATGGACTGCTTCTGTTCAGGACTCTCCACTCCATTCCATTTCCCCCAAACAGGTTTCCATATTTCTCCCCAATGTACAGTGAGCATTCCATAACTAATGAGCATACATAGTTCTTTCTCATTGAACTGTACTCTGGGTTCCTCTGAGCCTGCTGATACCCCACTTCTTGTATGTAGGTGGTGTCATTTTGGCTACATAAGAGTGATACTCACAGCCTGAAGCTTGAAAATAGAAGTAACTATGAGAACATCTGGTTTAGGCAGCCCAGCCACCACTTTCTGCTGGAGGATTAAGCAGAACAAAAATTGATCGCTCGTTAGATTTGTCTTGCATTTGATATGCAGTTTGGATTTGAAGTTCAAGCACTTAGTTTCCCAGAAATAAAAAGTGTAGCTGTATGAGCAGTGAAACAACCCAGTGGAAAGAGCAGTGTTAAATACCATAAAAAGAATATATTACAGTCATAAAAACAAGGTAAACTTGAACCACCAACATCAAGATGCATATTCCCCCCCCCCCGAAAAAAGAACGTTTAACTCATTCCTTTAGATCCTGCTTGAGGAAATGAAAATGAAAAGAAAATAAACAGGGAAAATGAAAATGAAATTACCAGAGTCACAACGAGCACAAGGGGATATAGTATAAAGCAAACTTTGATGTCTCATTTTAGGGAAAAGGTTCAAAGGCAGATTTTTTTGGGGGGGTGGAGGCATGAAAACTCAACTGAGCAACATAAAGGCAATGAAAGGCCAGGACAAAATCAGTGGGAACAAGGGAATACAAGAAGCCCTGCTTAGGCTCAATAATATTGAGGCTAGGTAGATGAATTAGTAGAGAAAGGTAGGTTGCATTTTCCTAGAGTGTCAGAATCAAGTACTGATCACAATCATCAAAAAGATGTTTTATTTATTATAATTATTATTAATATTCTGTTAAGAATTTTGCTTTGAGAGTGGTGATAAATGGGTGTGTGTGTTGTGGATCTGGTGGTGTGAGGGTTGCCTGTGGTTTGAGACTGGAGGCACAGTGTGTGTGTGGCTTGTCACTGTGGTTGTAGACCACAGTGTCATGTGTCTGCTGTTGCCACAACATGCACTGAACTGAATAATTTGAATATTAAATGTTTATAAGTGGGACCTGCAACAAAATATTAAAGTATGGAGGGTTCCTGTTCAGTATTCCAGTAAGCCATGCTGTCCTCCACAATACGCTACTCCATTATCGCTCCATTTTCCATTCTTTCCCCAGATATTCAGCATTTTGTGGCCATTGAGCATTTTCAATTCTTATTGGACTGGGGTGCCTTTGGGGGGGGGGTCCCTGTAGGGTTTTGCCCCCTAAAGATTTTTTTTGTATTTATATAAAGCCTTCTCTTGTACATAGATGTGACAGTGGCTCCTCCTTTATGTAAAATGCAAGAGGACCACCAAGACAAGTGATTTGGTAATCAAATTATTGTCATATACCCTGAACCAGGTTGAACTCAGACTTTTTTTTTGGGAAAGGGACTATCATTGTACCAATTCCACGACATAACACCCTAAATATTAAGATCAATATATTCAAATTTATTAGACTTCTTAAATTCAGAAAGGTCTGAATTAGGTCTGAATCCAGATATATCCCAACTATTAATAATCCCAGTATCACTACTTTAGAAAGGGTAGTATTATGGGATATAGCACAATCTATCCCTTCATGAAAAGGCTATAATTCAGATACCGTAAGTAAACCAGCAAATAAGTGTGGAACAGCAGTCATTTTGAATGGAATCCACTTCAGAAATAACAATATGTGGATATATGTATGTGAAATACTGTAGATGCTTGTCTTGGTTGCAAAGGGAGAGAGAGAATGAGGTCTTAACTCACACCAAATTCTGCACAGGTCTTAGAGAAGATTTCACACACACATACAGTGAAAGTAGAGAGTAAGTTCTCTGTACACTCAACCTCTCCTACTTTACCTGGTAAGCTATTGTTATCTTTACTTTTAAGACGAAGTGTGGAAGCCCTTAGTGTCCAGCAGTCCGATATTACTCAGGTCCACCAGTTGAGCCTGCGGAAAATAAACAAACAAACAAATGCTGCAAACTGGGATGGCAATTCAAACCCTGGCCAGGTTTAATGGAGTGGATGAGTGGGTCACTGCCGCATCTGCAGCCCTGCATCTTACACCATTCAGCGCAAGAGGACAGGCAAATTGTTTCGCCAGCTTGGAGTTAGTGTAGCAATGGACCCAATGTTGGGGATTCAGTGGACTGTGGATAGCTCAACCCCTCAGTGTTTCAGGGCTTTCTGTGGCCTACCTACCAGTGCAGATTCTCCCGGCTGCACTTCCCAGGTGGATGGAGCGAAATATTTTGCAGTACTAGTGCCAGGGGCTTAGCCAAGAGGGGGGCAGGGAGGGGCCCCTAAAAAACAAAAATCCTGGCTATGCCCATGGCTAGTGCAGTAATGCTGGTGTGAAGGAAATTTTACTTGCAGCCTAAAACCCAAGTGTTAAAAAACACTTCCAAACACATTCTAAGCGAGACCTACCCAAAGACATCTAGGTGCTACAGCAGTCAAGCCTTTGTGGAGGCGAATTCCCATCAGGAAAAGTATTGCACTGAAGACTTAATAGGCAAGGTGTTTCATGTTCATCCCCATCCTCAGTGCTAATAATAGATGTGTGGGCACAAGCGGCTCCAACAAGCACAGAAACAGCCTTATTATGTATCTTCTTCCTCATCAAAATGTTGATTGCACTCATCAAAGGCCATAACAACATTCATAACATCAGCGGACACAGCAATCACAACCCAATCTGGTGAAAACGTTTTTGTTACACAAGGCGAGTTAAAATAGAGGGGAGTCACATATGGTTTGTTCGTGTTAGATCCTCCGAATCTCTTTTACAATGAACGGATCCAAATTATTCCCCTTATACTACTCTAGGGCAAAGTGAAGTGGCAAGTGCTGGGGAGCAGCAGACAGGTGATGCAGGACCTTGCTGCCTACGTATGCCAGGTAACCAAAGACAATCCTGCTGCTGCCTCAGGAGAAGTCCCTTTTCCAGGCTTGAAGCGAAGCCCCTGGGTGTCAGTGCACGGAAATGCGAGGTGTGCTGCATCCACATTGCCCTTCACCTCAAGCAGCAGAAATGTTTTGAACCGCTCGGATTGCGCGGGGGGAGGCCAGAGAGCTTCAGGGGAGAATGACCCAAGGCTTTGCTCGAAGGGCGCCCCGTGTGAACCCATTCCCGTGCGCCCCTTCTCCAGCAGGGAGGGCTTCGACCCTTACTCCCCCTTCAGCAGCGCCCCCCCCCCCGGCTTCGACGGGCGCCTCTCCCAAGATGGCGCCGGCCCCTCCCCTCGGCTCTCTTGGGAAATCGAGCTGGGGCGGGATGCCGCCGAGGCTCGTCCTCCTCGCCGCTTGGAGGCCGGCCCAGGGTCTTGTGTGTGAGAGAGCGTGTGTGTGTGAACGCGCACGAGCGGCGGGCGGGGCAGCGGCGGCAGTAGCCCGACCAGCAACGGCGGCTGAAGGAAACCGAGGGAGAGCGAGAAGCAACAAGCTGCGGACCTGGGAAGCGGAGCGAAGGGAGGGCGCGCTTCGGTTTCTCAGTAAGCGGCGCGCTCGGGTCAGGGGGGCGCGGGGAGAGAGCAGCCGCCGTCCCCCTTCGGGGCGAAGCCGAGAGCCGGCGGAGGTGGTGCGGAGGAAACTTTCTCCTCCCGGTCCCTGGCGGATCCGCGGCCATGTTGGGATCCCGTCTGTTCTGGGGAGCGAGGACGGCGGCGGTGCGGGGAAGGGGGAAGAAGGAGGCGCCCCACAAAGACCCGGACGGCGTCCCTTGACTTAGGGGCGGCCCCGCGGAACCTCCCTCCGGAGGAAAGGCGGCTCCAGCTTTGCCCATTGGGAGCCGGCGTCCCAGGCGCCGTCGGGGCCGTGTGTGTTTGTGCTTGCGGTGGGTTTCGGGCGCGCCCTGACTCCGTCGCGCACAGGCGGCGGCACACGACTTGGCACGGATGGGGGACCCCTGCCTGGCAGCAGCAAAGGGCGGCTGCGTGAAAGGAGAGAAGAGGGGACGTGGCGGCCTCCCAGAGTCTTAAAATTTAAACCGGTTCCCCTTTTAAGTGACACTTTCCGAAAGTAGTGGTAGCCGAAGCTCCTTTCCCCCCTCAAACTCTGGCAAAAGTGAGAAGCGGCCGCCCCCTTTCTGCGTTCAGTGTGGGGCTGAGATCAAGTGGCTGCAGCTTAATTGGCACCCCGTGGATGCCTGTGTGCAGGGGGGAGTGTGTGCACCTCCCACTCCTCAGCGTGCCATTGAGTTTGGGTAAAATGAGGCGTATGTGGTCTCCCCCCCCCCCAGTAAACAAAGCGGAAATCATTTCCCACTTCTCCAGAGAAAATAGGCTTCCCGCTCAGTTCTTCTCTTTTATTCTCGCACTGGAATAATAGTGTTTTGTTTTTTAAAAATACCCTATTTGAGATTTATTTTTCTATTGGTTTGCTTTTAAAGGCTGCCTGTCAAAAGTTGCGTGTGTTGCGTTTCCCCTCTTTCCCGGGCGAGTTTCGTGATGGTGCGTGATTGTTTTGCATCAGGAGGCAGGGAACTTCCTGTGACTGTCAACAAGGGTTAGCAAAGCAAGTGGATTCCGGTTGGAAGGAAGTTAGCTCTCCTAAGTTTTCTTCTGATAGGCTGGGCTTGGCTGAGATGTTGTTCATGCCAGTGGTTTTTTGTTTTAAGTTTCTAATGCCATGGCATCCTGGAGAGGGTGCCAACTTTCTGTTAGCTGCTACAGAAATAAGAAGGGCTGGTTCTTTTCTTGTGTTACCTGTCTGCATTTGGGATTTCATTTGCTTATTTATTTAGAGAACCCATACCTGCTTTTCCCTTAAAACAGCACTCAGTGCAGCCTGTGAAAATTACTATCGACAACACAGGCAAGTCTAACACTTAAAAATGAGGCAAACAGTTTTATAGGTGTAAAGTCACACAGTGCTAAACATGGCTTTTAAACAATAATGATTGTGATAAGTCTATTGAAGTGGTAAGTCAATTGAAGCGATTAAAGCCTTTTCCCCACATTATTCAGATTTTATAAAAAAATTGCTTTCTGTTATCAGTTAAGATAAATATGTTACCTGAAAATATTATTTTTTTTCTGCTGTTGTAACTTACATTGGAATATATTGGTCCGCTACTGTTTCTTATATTGATGGCCATGAGACCTAACAGTTTCAAACTAGCCAGTACATTTTCTTTTTCCATATTTACATTCAGATAACCTTGTTTTTTTATTTGCGTAAATATTTTGCAGTGCAGTCTTACACCTCCTCCCAGATCAGCTGATTAGAGAGGGTTAGGAAGGAGGGGAGGCACCTCCACTGGTGAAGAAGAACTTGGCTGATAGAGGACTGTTGAGATCCCTCCCATGCATGCAAATGGCTCCATGTGCATAGAACTTCAGTTGGTGGTTCTTTTCTCTCTTTTGCCAGTGGTGGTTCTTTTGCCAACAGTAGCTGGCATTAGACACTAAAGTGGGATGACCTGGGGCAGGGGTGGGAGAGAGGCAGCCCTGGATCTGATAGATTCAAGGTCCCTTTTTTCCAGGTCAGAATGCTCCATCTTCCCTGAAACTGGCTTAACTAATTCCTTCCATGTAGGAATATAGAAGGGGCAATTTAAAGAGAAAAGCTGTTTGAAGGAAAAGAAGCAACAGCAAATTCCCTTCACCTTCTGGACTGGCCAGCACAAGCTGGCAGGGCTTCAGAAGTGATAGTAGGTGCACCACTCAGTGATGTGGGGGCAGTGATGTGCTTTATTTTTCTGCAGAAAACTGTTTCATCCATTCTTCAGTAACAATGACTGTCAGTGTCCCTTCCAGCTCTACAATTCTATGGTTCTATGCATTAGTTAGCTGTGACTTATATTTCTCCAGGGTTGGTTTCATATAGCATTGGGTGATTGTCTTTTGGCCCCCTAGCAGTTGTGCAGTTTGGGTGCCGCAGGGTATCATATTGTCCCTAGTGTCGTGTAACATATATATGAAGTCATGGGGATGGTTATTGGGAGATTTGGGGTGAGCTGTCATCAGTATGCTAATGATCCCCAGCTCTCTAACATCTGAACCAGGAGAGGCCCGGGAGTGGTGCCTGGACTTGGTGGTGAGCTGGATGAAGGCCAACAAACTGACTGAATCTTGGCAAGACAGAAGTGCTGTGGATGGGTGATTCCTGAATCCATATAATTTGTCTTCCCTAAATGGAGTCATATTCCCCCTGAAAGAGTGGTTTTATAGTATGGGAGTGTTACTGGATGCATCTTTGCTGCAAGAGGCCCAGGTGACCTAGGTGGCTAGGAGTTCCTTTCACCAGCTTCAGCCATTCCTGAATCAGGATAGTCTGAGCACTGTCATCCATGTACTTGTAACCTCCAGGTTGGATTAATGCAAAGTACTGCAGGTGGGACTGCCCTTGAGGTTGATCTGAAAGCTTCAACTAATGCAAAATATGACAGCTACAGGGTATCTCCACCATGCTACACCACTGCTGAATTAATTGTAATGACTGCCAGTTAGCTACTGGACTACTTTCAAGGTGTTGATTTGGGTGTATAAAACTATATACCATATTGGTCTGAATATAAGCCTCACTTTTTCCCCAAATTCCAACCGTGAAAAGTTATAAAGTGTGGCTTATATTCCCAACCTTACGGTATTGTAGCCAGGAGCGCAAGGCAAGCAGCGCCAGGAGTGCGGCCTCTCCCCCAAGGCCGGGAAGGGAGAGAGCAAAGAAGGGGAAAGGCCGCTGGCAACACAGTGGTGTCCGTCCCCCCCCCATGTAGCCAGGAGCAGCGAGGAATGGAACAACTTATATTCAGGTATTTTTTCTTTTTTTTCCTCCCTCCCTTCCAGTTTTAAAGGTGTGGCTTATATTCGGGCCAATACTGTACAGCTTGGGACCAGGATTGTCTCACTCCTTATATAGTCACTGTGCTCTTTTGTTGAGGGCCTCCTGCAAATGCCATGTTATCAGGAGGTCCATTCCACACTGTATAGGAATTGGGCCTCTAGAACTGTGGCACCTGCCCCTTGGAATGTCCTCCCATTAAATAATAGGTGGCACTTTGGTTGGCTTTTTGGCACCTCCTGAATTCCTTCCTCTTCCAACAAGCCTTTTAAGCAGGACTTTTCCCCAGTCTGCATCTGTATTGGAATTGCTTTTAGATGTTTTTATTGCTGGTGTACTTGCCGCTCTCAGCTCCTTTGGTAGGACAGGCAGGATATAAATTTAATACAGTAAATACCTCTGTTCATAGTTCAGCAGTGAAAGGCCGAATGCTTGCCAATGTATCTGTGGAGGGAAATATATCCAGTTCACTTCATAACCTACACATATATTGGTAGGCTGCTGCCAGAAGAGGCTTTTTCGATGTCTGTTTAACAATGAATGTGTTTTCTTTACTACCTATGTATCTTGAACATAATACATTTGACATTTCCTTTTCAGGAAATGAATGCTGGCATGTATGAAGGTGTAACTGGCTTTCTCACCAGCTGAGATCTTGGGCCAGTCCTGGTTATTAATTTTTCATACCAGCATTCACAATTATGAGTTTTGATCTTGTTCATGTAGGTGGCCTTGGACCTGTAGTGTAAGATTCTTCATTTTCTGTGTTTTGATAGGAGCTCCTGTCACATTTATGTTTTCCTTATTTCTAAAAAAGACTTAAGCGCAAAATCAGTATGTGAAGTACTTCATATTCTGCCCACAAAAGTTTCTTTGCTTGTTAGCCCACAAAATCTTGGAAGGATGTAGGCCAGCATTTCCTAACCTAGTGCCCTCCAGTCGGTTTGGACTGTAACCACCATTAGCCTCAGCCAACACAACTGTGGCAGCTGGACCTGATGGAAGTTGTAGTCCAAAGCATTTGGAGGGCACCAGGCCGGCAAGGCTGCTGTGACAACATGTAGAAGTCTTGGTTCAGATGAAGTTTTTGAACTCTTTTACGTAAGCCCGCACCCCCCCTTTAATAAGTTTTTCCATATGTTCATACAATATACAAAAAGCAAGAAAATTAGAGAAAGGAGGCATGAAATAGTAAAAGCATATCCTTGCCAGATCTAGTGACAAACAAATCAATGGTTGCAGTCTTTACACATCCACACAGGAAGTGTAGAGGGAGTGGACAATTTTAAGGCTCATTGCATTCCAGTTAGGCATATGTTAACAATAGAACTAAAGATTTGTTCTTGAATTGTCACAAACTTGAAATGATATCTTTAATTCCACAGGAGCATGCATTAGTTGGTTAATCTTCCTGGAGGAATACAGTTCTAAGTGCAGGCTTCATTTCTTATATTTGTATTTGGACTTTTGTGTTAGCTGTTTACTTGAACATGTTTGTACATTTATGATTTATTTGTTCTGGCAGCTGAAAATCCTGTTTGTAGAGATAAAAAAATTATGTGCTTCCTCCTATTATGTGATTTTTTAAAATTGTGCGATGACTGCAGAAATAACTGCACACATTTACAAACCTGTTTGGGAATATCATATATTGGCTTAATAAGCTGCAAACATTTTGCCAAAGCATACAACCCCTTCCATTCTTCCTTCTCTGACTGCAGCAATCAAACCTGGAAGTCTACAGTTAT
The DNA here is from genome assembly GCF_964106915.1 of Podarcis gaigeae. Taxonomy (NCBI): domain Eukaryota; kingdom Metazoa; phylum Chordata; class Lepidosauria; order Squamata; family Lacertidae; genus Podarcis; species Podarcis gaigeae. The sequence goes on along the minus strand of NC_139683.1, from coordinate 25,452,284 downwards.
CTGTAGTTTACCATATAATCCGAAATGGAAAATTATGGTTACCTGGTTCAGAACAAGTTGGGATCTCAAATAAATATCTAACTTATATGTGAGCTATTGACTTGTTCTGAACGTGGTGGGCATACTTTCCCAGTTAATTATTAATTTGAGACTTAATTTCTATGAGGAGGGAAGGGGCTGCATGTGAAGGTTAAAAGGCTTGAACATATTTGTTAATTAAGCAGAGATATAATAATCTGAATATGACCAGTTGTCAGGAGAAGTTTTTAAAAGACAAAACAGAGCCAACATCGCTCTGATTTATCTGAAACAAACCCGTGTTGTTAAAATGGGTCCTGTGCTGCCATAAGATTCCAGATATACATTTTTGTATGTAATGAACTTGTTGAGAAGTGTAAGAGCTTTGTTAGGGCCGTTAACGTCAGAGCTGAAAAAGCAAAATTTGTTGCGGCCGACGCATCAAAGGTTTGGGGGCCCCAGCCCTAAGAGCACCAAATTTAGTTTCATTGGGGAGCAAAGACTTGCCTTTTTAAGGACATAAAGAGTCTGCTGAATCAGGCCACTGGCCCATCCTGTTCTAGACCAGCATCCTGTTCTCCCAGTGAGCGACCAAATGCCTGGGGAAAACCAGCAAGCAGAACATGAGCACAAGAGCAGCCTCCCCTTCCCTCCTGCAGTTTCCAGCAACTGGCATTCAGAAGCATTACTACTACAACTGTGGAGGAATTACGAAGCCATCACGGCTAAGTAACCATTGGTAGCGCGTTCCTCCATGAATTTGTCTATTAATAAAACAGATCCTCTTGCGTTTCTAATATAAATACATACCGTACTTTTCTGTGTATAAGACTAGGGTTTTTTAAAACTAAAAAATAATGTTAAAAGGGGGGTAGTCTTATACACGGGGGCAATCTCCCTCCATTTTCTTAATTTTGAGTTTCCCAAAATAGGGCGCGTCTTATACACGGGAGCGTGTTATACACGGAAAAATATGGTACATTTTCATTTTAGACAGTGACCCAAAGGCTCAGAGGGGTTGGTTAAGCCTTTAAGGCAGCAAAAAGAAAACACATCTCTTCCCAATACTAGGTGACATCCATTAACGGCTGATGCCTCTTATGTCCGGTAGGGTGGAAGGCTGAGAGCCCAAACAGGAGCCTCAATGACAGGCAGAGCCAGCTGTTCGAGTTTTGTCCCCGACCTCTTCCCTGTTGAGTTCTACAAAGGCATCAGCTAAAGGCAAGGAAGCTGAAAGGCAGTGCCGTCCCCTGTGCTGGTTGTAAGTAGCAAAGCGCAGACAGGGCGAGGGCAGGCTGAGGTTAGTGGGCCAGAGCCCCATTTGCCCTGATATACCAGCCTCCACTCTGACATCCACTTGTGTCTTGTCTGTGAGCTGAACAGACAATCTTCCTTGCCACCCTCCTGTAACTCCCACATGCGCCCCCAAAACTTCACCAGAGGGTTGGTGGACCCTGCCAGAGGGGAGGGATGAACTGCAAAGGGAGAAGAGGAAGGGGAAGTTTCATTACACGAGGGGCAGTCGCGCACACAGCATTGCATTTTGCCAACCGTGTAAGTTGTTTTAATGTTGATAATTTCTAAAGTGATACGGCTTGCCTTTCGGTTCCCTTTGGCTACTATGTAAAGTAAATATTATTAAGAAAAATGGCTACATTCCAAATACTGACTAAAACCCTGACTTTCTAAATATGTTTGGCAAGATAAGCTTCTGTGTTCTTGCCTCGAACCTCAGATTAAGAATTTCATCAGTATTCATTGACTACATTCCAGAAGCTTTCAGTAGACTCGTTCCATTAAGTTTATTTAGTTGCTGTGAGGATTAAAGCATGCTTGTCACATTTGTTTGTGCTTTTTCTGCACCTGATTTAGCACTATGGGAAAATGGAGACTAAAAGCTAAAACTTACAAAATTATCAAGCTTTTGAGAGCATGCTGCCACATTCTTTATAACTAGATACCTCCTTCCCTGAGTTAGTTAGTAATATACTTCAAGGAGGAATGAAAGCTGTTAGATCATGCAACAATTTCTGTTATATTAGTTATTCAAGTGGCAGCTTAAAAGGTATTTCCAGTGGCAAATTTTTCTTTTTAAAATGTGGTGTTCTTAGTTTCTCACGGTAGTAGTGTAAGGGAAATTAGGAAGTTATTTTACTGGATGTAAATAAGATAATGGATTCAAAAACATTTGTTGACTGCATGTGCTACTTTGCATGTGCAATCAATAAATGTTATCAAATTCATTTTCTTGACATTTACCTCCAGTAAGGGAACCTCCTATTCTCTGCTATTTAATTAATGGACACCTCCGTGGATAGGGCTCATATTTGGATAGAAAGAAGGCAATAAATTGCTTATTAGTAAAAATACAAGAAAAACTTTTTGCTTGTAAATTTGCTGTAGAGGACTATGAGTCACCTTTTTCTATCTCTCTTGCCTATGCAATTAAGAGTGAACCACATTTTCTGAAGCGATTCCTGGTTGGATAGAGAAATTTGCACTTGGTGTTGGAGACCACAGATATTTAAAATAAGGAGAATGCTGACTTGCATTTTGAGTTATGGACCGTGTGCAGAAGTATGCTGCAAACAATTTTTAGCCCATAGGGCACTGGCAAAGGAAAGGACAAGAACTCTGTGCTGGGTGCAGCTGAGGGGGCTTCTCTCCTCTTAACAGCCTGCTTGCTTTCTCTGCTGGGTGCAGAGATGGAGCAAAGTACTCCATCCACCTGGGCTGCTTACTCAGTACTCACTTACATGCAGTCCGTTGTTGCCTATGGCCACAAGGCTGAAAATAGGGGCCATATTGCACCTATTTTTAATAAGCATTTCTCTCTATTCAGTTGCTACTGGCATCATTTTCCAAAGGATTAAATTCTTTGGTGTAGTTTTACCTATTTCTTTTACTTTCTTTTGTTGCACATTTGTCTTTTGCGGCTTAGTACTTCCTTGCTGACAGTGGCTGTTTCAGATTTCATTTCCTTTCTATATAACCTCTCAGACCAGGGGTCTGCAACCTTTAAGACAAAAAGAGCCACTTGGACCCGTTTCCGAAGAAAAAACAACAACTGGGAGCCGCAAAACCATTGGGACATTTAAAACAAATATAACACTGCATACATTGTTTCTTAGCCCAATGTTATCCTCGTCATTATAAAAATAACTTTTTTGACACTTTTTAATTATTTTTTGTTTGACCCCTCAGAATTACTCCTCCTCATAGAAATAAACGTTATATTAACAAGTTACCTTTTTTTGAGTGTGTGTTCTTCACTCCCCTTCAAAAAAGTAGCTGCAAATTGCAAAGCAATAGCAGCAAATCAGCCAGCAACAAAGACATGCTATATACCGTATTTTTCGCTCCATAGGACGCACTTTTCCCCTCCAAAAATGAAGGGGAAATCTGTGTGCGTCCTATGGTGCGAATGCAGGCTTTCGCTGAAGCCTGGAGAGCGAGAGGCATCGGTGCGCACCGACCCCTCTCGCTCTCCAGGCTTCAGGAAGCTATCCGCAAGCCTTGCAAGCCCGGCGGGAGTTCCCACAGGCTCACAAGGCTTGCGGGCAGCAGCCTGCAGCCCCAGCGAGTGTCCGCAAGCCTTGCGCGCCTGGCGGGAGCTCCCGTCGGGCGCGCAAGGCTTGGGGTGGCAGCCTGTTGCCCGAAGCACAGGGAGCCCTCCGGAGGGCTCCCCGTGCTTCGGGCGAGTGTCTGCAAGCCTTGCGCGCCCGGCAAGAGCTCCCGTCGGGCGCGCGAGGCTTGGGGCGGCAGCTTGCCGCCCGAAGCACGCGGAGCCCTCCGGAGGGCTCCCCGTGCTTCGGGCGAGTGTCTGCAAGCCTTGCGCACCCGGCAGGAGCTCCCGTCGGGCGCCCGAGGCTTGGGGCGGCAGCCTGCCGCCCGAAGCACAGGGAGCCCTCCGGAGGGCTCCCCGTGCTTCGGGCAAGTGTCTGCAAGCCTTGCGCGCCCGGCAGGAGCTCCCGTCGGGCGCGCGAGGCTTGGGGCGGCAGCCTGCCGCCCGAAGCACGCGGAGCCCTCCGGAGGGCTCCCCGTGCTTCGGGCGAGTGTCTGCAAGCCTTGCGTGCCTGGCAGGAGCTCCCGTCGGGCGCGCGAGGCTTGGGGCGGCAGCCTGCCGCCCGAAGCACAGGGAGCCCTCCGGAGGGCTCCCCGTGCTTCGGGCGAGTGTCTGCAAGCCTTGCGCGCCCGGCAGGAGCTCCCGTCGGGCGCGCGAGGCTTGGGGCGGCAGGCTGTTGCCCGAAGCACAGGGAGCCCTCCGGAGGGCTCCCCGTGCTTCGGGCGAGTGTCTGCAAGCCTTGCGCGCCCGGCAGGAGCTCCCGTCGGGCGCGCGAGGCTTGGGGCGGCACCCTGCCGCCCGAAGCACGCGGAGCCCTCCGGAGGGCTCCCCGTGCTTCGGGCGAGTGTCTGCAAGCCTTGCGCGCCTGGCAGGAGCTCCCGTCGGGCGCGCGAGGCTTGGGGCGGCAGCCTGCCGCCCGAAGCACGCGGAGCCCTCCGGAGGGCTCCCCGTGCTTCGGGCGAGTGTCTGCAAGCCTTGCGCGCCCGGCAGGAGCTCCCGTCGGGCGCGCGAGGCTTGGGGCGGGAACAAAGGAAAATGCGCCTCCTCCCCTCGCCTCCACCCCGCGCATGCGGCTCCGGAGCCGCAGGTTGCCGACCCCTGTCTCAGACTGATAATTGTTAATGAGTACACTCCCGATTTAATGCTCCAGAGTAACACAGAGTGGCTTAACCTTCTTATCTATTTTGAGTTGCCTAGAGATTCATGAATCAGTCGCTGGCTAACTAATCTTCTGAATGCATGCACTTTTGTGATGATTAGTAATCCAAATTTAAGTTTAGATCATGGCCAGTTCAGTTAGCTGTGTCTCTTATACAAACAAGGTGTGCTCTTGAAGTGGTCATTGAACAATAACAAAGCACCCTGAGTCAGGCTGTAGTATCTACTTATCAAAGGAGGAAGAGTGACATTGTCATTCCTAGTGGGCTGCAACTGTTGTGAGATGCGGCATAATTTAGATAGGTTTAGTTTACTTTGGTCCTGTTGGGCAGAGGACATTGTGTGTTGAAACCTTGCTAATTAATTATAGTTGTGTCTGGCGGGAAAGTTTGGACTTAATTTAAACGTAAAGCAAGAAAAGTTTGGTCTTTCTTATTTTCTTTAGGAATAAGGATAGCATAATCTAGAGAAAACTATTTGGTATCCTGTGGATATTTATACAAAAACATCTCAACTCCTCCCAGTTTAGCTTGTTCTACCTTTTGTGCCCCCCAGCTCCACCAATCCAGACCCATCTGTGTTGCTTGTGTATAGTATGCCGCTGGTCTCTGGGCTAGGGCATTCCTCTGAAATTGACAGTGCATGAAAGAAGCACAAGAAACAGTGGTGCCTTCCTAAAACTAACAATAAACCAACATTAGGATAAAGCAGCAACTCCTTTTTGCAAAGAACCGGACCTTTATCTTTATCCAAGAGTCCTCTGGAGGTTTCTTCATTGGAAGTGGTTGCAGTGATTGTTAAATGCCAGACCTCAGCTGCACTGAGGCAGGATTCATCTCCTTAAGGATCTTTTTGTACTAAATGTCTCCTTGGCAGGACGATTGATTCCACACTTGGAGACACTAGTTTCGTAATCAAGGTAAACACAATATGCAGTAAACAGCTTTATACTTTCCTGATACTCTTTTGATTCAGCGGATCACCATGCCAGTTCAAAATCTTCCCCTCTTTTATGTTATGGATATTGTTTTGAAGTAGCATGATTTATTTTATATAAAGTCAAGAAACCAGTGTAATTCTATTGGTCCGATGTCAAGCAGATCTTTAATTAATAACATAGTCATTTTAAAAGACACTTAAATCCTTGATGTGTGTCTATGTGCTCTGCATCTGTCCAATAACTCAGGCTGCCTGTATTATGCATTTTCAGTTGCTCATTGTTTTTATATTCATAGAGAGAACACCATCTTTTTAAAGTGTTGGTGAGCTGTCTAACACCTTTCACAGACAGGGCACAACTTTAAGAAAATTGTGCACCCAGTTTTAACTAGCTTTGCAAACAGAGTGTTTGAAACATCCTAGGGTTTGTGTAAGTATGGTTAGTACTGGTTCAGATGTAAGGAAACCAGGGTTATCTGGGGCATACAGACTGATGATTTGGCAACACTCTTCTGATATACTGACTTTGGAAGCAGTATGCATGCACCTGATTATTAGATTCACCTTGCATCTCTAAAGTTTTCCATGAAGCACAGTGAAAGATGCAGTGTCAACTGTGAGAAGTAATGGGTGAGGGTTGTGGGACAGAACTGAAACACTTTACAGTAAATGCTTTACTATGCGGTGGGATCACCGAGTAAAAGCGAATAGAGTAACAGTTGGATAAATTTAGCAGTGTAGTGAATCTAACTTGAGTTCTTGTGGTTAAATACGTGGACTTCCTCCACATCATCAAAATTGTTCAGTGTGCTGCATTTTTAGCTTGAATTCTGTTCTTCACGGTACAGTTAGTTCACTTCCAGAACATTTTAACTAGTTATTTACATTTTCTTTTTTTCATTTATTTGGGTGGTTTATATTCAAACCTCCGGTTTTAGTTTACAAAAAGTGAAAATTACAACAAAACACATTGGAGCAAAAGCATTAGATGCCATGTCAATTTGAATTTTTTTCAAATCCAAATAACAAATGTTTGGGTGATGCCACTATTTATTATCATATGTGCATTAAGCTTGCTGCATGCTTTACCAATTAATTTATTTGTATGGGAAGTATGATCTAACCTTATTCTGAGGGATGTATAATTATTGGGTGAGACAGAGAAAATACGTGGGATGCCTATCCAGGCTCTTAGCATTGAGAGTAACCAATATATCCTGTCATGGATGGATTGGTTGGTCCAGTAGGATAAGAATTTACACTAGAATGACCATCTTCTATGTTTTCAAAGACTACCCTGTTTCTCCAGACACTAGTCTGGTGAGGCTAGATCATGTCAGTTGACCTAGTGAGTTGTTGGACTGTGTGTATGTCATTTGGCAGTAAAGGAGTTAGAGGTACAGAAAAAGTGCTGTGATGGCATTGATTGGATGGGGTGCATAACTGATGAATGTGCTTTCCTGAAAGATCCTCTTAAGGAGAAGTTTCGTAATGGGCTTGCCATTCCAGAATGTAAACAATGTACAGTAAAATTGATATGAAATTCACATGTAGTCTCATTGCTCTGCATGTGAAACAGTAAAATGTCTTGCTGTACTTTGTTTTTAAAACATGGTATGGCAACTGGGGGCAAAATACAATTGCTTCATGTGCCGATCTAGTTAGCATCATGCCTCGGCTCTGCAGCTTATGGAATAATTTTATGTTTAAATCATCATTGGGTAAAATTACTTAAGAAAAGGCTGTCTCTTGCACGGAAGATTAAGTCAGCTGAGAATCATGAGCTTGTTATAGCATAGTGTTTGTACTGTTGCAAAGTCTTCAATGAATAGCAATCTTCTTGTGGGTAATGCTGAGGGAATCTTCCCAGGAAATCCCGCAGGTCCTACGACAGCAATAGCAGATTATGTAAAGCTGGTTATTGTCGAAGACCTAACTGATGTAACATAAAAACATAAGAGTCCTGGTGGATCAGACCAAAGGCTTTGCTTTCCACCACCAAGTCAGGTGCATTTAGCAGGGATGACTTTTCCTGGGCAGCTCAATGATTGTTGAACTCTCTTCCAAGGAAGGCTAGACTGGCCCTGCCTCTACCAACCTTTAGGTGGGAGGTTGAGAAATTTTTGTTGCACCAGGCTTTTAAATGTGTTAATTTATCTACTTTAATGTGCTTTTTATTTGCATTGATGTTTTGTTATAAACTGCCTTTCTTTTTAAGGATGAAAGGTAGTATAAAATGTTTTATGAAATAAAATAGCCCACAGAAAGAATTCTAAATTTATAATTTAGCATAGATTATTCCATTCCATTATTCCATAAGGGACATGGGTGGCGCTGTGGGTTAAACTACAGAGCCTCGGGCTTGCTGATCAGAAGGTCGGCGGTTCGAATCCCTATGATGGGGTGAGCTCCCGTTGCTCGATCCCTGCTCCTGCCAACCTAGCAGTTTGAAAGCATGCCAGTGCAAGTAGATAAATAGGTACTGCTCCAGCAGGAAGGTAAATGGCGTTTCCGTGCACTGCTCTGGTTCACCAGAAGTGGCTTAGTTATGCTGGCCACAGAACCCAGAAGCTGTACGCCGGCTCCCTCAGCCAGTAAAGCGAGATGAACGGCGCAGCCCCAGTCGTCCGCGGTTGAACCTAACGGTCAGGGGGTCCCTTTACCTTTATTCCATAAGGCTAGAGGGCACATCTTGAGATATTAATCTAACAGAGTTTCTGACAGATTCACATCTACCTTTAATTTAATTTATTATACTGTTCCATCTTTACAAGACCTCAAGGCAGTGTGTATAGTTCGTTCTCATTCTCTCCCCCCCCCCCCCTCACAATCACCTTGGCAGGGAGGTTAGGCTGAGAGGAAGTGGCAGGACCAAGGTCACTTGCTGAGCTTCATGGCTGAGCAAGCATTTTTACTGATTCCTGTAGCTTCATGGGACTACATAGTCAAGTTTTGTGGAAATGGAGTTAATATAATTATAACTTAGTATTAAAGTAACTCTACTGTTACATTCATGTAAAAATTTTACTGCAATCTAGCCATATACAGATTCATGCACAAATTGTGCTTTTTAATCATTTAAAAGAGGCAGACTTGACTGCTATAGCTGATAGTGGAAGTCCACCTTAAGGGATGATTTTATGCACTTATTTGGCTATGTGTATTTCTTTAGGAAGTGATACTTGGATTCAGGTCACTGTTCCTGTTTCGTTTTCCCATTTCTTATTCCCACAACAAGTAAGTGTAAAATTTTTAATTTCTGACTGCTGAAGTTTGATTCTGTAGCCCTGATGGCTGAAGTCAGTGACTCTATTAACTAAGTCCTTTTAAACGTGAGTGATAGTGAATCTGATCCAGCACTGTCAAGTAACATTTTAAAAGCCAATTTGTGACCTTTGTATGCTGTAATAAGCCTTATTTATAACACTGGTGTATCTTAAAACAAGATTTGCATGATAAATTGAGCATTGAAATAAGAAGACAAGGGAAATTTCCAGATTCTCTGTAAATGTTCATGAATTATGATTGCAAAGTGAAGGAATGCAACTGGATACCTGGATTGTATTTTCATTGACAGGCCCAGGCACCTTTCATGGAATTCATTGTGAACTTCTTTGGAGTCCATTTGAAGGAATGGTTGGAATCCAAGACACACATATAAATGGACTTCAGAAGAGCTCACTGTAACTGCCAATCAGCTGACTGGCAGTTACAGCAACTCTTTTGGACAGGTGGGCATAATTATCATGTTAAGTGATTGACAGGTGGCAGCCTTGCCTACTGTCAAAGATGACCTATGGAGAGTGGAGGAACTCAGGATCCAGACTTCCAGCCACTTCCAGCTCCCTACCGTGGTGCTAACTGTCATTTTAGTGCAATGGGAACATGCTGCAGCAAGCCCCGTGCTTCTGCCTGCCTGTTGACTAGGTCAGGCTTCCTCAACCTCAGCCCTCCAGATATTATTGGCCTACAACTCCCATGATCCCTAGCTAGCAGGACCAGTGGTCAGGGATGATGGGAATTGTAGTCTCAAAACATCTGGAGGGCCGAGTTTGAGGAAGCCTGGACTGGGTACTAACCTGCTAAAGAATGGATTAGGCATGCCTCTTGTTTTCATGTAGGTACTTATTTTTAATGTATAGGTATATCTGTATAGCAGAGAGTTTTGTCATGATAATAGATTTCACCCACACCTTAGGAGCTATTTTTGGCAAGTGCATAGTTAGAAACCTAGAAACTAGGGCCCTGGGCTGTCATCTGTATATTTTAAATGTAATAGGGCCAAGTATACAAGGGACTTCACATATCTGCTCTGGAAGGAGAATTTTCTGTAGCTTCTTTTTTTCCTTGAGCAAAGGTCAGTTTGGGTGCATGCTTTTAATTTTTAAATGCAAGTTGGTTTATTATTGCCTAGGGGTATTAGCTTAGCTCTACACATGTGAAGAGGACTTGTTTGCATTTGCTTTTTAAATAACAGACATTAGGTTAAACTGAATTTACTTCATTCGTGAATCTGAACTAATGCCATGTCATTATAGGATGCAGAACAATATGTCAAGGTGGCACTGTGTGTGTGTGTGTGTGTGTGTGTGTGAGAGAGAGAGAGAGAGAGAGAGTGAGTGTTTGGCTGATACCAGAAGCTGGATACACACAAGCTAGTCTTGCTCTGACTTGGGGCTTCACTGGAAACCTAAAGGGGAAGCAAGATCTGCTGGAGTGTTAATGTTGTGAGCCTCCTTCAAAGAAAAACAAACAAACCCTGTGCTCAGGTTGTATATATGTATATATAATACACATCCTAAAAACACCACAGTCTCAGTTGGCCCTCATTCTAAGGAAGCCAAACCCTGGGTGAGCGCTGGAACCCCTGGAGTCCCTTGCCACTCAGAGAATGGGGTGTGCACAACAGTATTTAAAGTAGTGGCCTTCAGAACGCTGGTGCTGCCTACTGCTGAAAATATCATAAAGTTGTAAGGTGGCTAGATTAGCACAACAATATTAGAAATTTAAACTTAGAACGATGTGGTGGTTTTCATAGTTTCCATTTGGCATTCTGCCTTTCTAGTACATTTCTAGGAAAAGGGTATCATGACAAAAGGTTAAAAGACTTTCCACTCTGTGTGCAGTGCTGATGAGTTAACTTCCCTAAAATGAGCAGTATGGGCTCATGGTTTGTTTTTTTTTGCTGTTTTTGTACGCAGTAGCTTTCACCCTGAAGTCATTTCACCACATATCTCTAAACTGGGACTTAGAAAAACTAATAATTGGATATGACAAAGATCAAAAGTTAGAGTTGTGGAAAGGCCACAAAATTAAAATGAACATATGCAGGACATGCAGCAAGAGACCACTCAGGTCAATGGAATAAAGCAGTGTTATTATGGAGAACCTACAATTTTAAAATGGTATCTCTTGGAAGAAATCTGAAGACAGTCAAGTTGCCTTGTGTTGCTCAAATCCTGCAAAGTTTTATAAAGCAGCCTAATAGCCGCCCCTCCTCCCTTTTACTGTCTTGTTATTCCTTGGTAGGAAAGCAAAATAAGAGGGGAGGTACTGGCTCATTCTTGTGTTTAGTCTTCTTGCTTAAGCTGTTGATTAGTTGAAAAATGCAAACCACAGCTGTGGAGGGTGTCAGATAGCAACAGCCACTATGGAAATCTGGCCTCCTTTAAAGACAGGCAAGAGGGTGGCAAAAACTGGGAAGGAAGGGTTTTCCCACTCTTTTCCAGCGATGCTCACCAAATTCCCCCTGTCATTTAAAATAACTCTCTACGCTTGGGGGTGGGGTTAGGGAAACAGCTTAATGGTTTGGTGTGGGACCTGCTGCTAGAGGAGAAGCTGACAGAAAAATGCATGCTGATCACATCTTGCTTGATTTTCATCAATTGGCTGAATAGCTGCAGTGACCTATCATTATTCCTTTTTGTTTTAGGATACTAGTGAAAGATGGTGGATCGCTTGGCAAACAGTGAAGCAAATACTAGGCGAATAAGCATCGTGGAAAACTGTTTTGGAGCCGCTGGTCAGCCTCTGACTATTCCAGGCCGTGTCCTGATTGGTGAAGGAGTACTAACGAAGCTGTGTCGGAAGAAACCAAAAGCGAGGCAGTTCTTCTTATTCAATGATATCCTTGTGTATGGTAACATTGTCATCCAGAAGAAGAAATATAACAAACAGCACATCATTCCACTGGAAAACGTGACTATTGAGTCCATCCAGGATGAGGGGGATCTACGGAATGGGTGGCTTATCAAGACCCCGACTAAATCTTTTGCAGTGTATGCTGCTACTGCCACAGAGAAATCTGAATGGATGAACCACATAAATAAATGTGTTTCTGATTTGCTTTCCAAAAGCGGGAAGACTCCCAGTAATGAACACGCGGCTGTTTGGGTACCTGATTCTGAAGCCACTGTATGCATGCGCTGCCAGAAAGCAAAATTCACCCCCGTCAATCGCCGACACCACTGCCGGAAATGTGGATTTGTTGTATGTGGGCCCTGCTCTGAAAAGAGGTTTCTTATTCCCAGTCAGTCCTCCAAGCCTGTGCGAATCTGCGACTTCTGCTATGACCTCCTTTCCACGGGAGAGATGCCTACTTGTCAACCTACGAGATCGGACTCTTACAGTCACCCACCGAAGCTTCCTTTAAATGATATGTCAGATGACGATGACGACGATGACAGCAGTGACTAAGTAATGAAAGCGAATGTCTTAATATTACAATTGGTATTTGAACCCGAGAGTTGCTGGATGAGGAAACCTCTAGTTGCAGACTCTTCCGAGAGGCCTGACCTAGCCATAAAATCTGCCTGAAAAACCTTCAGCTCAAATGTGCCTCAGTATCTGAATCTCTTAGATATATCATTGCTCTCTTTTCTGCAGGGATAGACTGTTGCAAATATATCCTTTTTTCCAGCTTTGTATACTTGATTTCCTATTTAGGGGTGAGCTGATGATCATCCTTTCCTTCCCCTTCTTTCCCAGCGGGAGAATAGAGAATGAACAGTTTTTGTTCTTTTCTTTTGCTACCAAGAAGCATCCCACAGTGTGTTTGGTAGTGATATCCTACCACTTCTTTTTAATATTGGGGAGGGGGCAATTAAACCAGCATAATGAAACTGGTATTTTTGGTTAGCGGATTGAATAGAACTTCTAACCAGGCTTTGAAATTGATGCTGTGCTATGACCCCTTTTAACATAAATGCATTCTGTAACATTATTAACTTCTAAAACTTTATGCAAGAAGTCATATACCAAGCAGTGCCTTTTAATGACTGCACTGTTGCAGGAAGAAACTAATCCAATGTACCCTCTGTTGTGCAACAAACTAAGAAATAGTTGGTGCTATTGACAATAATTGCTGTTGTGTAACTTGGATCTGAGTAGTGAGGACTGTATGTTACGGCAATTTGAGTTGTGCCCCAGCCTCAGCCCCCAGTACTTCTAATAGGATGCATGAGGGTAGATTAAACATTATTGTGGAGTCTGATGAATACAGCTTGAGCTCCCACACCATGTATACAACTACTCAACTTGGGGACCGCTAATAAATTAGATATTCTTCAAATGGATTTAATATCTTGCTATTTTCAAAACTGTGTGAGATTTTAAAATGTTTATAGCTATCAGGTATTTATAATTGAGAACTGTATTTTGTCTCAGATCATGGTATTTGCTGTAATGTTTTTGATTTGATATTTATAAAATTAATTCCTTAGAACTTACGCTAACCATTTTAAACTTTAGCAATGGGTTTTTAAAAAATAATTAGAATATCTTTTAAAAGCACAACATCATGGGAAAACATCCCAATCAGCCACCCGAAGAGAACTTGCAAAAAAAATCCATCCTTTGTACACAGCTGACCTCGAAATAGAAAAGAAATGCAGATGACTTCATTTTAAATATATAAATCCAGGAAGCAGGGCAATTAGGGCAAAAAGTGTTTCCAATAGAGTATTTTCTTTTTACCTTTAACAATACTATTTTCTATGATGGTGTCGTTTTTAGAGAAGTGTCAGATTTAGCTCTGTGAAGTTTTGTAAAACCCCAATGCATATCTCTATTTTTATATAATGGTAGCGTGTTTAATCAGTTTATGTAAAAGTCCCCTGATGGAATTGTGTTGGGAATTCAGTAGCATCTGAGAGTTTATAAAAAGTGTTGAATATTGTTTGTACAAAAAAAAAAAGTTATAGTATCTAGAATTTCATTTATTAAGTGACACTTTCTGCACTGTTTGCCTCATCTGGCACTAACTGGGCTATATTTATTGAATAAACAATCAATCAATTCTGCATCTTGTTCTAGTCTCCTAGTCTGTAATCTGGCCACTGTAGCACAGAAGTCAGTGTTGGGAAAATGAGATGGGGAGTGCACTCCATCAGGGCAGGATGGTGAACTTGTGACCACCCAGTGTTCTAATCCAGCTTCCATCTGTGATTATTGGCCCTGCAGTTAGGGGTTGATGAAAGTACAGTAGGTTCCCCATCCCAGCATTAGCTGATGCGGAGCAGCTACCATTCACTTGGGGGTTGCTTGGGAATTTGTTGGAGAATGTGCAGCAGCAGTGCCTTCCTCGTTGGTTATGCCAATTTAAAGCTATGGTTTCCATCTTCTATACAGATAACTGAATAGTGCTACCAGGGAAGGAAGGAGCCATGGCGTTAATTCAGGTGGCAGCCCAGAATAAGGCACATAATTACCGAGAACTTTTCTTAAGAAATGCTCCTCAAACGTAGCCAATTGCTCCTCGAATTCCCAAGTTGTAAAGCAGTTCGGGGGATTTGGGAAGAAGGCACTTGAAGGTTAAATGTTTTCATTTTGTAAACCATAGATTAGTGTTACAAATTTCAATGAGCATCGGCCTCTGCATTCCCTCCTCCCCCTCTCCTGTTTGCCAGTTTCAGGCTAACCACACTTTAGCACAAAATGTGGTTAAACTTAACGATGGTGTGTTAGAGCAAGCCAGCTTCAAGCCATAATCACTATGGTCTGAAGATGGCTTGTTTTTTAAATAATAATAATAATAATAATAATAATAATAATAATAAAGATTACCCATGGTTGTTCTGGGTTGGGACAACACAGCAAAATATTATTAAAATGGAAATGACAGTTTCTGAACTTCTCAGCAGTGCTGGAAGGTGGCTGGGAGAGCACACAAGCCCCATGTTTGTTGAGGCTCATGCTTGTAATGCTAAAACATGATTTAGCAGTGCGTCCAAACAAGGCGTTTGACTTGCTGTTAAAGCTATAGATCATTAAAACACTAAAAATCAGATGAGCAATAACGTGCAGTTGATGTCAGGAAATGGATGGCCCTGAAACGCTGAGACGTGATCTCAAGGAAGGAATCCTATGTGCATTTACTTGAGAGGAAGTCATACTGAAATCAGACTTTCTTCTAAGCAGACATCTGTAGGAGCTTGCCGTAAATGGAATTCGTCTGTTTTTTCCACTGAAAGCATAATTTGAAGATTGTTTCTTTTTCATGGCACAGATAGGAACTATAAGGTACATCTTGATATAGTTCATCTTCATTCTTATCCTACGTTGTGCAAAAGATTTTGCATAGTCAATATTGAATGTCATACATGTATTTACCCAATTATTTTTGAATGTTGCACAAACGCTTCAGCACTTTCTACCTGCAAGAAAATTTATCCTCCCATTTGGCAATGTGTTCTGCCTACCTACCTTAACCCCATCATTATCTGTGAATGAAATTCACATTATGCTGCAATTGATCCCTGAAGCTGTTACCAAATTCACATTGTAGGAGAAAATAATTGTAGGACTAGGAGTGTGAAAATAGGTTGCCACTTTGTGGTTCCGTTCAGGATGTTTATTGTGTAAAATAAACTTTTGTCTTGTGTGTTAGTCGAACTTTACAAGGGCTTAATAAATGGTTTTGTAACTTTGTCAGTCTGGGCTGCTTTCATTTTGTAAATATGCGAAGGGTTTTGAATAAGCATGTATTTATACTTTTCTTGTAAGGTATCTAAAAAGGAAAGAGTTTTAAAGTGTCATGTTCAAAAAATGAGCGTGGTTAGATAAGCAACAATTAAGCTGCAGCTCTGTATACACTTAACCTGGGAATAAAGCCCACTGAACACAGTAGGATTAAGAATGAGACGGTATAAGAATGAACTGTAGGGTTATATTTATTTTTAGTAAATGTGCTAATTTCCATTTTCAGACAATAAGCTAATTCCCTTTTTGTTACAGTGAATTTATTCCTGATTTATCTCTTTTGTCTATGTTAATGGTTATTGGAGTGCCAAAAGCTGGTATGTGCCCAGGACTTGCCATCAACTGAACCCTATAATTGAGTGTCAGATTGCATGCAAGCCTGCAATTCTCACTTGCACACCACACACCTCATAACACTGGAAAGATGGGTGGGAATTAGTATATGGCAAGGGAGGAGGGAAGCAAGCCAAAGGTGGCATTTTTTTGTGTAGGACAGCCAGTCAGTTTTTTAAACCAAACTCCGTTGAATGGACCTGAAGGTTTGTTTAATGTACACCAAAATCTGTGGCACTGCTAAGGAAACTTATCATCCCTAGGAAATAGTCCTATGAGCACTGTGTAGTCTAGTTGAGGTTTCTGTCCCTATTTATCAATGCTGCTATTTAAAACAAAGTGGGCTGGAGACATCCAGTGTCTTGTTAATAGCATTATTGCTAAGCCTGCACCTGTCCTGACCTTAATGTTATATTGGCACTAGGATTCAAAATGACAAAGGTCAGGGATGAAGCGTACAGTGTCTGTGAGTATCAAGTGGCTGAACTGGAATAAATGAATGGAAAGATGTTTGCTTCCTCTGCCACTACGTTCAGTAACACCAGCATTGCTTTTTAATACTGTGTGGTTCTTCAGGTATTAACTGTTTGTGCAAAAGTCTGCTGTTCATATCAGTAGTGTAATGTGAAGTGATCACGCACTGAATTTTCACCAGCAGTAAAGGGCAGGAAGCGTTCCCTTCAATCTGAACTATTGTCACAGAGAAGAGAAGGAGCTTGGGTGTTGTGCCTCTCAACTTAAAAATGCCCCAAAGTGACTTTAAATGGCCCAACATTTGGTTTGGCAATAACATAAAGAACTGAAACTCACCATATATATCCAACAGGTTCCGAGAAGCAAACTACATGCAACAATAAATCATCTTGTCATTTTGTTGTGAAATACCAAAATGGAAAGAAAAACTTGAGGAGGTGTGAAATTTGGTTTGTGGTACATTATATCATAGCAGTGCCTTTTTTCCTTTAAAAAATGTTTAGGGGTACTCTCATTTTCCTACTCATATTGAAATACCACCCCTCAATGAGGCCAAACTTAGATTCACAAAATATTTAGGGGTATGCGTACCCCTGCGTCTCAGCCAGAAAAAAGCACTGCATCATAGTAAATTGGGTAATGTGCTCACTTCATTGATTTTATAAAAAGCCAGGAGCCAGGAGCAAGCTCAGTTGGAAATTGGTGTGTGTTTTCCAAGAGAAGGGGGGAATGCAACTTGGTAGTACTTTCCACAACATTTGGGTTATCTTTTAGCTACCGTATTTTTCGCTCTATAAGACGCACCAGACCACAAGACGCACCTAGTTTTCGGAGGAGGAAAACAAGAAAAATATATATTCTGAATCTCAGAAGCTAGAACAGCAAGAGGGATAGCTGCGCAGTGAAAGCAGCAATCCCTCTTGCTGTTCTGGCTTCTGGGATAGCTGTGCAGCCTGCATTCACTCCATAAGATGCATACACATTTCCCCTTACTTTTTAGGAGGGAAAAAGTGAGTCTTATAGAGCAAAAAATACAGTATTTACAAATAAACCACTCATTGGGTAATTGTGTGATAGGTGAAAAGATCTGGACATCAGATCAGTCATTTGAGGGGTGCTATTGATTCCTTCAGTTGAACTTTCTGGGAATACTTGTGTTCCTGTGTATGTGGGGTGTATGTGCTGGTAATGTGGGGTGGCCACATTTGGTGAAGAGTAGGTTGGTTGAGGCCACCCCATAAGTATAATGGCTGAAGAGGTCCGAAAACCCATTTTTGCCCAGTTAAGTCCAGTGCTCTAGCTATAACCCCAATGGCACTTTACATTTTAAGGTGCATCAAACCAGCTTAAATAGTCATGGTTATCACCAAAGAACGTTGGGAACTAACTAGTTAAGGGTGATGAGAGTTGTTAGGAGACCCCTGTTCGCCTCACAGAACTGCAGTTCCCAGAGCGGTTTAACAATTTATCCACCAGGGAACTCTGGGATTTGTAGCTATGTAAGAGAAATCGGGGTCTCCCAACAACTCCCAACACCCATTACAAACTACAGTTCCCAGGATTCTTTGAGGGAAGCCATAGCAGTGTGATACTTGCTTTAAATGTATAGTGCAGATGGTGCCTATGTCTCATTTGCTCTACTCTTTGATACAGGAATGTGATCCAGCCAAAATTTAGCTCTTTTTAAGTCTTGCAGATTTAAGCACAAGTTTAAATCTTTCCCTTTGGAATCCACGAGTCTTTGAATTTCCTGTCTTAGGGTAAGAACGAGCCGAACACATGAAAGAGATGAGCCTTGCCATCTAGGACATGCTCAGACCTGATAGACGTAAACTTGGGTACTGTAAAGGAAAAAAACCAGTTTCCCCACAGAGGCTTTGAAAAAAAGGAAAGGAAAGAGATTTGGGTTCATACTCAGTCACAGGTGTGTCTTAACTCTGTAGAAGCAGAAGAGGGCAGAGGACAGTTGAATTAGGATTGGGTGTGCTCTACTTCCACTCTTGGCAGAGGGCACCTGTCTTGTGCAACTGGAGTTGAGTCTGCTTTACTGGACAGGTATTAATCACCATGTTGGGAGGAAATACCTTTGCCATGTGAGAAATCATTCCTATAACCCCTACTCAGCTGAAGGGAAAGAGTTATCAGATTAGCAATGATTATTTCATATTCGGCCCTCTGTCTGAAACAGTGATGTAACTTGTCTGGATTTGCATTCTCCTTGGCTCACAGACAATGCACAAGATGCGCTGTGGCCAACATCTTATGGTAGGCAATGCAGACGTGACTCTTGTCTCTTTCTGCATGATAGAGGATGCTCAAATGTGTTCACTCTGGTTTAAAACCAAAATAAGGGAAAGAAGATAAACATATCCTTCAATGTTGAAGGGGTTCCGCCCCCCAACACCCTTCCCCCTAAAAAAATATGTTTTTTAAAACAGTGATGCAAATATCTGGAGGAAAGAAAGTGATACTTTCCGTTTTGTGTTTTCTGTATCTAAAATGCAGCAATCTTCCCTCCTGCCTGAATGAATGTTTTCATTTCTTCCTAGGAAAGCAAGCACTCGTTTACTGAAATACTCCTCCTGCTCCAGACCTTTTGTGCAGCTTGAATTTGGAGCCTCTTTGCGAAAAGCACTGGCATTGCTTCAGTTAGGATGATAAGAACCAAGGAAGTAACTGTAACCATCAGACAGGCGAGGGTAAGGCTATCGATAGCTAACAGCCTCCGTGGCTGTTTTTCTACCTCCACTGACAGAGGCAATGCTAGTTGTTGGGAACTGTTAAGTGCAGGGAGGACTGTTGCACTCGGATTCTGCTTGCGAGCTTCCCCGTTGGATCATGCCACCGTGAGAAAAACATAAAAAATTCCTTCCAGTAGCACCTTAAAGACCAACTAAGTCAGTTCTTGGTATGAGCTTTCGTGTGCATGCACACTTCTTCAGATACACAGGCGAAAGCTCATACCAAGAACTGACTTAGTTGGTCTTTAAGGTGCTACTGGAAGGAATTTTTTTTGTTTTGACTATGGCAGACCAACACGGCTACCTATCTGTGAGCAAAACATGTCAGACTAGACGGGCCTGTGGCCTGATTCAGCAGGACTCCTATGCAGCGGCGGAGCAAGCCGATCGGGTGCCTTGGACGGCGTGTGTGGCTGCCGGCGGGGCAAGGCTAGCCGGGTCAGGGCGCTCCGCAGGGCCTCTGAGGAGTCTGCCTGCCTCCTCCCATTCAGCCGCCCTACAGCTGAGGGGGAAACGGCGGGCAGACCATTTGGGGCAGAGCGTAGCCTGCGGGCACCCAAGCCACCGCGTCACTCCCAGGAGAGACGTGTGGCTCGGGCCACGCTGCAGGCCCCACAGTGAGTGCCACCCAACATTCTGTCACCCCCCTCAGTGGTGACACCTGGGGCTGCCTGCCCCTACTGCCCACCCCTCCCTCTGTCCCTGCTCTTATCTGAGGGGATTTTGGCGGGTGCCACTTCCCATGTTTGGAAGGTGAAAGCCAACTATCTGAAAGACTGCTTCCCTACAGACCCTCTCAGGTGTTCACATAGACAGAAGGAAGCCTCTTGGCAGTTCCACTGTCAGGTGATGGCATTATGGGAGAGCTGTCTCCTCACAGAGATACATCTGGCACCTCCGTTGCACAGTTTTTTATCAGGTGCTAAAGACACCGAATCCCCGCGACGGGGTGAGCTCACATTGCTCAGTCCCTGCTTCTGCCCACCTAGCAGTTTGAAAGCACATCAAAGTGCAAGTAGATAAATAGGTACCATTCCGGCGGGAAGGAAAACAGTATTTCTGTGCGCTGCTCTGGTTCACCAGAAGCGGCTTAGTCATGCTGGCCACATGACCTGGAAGCTGTACGCCGGGTCCCTCGGCCAATAAAGCGAGATGAGAGCCGCAACCCCAGAGTCATCCGCGACTGGACCTAATGGTCAGGGCTCCCTTTACCTTTACCTAAAGACACCTGATAGGTGTATATCTTTCAGGCCTGCCCTGACTTAACTATTTTTAATCTTGCATTTTTGTATTGTGGCCACCTGCCAGCTCATAGTGATTGCGTTTAAGAACTCCAGTTAACAACAACAACAATCTATAATTATGCCTGTTAAAATGCCTTCTGTAACAATTAAGGCAAATGCGCCCTGACAAGCTTTGTTTTTGGTTATTCTAGGTGCGATAGTCTAATAAACCTCACTAATTTCCTAGATGGAATAAGAAACCCTGAGTCATCCAGCACCACCTTGTGTTAAAATAGGATGCCTTGCACCTGACTAAAATAATGTAAGAGTAGCAGAGATTTCTTCTATTTCTTCTTTATTATTAAGCGTGCTACAAACACACACACAAACTAAATCTGTCTTCCCGCTCCTGTAGTTCCGAGAGGTTTCTAGCACCGTTGAAGGACTGTGCTGTCTTCTGGTCTGCTCGCATGTCTCGTGCTGTGTACCAGGCACGGCTCCAGCTACTGATGGAAAATCCTGTTAGGGTTTTCCTTATTAAAGCCATATGCTTCTTTCTTCACTGTGCAGCTAAGTGGCTAGTATTAGGATCCCTTCCCCTTCCTTGCAGGCTGCAATTTCCAGTTAATTGCAGTGTAGCATTTGCCTTCTTGTTTTTCCAAAGTTTCCATCTGAAAGTGAAGTGGTTAATAGAGTAGTAATTTGCATCAGCCTTGGTAAGATGAAAATGAGAACAGGGGCAGGACTGGTGCTGAGAATCATAGCCTTTCGAAGATAGGGCAGCTCTCCCCAGGTGGCTTTTAATACACACGTCTCAAGTTTCGTGGCTTTTATTTATTTTAAAACACCCACAATTACTGGAAACATCCTTTTGAAATGAAAATCCTTCCCAGAGCACAAAATGCAGAAATGAGTGCTGGCCTGTTACACACTTGGTACCATTGAAGCTCATCCACTGGACGCTCGTTATTTTTGCATTAGTATTTTACTGATTGCTCTTTTTATTAAACCATCATTTAGCATTATATGCAAATCATGCTATGCTACAAGGTTGTGTTCATCTGTGTATAAATTCAGGGCTATAGATAGGGAGCTCCGGTCTGTATTTACTATAAAAGAGAATTTTTCTAAGAGACAGAAGGGAACATGAAAGGGAGCAAAACATTTTGGAGATTGGAAGTCGGAATGTTCCATTCTATCCAGAGGGTGGTCACAAGCTGCTTCTTTCTGGCCCATTGAATTCAAAGTTGTTTTTCTTTGTGGGTCTGAAGCACTTTGAGACATTAGCCACATTCCTGAATGCCACGGAACCATAGCGATAAATTTTCAGTTATCTGCGTCAATGTTTAATGCGATTTGCAAGCTGGGCTTGTTTTTGTTTTGTTTTGTTTTGCATTGCTGTAAGAATGACAAATTGGGGTCCCACAGTTTCCTAGCGGAAAACTGAGATGATGAGAGGAGGGTGGGTGGGTTTGTTTTCTTGGTTTAACATCCTAAAGTATCTTGGGAGGATTTCTGGACGACTTACAGCCACAGGACGAAAGAGGACCCTCCTGTTCTCAGCTGTTTCGTTTTCAGATTTTCCTTAAAGAGGAAAATCTCAAAACAGCCCAGACTGCAAAAAACAAAACAAAAAAAACACCCTAGCACAAGCTGACATATGTTTCATTTCTCTGCAGTTAGCAAATATGAAAAAGGAAGTGTGTGCTACTTACTTTGTATAGTTCCTTAGCAATCAATATAGTTTCTGCCTCCTTCTGGAAAAAATAAATGTGGTTGGGATTTCAAGCCAGGAGTAAACCTAGAGGTTCTTGAATATGCTCTGCCACTTTCCAACTTGTTTGAGTTTCTACCAGTCTGGAATTCTGCCTCCTGCAGCTTTTGTACATGGGCTTTGACTTGAGAGGCTCAGGATACAAGCGTACAAATGTTACCCTTTGCAATATTATAATATGATGCAGCACAATCTGTGCAGGTGATTTTATTTTATTTTTTACCTTAAAACATTTTTAGTCACATTTCAGTAGTAATCATTCCCTCAGTTCCTTTTTGCTTTAGTTTTTTTTTAATAATAAAAAAATGATGTCTCCCTCATCTCTCTAGCGCTCTTCCCACTTACCAATTAGCTCTTGTGCTGCTCTTTGCCGTGTTGAAAATCTACGAAAGCATATATATATATATATACACACACCGTATTTTTCGCTCTATAGGACACACTTTTTGCCCTCCAAAAATGAAGGGGAAATGTGTGTGCGTCCTATGGAGTGAATGCAGGCTTTCGCTGAAGCCTGGAGAGCGAGAGGGGTTGGTGCGCACCGACTCCTCTCACTCTCCAGGCTTCAGGAAGCTATCCACAAGCCTTTGGAGCGCGGCAGGAGTTCCCACCGGGCTCCCAAGGCTTGCGGATAGCAGCTTGCAGCCTGAAGCCTGGGGAGCACAGTTCTGCGCACCCCGGGCTTTGGGCAGCTATAGCAGCAAGCTCTGGGAGCGAAGGTGAGGTTGCATGCAACCTCACCCCCGCTCCCGGACCCATTCTGGGGGCTGGGGTCAGGAGTAGCTCGGGCTTCCCCCGCTCCAGCCCCGCGGCTAAAAAGGAAGCCAAGACTGCGAGCGGGATACATTCTGCTAGCTGTCTTGGCTTCTGCCAAAGCCACGCGCAGCCTCTCCCGGCTGGAGAGGTTGTGCATGGCTGAAGAGGAAGCCAAGACAGCCAGCGGGATGGATAATTTTTTTTCTTTATTCCCCCCCCCAAAAAAAAAAAAAAAAAACTAGGTGCGCCCTATGGTCCAGTGTGCCCTATAGAGCGAAAAATATGGTATGTGTATATCTATATCTATATCTATATCTATATCTATATCTATATCTATATCTATATCTATATCTATATCTATATCTATATATCATCTATATCATCTGTATCATCTATATCTATATCTATATGCAGTTGCATTAGATTTAATTGACAGCATCTCCAGTTAAAAGATATCAGGGACAAGAGGAATACCTGCTGAGCCTCTGCCAGTCAGAGTAGACAGAGTAGGACCAAATGGTTAAGATTCACCTAAAGCAGCTTAATATATTCAACACAACAGATTTCCAAAGCAAACTTTGCAAATTCAAGAAGAGAGCTTTGAATTATAAAATGTTGCTGAATTTTAAATGTGTGCAAAAATTACTTTCTGCTGTACTGTCATCATATTGTGGCTGCTGTACACCATTCAGTCTGAATCTCTAACCATGGCCCCAAAAGTCATTGTTTCCTATTTATGGAGACAAAATAGACCCACCAAAATTTCTGTGCTGCCTGTCACGCTTAATTTGGTTAGTATTATTTTCTTGATCCAGCAAGGGATATCTGCACATATAGGGGAATGTATTCAGGTCCGATGCATGTCATTATGTTGGTTTAGTTTCTGTTGGATGATAATCTTGATAACAGACTGTAAAGAACATCCTCAACTCAGGGTTGGTGTTCGTATATACCACAAAGTACAACTGGATCAAGACCAGCTTGTTTAATTGAACTGTTGTGGCCAGATAGGAACCAGGCATCTCTCTGTTAATCTCTTCAACCATAAAATTACAGGGGAGGGCTGGAAAACAGCTGACATTTTGTAATGAAAGGTTAGCACTGGATCTCCTGTATAAAGGACATCTATGGGAGAGGTGGCATTTGCTTGCTGGGGACTGCCAGAAATTAATCTTTGACATCCATGAGGGATAGAATCTCAAAGGAGAAAGATAGTAGTGGGTTAAAGTATTGTATTTTTCGCTCTATAAGACGCACCAGACCACAAGACGCACCTAGTTTTTGGAGGAGGAAAACAAGAAAAAAAATATTCTGAATCTCAGAAGCCAGAACAGCAAGAGGGATCGCTGAGCAGTGAAAGCAGCAATCCCTCTTGCTGTTCTGGCTTCTGGGATATCTGCGCAGCCTGCATTCGCTCCATAAGACGCATACACATTTCCCCTTACTTTTTAGGAGGGAAAAAGTGAGTCTTACAGCGCAAAAAATACGGTACTTTATTTAAAGCCTGGAATGATGTTGCATGGATTTTTCCACCATTAAACCATAGAACAAACCACTTTTGGCCCAACCACTAGGCTGGTACGAACCCACCAAAAGTCCCATTGAAAGCAGCAGATCAACAAACCTTATTCCATTTCCACAGAACATAGTTACTGCTAAATTGGGCTGGTTTGTGCCCCTTGTCTCTAGGGACTCTTTTGATCTAACACACCTGCTTTTTTTGCTATGTAGATTTCCAACATGTACAGACATCAGTCTGGTTTTAAGAGAGCCCAAAGCCTAGCCATTAAGTGTGCTTTCAGAGTGTAATTATGACTGTTGCAGAGTTCCAATTGAAATGTGCAATTTTGAACTCTTCCCGCAGTAGAATCACCTCTCTTCTCCAGTAAAGAAATAAAAAATAGCAGCAGTTTGTATACACAGAGGGCAGAGGGGGGTGGGGGGAGAAGGAAAATTAGAAGGATGATCTGAAAAACCTCATTGAAACATCCCAAGTCAACATTTCACAGCGCTGGAGATCCAATGTGGGTTTGTTTCTTGCCCCAACTGAATGTCTTCCAGATGTTTTGGAGTATAACTTCCATAAGCTCCAAGCAGTAGACCAAAACATCTGGAGAGCACTGACTTAACTTTGGTCATGTGTTTATAAGCTCATTTTGCATAGCTTAGCTTGGGTGTGTTCAGAGTCAAGTGTTCTGTGTGTAAACAGCAAGGTCACAAGAAAGTGATCCTACATGCATTGGCCGAGGCCAAATTCCATTCCCTTTAATCAGAGAATAATGGTGAAGGAGAATATCTGGGCAAGGAAGGTCATGCTGCAAGATGGGAAGAGGATGGTTTTCCTTTGTTAAGCTAAGTGCTTACTGATGGTGAGGAATTGATTGCTTCCTCAGTAGGATATGGTGGCAAGGAGATGAATGGGAAATCTACTTGCGGCTGAGATCCTGTGTGCCTGTGTGAAAGAGAGAGAAAAATGGAGGGAGCTGGCTGTATGATTGTTGGGGTCAGAGACAAGACGTTCATTTTTTAGATGGAGTTGGTTCTGCTGAAGCATCTTTGAGGTTCAGGTGCTCTGTGGGACCCTCATGCAAGATTAGTGATTGCGCTGCCTTCGGAGTCTGTTTGCTCCCAATAGGCTCTGCTTATTTATTTGTAAACAACCGATTTAGGAAGCTACCAATGCGCTCTATCATCCAAGAGAAAAGAAACCCTGCAATGCTGCTCCTAAACATCTCATATTTGGGGAGGTGGGAATAAATACCAACGCTACAGTATGATGCAACGTGATTTAAATTGCAAGGGAAGACGAATCTGAATGGCTCAGTTGGTTTGAGCGTAGTGCTGATGACGCTAAGGTTGCAGGTTTGATCCCCATAAGGGACAGCTGCATATTTGTGCATTGTAGGGGGTTGGACTAGATCAGGCTTCCTCAACCTTGGCCCTCCAGAGGCTTTGAGACTACAATTCCCAGCATCCCTGACCAGTGGTTCTGCTAGCAAGGGATCATGGGAGTTGTAGGCCAAAACATCTGGAGAGCCGAGGTTAAGGAAGCCTGGACTAGATGATCCTCAGGTTCCCTCCCAACTCTACAATTCTCCAATTCTATGAAATGTGAACACAGGGTGTCTCTAGACAATTAGTGAATACATATTTTTAACTTCTGTATTATGGCCCCACAAACCTCCCTTCAAAGTCAGTAGCATAACAGAAGAGAAGGGAATAATCTTGCCGACAGAGAACGGTTTTTATCCATATTGTTCTGTCCCTCTGAAGAACAACAGTAGCAATTATATGGGAATCCATAGGCTCAATTTACATACTTAACCCTGTTTATGGTCCTCTTCTTTCTCTGGCTAAGTGCAGGTGAGGATTGTAGGATCAAATGTCAGCAATGCAGCCACAGCACTGCAAGGTTCTATTAATGTGCCCTTTATCCTGTGCCACGTTATGGCTTCAGTTGGCAGATGCTATCCTGCACTGTTCATGGGCTGGAAGCAGAGTGCAGGAAACGGAAGACCACAGACGCAGTGATTGTAAGAAGTGCAAAGCACCATGCAGGTAAGACCTCCACCTACCACCTCAATTTGTTTACAGTGTCCTGGGACCATAAAGTCCTGTTGGCAACCCATAACTCAGAGCAGGGGTTGCCAACATGGTGCCCGTGGGTGTACCTGCACCTACAGAGGCATTCACTGTCACTCACCTTGCCTCTTCTAGTTAAATCAGACTTGAAAGAAGCATTCTGCTGTAGCCAATAGGTTGTGGTGTGTGAGAGACTGCATGTGTGTTGTGTCCACAAATGCGCCTCTGGCCCCAAAAGTTTGGCACCCCGAGAGCAAAAGCAAGAACTGTTGTTTTGCTCCTCTGAAAGTTGCCATATATTTGCATCTATAAACAAGCACAAACAAATTTTATGCAAAGTTGTGTCATGGACTATGCCTTGAGTCTTTAAAATACTTAGCATGCATCTGCAGTCTGCAGAACGAGATCTCCTTTGTTAAACTTCCCAAGTCTAACAGGTATCATAGCCAAACCGGGATTTTTGTTGAAGTTAATAGGATTTGTCATGGGATATTAAGTGAAATTCTGTGCTCAGTTACACTCATGTAAACTAAAACTAATTCCATGGGATTATATTGGGCTTATTTCAGTGTGCAGCCCTGAGCTCTCTCACACATACCAGCACCACTGCAGCTCTCCTTGCTTTTGACAAAGTGGCAGCTTCTCTCTGGCTTGATGCCCAAATTTCACAAAATGGCTCTGGTGGAATACAAGTGATTTCATCAGTCCTTTGCATACTTTAACAAACGTACTCTCTGCCCCAATGGTGGTCCAGCAATAGTCTACACACCATGCTATTTTTTGAACAGTTCGCTGCGGAAATTATTTAAAACACGCTCTAATCCATTCTGTATTCTCCTCTCATTGTGCACAGAGATTTATGGATGTAACTTCCTGCACATCTGGATTATGACAGACCTCACAGTTGTTCCCCACACCCACCCCTTACAGCAAAAACACCAATGCCTTCTACAATTTCTGTCCCTGGAAAGTGCTGTGCTCTTAAAACAGAGAAATAGTGTAGAATTAGGGAAGGCAGCAAGGATGGAGAGGATCTAACAAATATGAACAAGTGTTTCCTTTGATGCAAGAGCAGTCCTGCATGTACTGAAAAGGATCATGTTAGTGTGTGTGGCCTCCAGAATGACAGTATTTTGCAGGAGGGACCCATGCATGTGCCTGATATTTAGGCTTGCACAGTTGGAATGGATTTAAGTGTTGCCCTGGCACATCAAAACCATTTTTCTTTTTATAAAGGGGACTTTTGCAGTTTGGAAAGTGACAGGAAAAAATACATTGAAAAGTGTAGGATGAACAAATGGGAAGCTGTGTAAACAGCTCCCAAGCAGATCAGGATGAAGGCTAATTGTCATATACCTACCCCATGAGCAAATGAGAATTAATGATCACTGGAGACAGGACACAACACCATGTAAGCTTTTTGCAAGCAAAACAAATAAACAGGAGGAAACACAAGTAGTGAAGACAAATGCCACAATCCTACAGTTATGTGCCTGATGTTTCCTTATTCCCTTTATTCCAAACAATTCTGTAGAATGACACCAGAGAAAGTTGCATTACAGGTTTCTCCTGTAAGTATGTGTTTAGGAGAAATAGAATGGCACAAGGAAATGCTTCAGTGCTTATTCTACACTTGCAGTACAATTCTATGCACGTCTTCTCAGAAGTCCCATTTAATCCAATGGGGTGTGCTCCAAGTAAGTGTGTTTAGGACTGCAGTCTTCAGTATGCCTCTGCTGGATTGTGTCCAAAGGCCCCATATAAATGAATCCCCCATATGATTCAATGTGCAGATGAAGATCCTCTCACTCCTCTCTGTGCAAACTTCTCAGCTTGATTCTACGTAGAGATGTAAGTTTTCAAATTTCCCTAAAATTGACTGGGATCTGATTTAGCAGGTGTTGGTGACATACAATTTTGTTTTTAATTTACCTCCTTATTTATATCCACCCTCCTTTAAAAAAAAAAAAAAAAGCTGGGGAGCAACCCTATGCACAAGAATCTGGTGTTAAATTCAGCCACCATAAAGCCACACCAGATCATAAACCCTGTTCTGCATCCGAGCTACTGCTGCTGCTCTGCCTGAGCCTGGCAGAGGGAAAACAAACTTTTTTTTTCAAAACATGGGAGGTTCGGGAGCAGCATCTATTTCTAATACAGTTCGTTTAAACTACATTTGAAAATAATAATAATAATAATAATAATAATAATAATAATAATAATAATAATAATGTTCTAATGCAGGTTTTCCAGGTTGCATGTCAGGGCTGGGTTTAGGATCCAGACTAAGTTCTCTCTCTCTGGTTCTGCCCTCACCACACTCCTGGAACACCCCTTTTTAGGTAATTTACACTGGCCAGCTTTGGCTCAGCCAGGATGTACAAGTTACACTGGCATCTCTTCGGCTAAGCCGGGGCTGGTAACTTAATGCCAACCAAGACAGAGATCTGCTGCATCCTAACCTGCTCAGCCCAGTCGATTTTACCACAGGATCACCCCCGCCCCCAGTTATGAGATTGAAAACACTGTAATCTGTAAGTTTCCTGGAGGTTGTCACTTGCAAACACTTAATTACAACTGCCATCAGTTAATTGTATGAAAAAACCTGTTTTTTGTTTTTTTTTAAAGAAATGAATAGTTTAACATAGGAAAATAAGAATAGTGATTCACCCTCCACCTCATATTGCCCTTTTGTGTTTGATTTTGATGTTTTTTTTTAAATTTATGCCTACCCTGCTGTTGTAAAGTCATCCAGTTTGATGACATCTTGTGGTGGTGAGTTCCGGAGATAAACCCTGTGCTGTGTGAAGATGTACTTTCTTTTGTCTTTCCTGACAACACTCAGCTTCAGTAACTGATAAATTACTCAACGTAAAGATGTTGGTGGTGGTGGGAACCCCTATCTGAGGTCAAAAAGTGAATGGGGGCGGAGGAAAGAACTATTGTTTGACATATTTTTATCACGCATTATGCAACATACAGAAAACTAGGTTTTGATATCTTGGGTTCATATTACTCAGTTTATAGCCAGAGGAGTGGTTTGAAGGAGCTCTGGGTCAGCTTTTAAGAAGTGCTTAAGACTTCCTGTGCAAATAAACACAAATGCAAGAGACCTACCTTGGTGTAAGTCTGCCCTCTGCAGTTTTGAATAGGAATACTATGTTTAGTTTACCTAGATGGACAATCAAATCCTCCTTGTTGTGATCTGAGAACATAAAAAAAACCTTTGAAGAAGTTAAAATCGTGGACTGGAATGTAGAATCTAGCATGTGTGCTTTTAGCCAGATGGAGGGCAGAATGGGCTGTTACAGGCTCCCAAATAAGCTGCTAAAAGCTGCATATAGAAATAAAATGCTGATTTGATTCAGCTTAATTTTGGGTGCCTGGCTAATGCTAAAAGCACAGGGCAGGAGCAGCATCATACTAGAAGAACCAAAGTACAGTGGTACCTCGGGTTAAGAACTTAATTCGTTCTGGAGGTCCGTTCTTAACCTGAAACTGTTCTTAACCTGAGGTACCACTTTAGCTAATGGGGCCTCCCGCTGCTGCTGTGCGATTTCTGTTCTCATCCTGAAGCAAAGTTCTTAACCCGAGGTACTATTTCTGGGTTAGCGGAGTCTGTAACCTGAAGCGTCTGTAACCCGAGGTACCACTGTAGACATAACAGGGGAAATCCAGTGTTTTTACTTCTGAAGAACCTTATTGCCCCACTGAGACAGCTTTTTATCTCCCCCTCCCCCAGCAGGCCCACAGCAGGTGGTGATCACTCACCTGTCAATTATCCATAAATCTCTGCGTATATATTTTGTTCTATTTGCCAACAACCAGTATTGATTTTTCAGTCAACTATGAAGAACCAATCAGCTTTTCCTTCTTCTGTTGTTTCCCCTGTTACATTTAAAGCAGATGGCTGGGAATGGTAGTTTCCTAAGGCTGCTGGGAACAGAAGCTCTGTGGGGACAAACTACAATTCCCAGGATTTGGGGGGGGGATGGTGGTGAGGAGCAATGACTGTAGAAGTGGTATAAATGAGATTTAAATGTATGGTGTAGATGTGACCTTTATAAGCTCCTCAGAGCAAAAACCTATCCTCTTATACTCTGTAAAAGTACCAGACTCACAGATGGCATTAAAATTATAAACACACTCTAAGGTTCCCATTTTGAATAGGATTACCTTATACATTCTCCATATATTGGAAACTCCCCTGTGATCCTCAGGTGAAGGGTGGTACAGAAATTTAATAAATAAAAATAATAAATAATAGTCAAGAGTGGACACAGACCAGCGTTGCTAACAATGTGTTCCATCAATTTCTAAGTGTGATCGGGGTCTCTCAGTATGAATGTTGATTTGAAGCATTCAGCAAACCAACTTGTACAAGTCAAAGCCGGGTTGACCAAAAGCTAGTGTGTGCTGGGAAAAAACATGGAAAAGGAAGATATTTTTGTGAATCATCCTGGGGCTAGTTCATATACTTGGCCTGCTTGCAGTGGGATGCTCTTAAACCCTGAATAGTCGCTGGAAGGTTTTGCAATCCCATTCATGGAGTTTTTTCATGGCAAACAGTTCAGGTATCTCATTCGCCATGAGCAAAGGGTTCACGTAAATAAGCCCCCCTTTCAGCAACTCTTGAGGGGGGAAAGAATCCTATTTGGCTTCAAACGTGGCATTGTGAAGCCCTCCCTATGTAGGTCAACCGCTTTCCCAACAGATGGCTCAGAACCAAATAATCAACTCTGTCCATGCCCACTTAGCCCCTAAATCCTGCAGGTTTCAGAGACCTGAGCTGCCAACATTATTGAGAGAATGAAAACTACAGGACTGCAGGGGATAATACTGTGCTTTGCATTTATAGCGTGTGTTTTAATTTTAAAAAACAAACAAAACATCAAGTACAACTTCCATTATCAGATAGTAATACAGGTAGGAAAGAATAATACGTCAGTGACCCACACAGAGCGTGTAACAGAAAATCAACCAGGTAAGTCAAATGAAATCAAGTAACATTCTACTCTGAATACCACCCCTCCCAGATTCAGTTATCAATGTGAATTAGCTTTGCTTTCTTTTATGTTCTTGCTCATTTATTATGACACTCAACATTTTTGTATTCTTACAAAGGGTTTCAGCTAATGGTTCTAATGAAGGAACCAATAACAAAGGGAAAAGGGGACACCCCTGTTCAGGTCCCCTATGTTTTAAAACTCTGTCAATCACATCGGTTGACGTGGACTCTTGTCATTATTGGACAATATAGAGCTCTGATTACCTGTGTAGAATATTTGCCAAAATTTATTCTTTCCAAGACACAAAATGAAAAGGACCAATGAAGATGATCAAACACTTTATGGGCACCTAAATATATGATACTTAATGTCTTGTGCTGTGTAAAATGTGTAATATTTAAAATCTTTCAGATATAGTCTGCAATATTTTAAATTGCCAATTACTGTTTCTATTTCATTTACAATCCAAGTCTGGATCAGATCCTTTTCTTTAATCCCCTCCCACCACCCGAGTTGAAGTCTTGTTTAAGAAGTCAAATTGCTGTACTTGTTTGTAACACACTGAGGCACAGGTCAACAGTGTATATAGCACCTTTTAGGCTTTTGAAGTTCTTCAAGCACAATAGTTCAGTAATTCCAACAGTAACCTGATAAGACTGGCCTGTGCTGTTCTCCACATACTGCAGATGGTGTGTGTGTAGGACCAGTGCTTTCTCTAAGGTCACCTAGTGAATTTGTATCTGAGGAACCTCCTGGCTTACACTGCACAGAACTAGCTCTTAAAGATGATAGAATCTAGTGGTGTTTGCTGTGTCAACCATTGTCTAAGTCAGGGATGCCCTCTAGATGTTCTTGGACTACAACTCCCAACTTTCCTGACTGTTGGCTAGGCTGTGGGGAGTTGGGAGTCCAACATTTGGACTCCTCATTCCTGGTCTAACAACACCTTAGGTCCAGCCAGCTATATCTGGCTAGGATCAGTCACACCAAACCCTGCCTCCCATCAGTAACCAATATTTATATTCACTCCCAACCCCATCTCTTAATAATAATAATAATAATAATAATAATAATAATAATAAGTATTTATATAGTGCTGTTTACTAATTATTCAGTGGGTTTCACATTCCTTATTTCATAAATACCAAACTATGCATGTATTTAACATTTCAGGCATGTTAGCTATCAAGACACCATGGGGGCCAAAAAGAACCAATACAACAGGCAATTAATATATGAAATTTAACCAACTTATTCAGATATGCCAAGAATACAACTTTTAATAACTCTAGCATTACAGAGAAATTAGAGGGAACGATTTCTGCCTTGTGGACTTTTAGATTCCATATTTTTGTTTAAAAGAAAGTATATCTAAGTTATTTACAAGTAGATTACATGGTCTAAAAAGCAACTGAAATTCCTTGCATAGGATGATGTGTTTTGAGATCGTATGAGCAACAATTTTTTTCCAAATGTGCTATTGTTTCCCACATTCTGAGTACCACTTGCTTGCTACAATTGTTTACGCTTCAATGTCCTTTTAAACTTTCAGTGCTACAGAAAAAACTCCTGGAATAGTGCTACATGTGTTGGTTGAGAAAATAATTCAGGATCAGCTAAATCATACAACTCAAAATCATACAACCCTGCTAAGTCATCCTCTGAGCAGACCCACTGAAATCAAGGGAATTTAGTTATGCAAGTCCAGTTTATTTCAATATGTCCGCTCTGGGTCTTACTAACCCTGGGCATCACCCATCGACTCAATTCTTTTTTTAAGATGGAAATGGGAATGCAAGAGTTCTGAACCGCTTTGATTATATTTGGTATTCCGATACAAAGATTAAAACATAGAATGTGGATGCACTGACAGTCTCAAAAGACAACTGAAATAGACATCTAACAACAGTTTTCTGATAACTTAAAACTTGCAGAGTGTCAGTGAAGGTGGAATAACCCTACACCTAATAGGACGTTTACCCTTGTCCCCCGCAAAAAAATACATTGATTTTGAATATCATTGCAAAAAAATTGTTTAGGCTCCATCACAATATCATTTACATGAACAGCTTTGAGTGGCTCAATCCAATGCATTCTACTCAGAAGTAAGTCCTACTGAATTCAGTGGGACTTTGTTCCAAGTGAGTGTGCACAGGATTGCAGACTTAAGGGAGCAGAAAAAGCTCCACCCTAGCTCAACTCTAGTTATGTTTACTTAGAAGCAAGTACCACCATGTCCAGTGGGGCTGATTCCTGGGGTGACATGCATGAAGACTGCAGCCTAAGGACCTGGCTCACAACTTGAAATGAGCTTATTAAAATGCTGGAGCTGTCGTGTCATTTTCCTTCCCATCGGCTCTTGCTCTGAAAGCAAGCTTCAGCATCCTGCTAAAACAACTCCGAAATGATATGAATTTGAAGATAGGCTCCCTACATACACATCTGCAGGTAAAAAGCCAAAGCCAAAATATCCCACACGCATATTCAAAAAGTGTTGTAACCCAAGTATTAGCTTAGGCAGATTTCTCTTTCTTTTCAGATGTCTCTCTCGCTTCTACATTTGTGGGATGCCTTTCAGCTTGACTCCCTGCTATGCTGGAAGTACTCAACAGTTCTGCCAGCCTGGTCCTCTAGGCCAAGGAAGGTCTCCAGCTTACTATGCCCCCCCAGTTCCATTAGTTCACAAGGGAATTGCAGACAAGGCAAAGTCCACGGTTTGTATTTGGATTATCAAGATCTAAGTGTACACGGAACACACTCAATTCACCACTCGTGATGCTGAGCGATGAACAGATGGTCTTCATACAGAAATGAGCATGTGGATGACAAAGACAACTTCATTCAACATGTTTGCTGCAAACCCAGCGGAGCTGTCGATCCACAGTGAGGTCTGTTAATTTATCTATTGATTTCCAAGTGCACTGACAAGCATAGGCCCTCGATCCTTTCTTGGTTAGCATCTTCGTCCTCAACTTGCGGAATTCAGGCATGTTATTCCTACCAATCAAAAATATTCTATTTCAACAGCGTTCTTGTTTTATTATTCTTTTACATTTGTTGGACTGGGTGGGGCAACCCAGTCAGATGGATGGGATAATAATAATAATAATAATAATAATAATAATAATAATAATAAATAAACCAACTCCCTCAGAACTACACAGCCAATCATTGCCCAATTAGCCACAGAGTGGAACAAAGACACTCTACCCTTGCCACTGAAATGAAAGCCTTTGGGCCTTTCTGCTATAGGCTTTCCCCCCAATCTATGTACTGAAATATCCACACCTGCAATTCTGTAAAGTTGATATCAGAACATTTACAGACCACAACATTTATATGATACCCCACTACCATATAGGACACATCAAATATTCCTATCAATATTACCCACAAAGCATACCTGAAAAAGAGGTAATCACATGACTGATCCCACTGAAAGTCATCGTATTGCAAAACGCGGAAGTCACATGCAGTACACCGCAGCTGATCACAGGTTCTGTCCAAAAAAAGATTACAAACATTATAGATTAAACACATGGAACTGTTCAATCAACTAATTTCTTAACTTATTAAACTTGTGCATATTATCCAATCTCATAATAGGTGCATTTCTTAAATCTTGACAGAAGTGTGAAAAAACTCACAATATAATAAACAGCTGTTAAAAGGAAAGGAATATTCTGTTTCACATTTCCTATCCCAACACACCAGAACTAGACTAACCTTTAAACAGAATGGTTACACTCTAAGCTTTCAGTGCCACTGTTTAAAATTAACCTCCACTAAATAAAATCGGTTCTTACCATTCAATAAGATAAAACCTCAGGCTGCAACTCTGGTATTTACTAATTCAATTTTCACCCTTTTTTCTATGTATGGGTAAAAGCTTGGGTGCCTCCATTTTACAGGAAGAAGTTAGCCTAGGAAAAATCCTTATGGGAACTGACCTTTATGGCACATCACAGCTGATCTCTCACCACTTTCCTCCTCGCAAGAGGATCATGTCTGTGAAACTATGTGAACATAGATCCAAGATCCTCTGTGTTTCTGATTCATATGCTTCTTTAACATGAGTAAGCATGATCTGTACACGCAAATGCTGGTGGTATACAGAAATCTAAACAAACATAGGCTGAATCCTGCATGTGCTGGGGGCTTTTCTCACCTGCCTTGCCACTGGCTGATGCAGCTGAATAGTGAACTCAGACTGACTCCTTGTGGCTACCAGACCACAGGCTGAGATAACTGTGTGCAGCAGCTTGGGTGGGGGTGGAGAGGGTCACGGATGGTGCAAAAGCTCCCAGGTTCAGGCCCAGCCATCTCCAAGAAGGGCTGAGAAATGCCTCTGTCTGAAACGCCAGAGGGTTGCTGCCAGTCCGTGTAGACAATACTATGCCAGATGGACCAACAGTCTGATTCAGTATAAAGCAGCAGCTTACAGTATGTTCCTTCCTAATATAGCAGTAAGAGAAACATGAAAGTCTCATAAAGCAATTGCCAGTATTTTTATTTTTTTTAATGCCTACCTCTGAGAAATATTTGTTCCTATACCATGCGGTGCGCTGCTTCCACCAAGATATACAGGGCAACATCTACAAGAATTAAATTGGAAAGCCTTGAAATAGTTTTGAAGAAGAAGAAGAAACCCCACCTTAAACCATTTGCCTGCAAAGTTTGCATCGTTTGATTTCTCAGGTGTCATTACGCTAGTGAGCATGTGTACCTTTTCAACAAACCTTTTGTTTGTAGAACTATAAGGCAGGACAATTCAGAAGAAATGGTAATATTATTATCTGCATGATATATGTATCTTGGGGGCAAAAAACCCAACTGGAAGGGAAATACTCCAGATCCTGCAGGATTTCTACCAAACACAACAGAGACTAGAAAGCAAGCAAACATCATCATCAACATGGAGCTTTAAGTTCTGAAAAGCTATTAAAATTCCCCCGCCCTCATTTCATTGCATATTCTATATAGTTAAAAGAAGAACTGATGTGACCATTACTTCATAATCATCAATTGGTGCTCCCACATACTCACAAAACTGTCAGCATTAGGGAGACCAGAAGCTAAAGCGTAGAGCATAGCTTGACAAACACACATGCTGAAATTCCATCTTCCACACAGCTATTAAAGATGTAGGAGCCCTGTTCTCTTTTGCATCTGGCTGCCCTAACCAGCAATAATGCAACACAGCATTCTGTCCACTGAAAACATAGGGTTTGATCCATGCTATGCTAGTTGCACTAAGGTGCCATTGAAATCAAAGTGAAAAGTTAGCAATGATTCAAATGGATCTGCCCTTTCTTCCTTGCTGTCCTGTACAGTGGTACCTCAGGTTAAGAACTTAATTCGTTCTGGAGGTCTGTTCTTAACCTGAAACTGTTCTTAACCTGAGGTACCACTTTAGCTAATGGGGCCTCCCGCTGCCGCCGCTGCCATGAGATTTCTGTTCTCATCCCGAAGCAAAGTTCTTAACCTGAGGTAGTATTTCTGGGTTGGTGGAGTCTGTAACCTGAAGCGTCTGTAACCCAGGGTACCACTGCAGTTTGAAACTGCGTCCCGGGTAAGACTCTTCCATCTAATCCACCCTCAAAATACACATACCCTATATGGATCTTTTGGCAGAACTTTCTCATTTCCATGTTGAACATAGACAAATTTACTTCTGAGAAAACATACACAGTTAGCTTCTGATGAACAGTGATATCCTAGAAATAGCTATATGGAAATACCGTGTTCGATGGGGCTTAGTCTCCGATAACCTGGCATTAGATTGCAGCCTCAACCTATGCACACATGAATGAAATAGCCATACCATTCTTCCAACTTGCCTCTGCCTTCCCTTCCACTGTTGTTTTGCTTATCTGCACTTTAGATTGTAAGCTCTTTGGGGGCAGTGACCTACCCAATGGTGCAATGTAAATAACTCAAGTCCCATTGATTTCAATGAGAACTAACAGCAAAAAGTAAATCCCACTCAGTTCAATAGGACTTACTCTCAGGTAAGTGTGTACAGGCTTGCAGTCTTAGTGCAACTAAGTCACTTGATCCAACCCATGCATTCTTTTGTTTACTGACTGTCAATGGAGCTAAGTTGAAATTAGCTGTTTACTGTTCAAAGCATTTTCTCACTCATGTAATTTTTACTTACCTCTTACCATGAGCTTGAACGGAGGTAGTTCTATTTTCAGATGCAGGGCTAGGTGACTTAGATTTATGTTTCTAATAAAGAGAGAGAGAGATGGGGACCTCTTAACACAAACCAGGAGCACGGTAAAGTTTTCCTGCTTTTATTTCCAAATAACAAGGACCAGAAGTCTACTTGAAGAAGAGGAAGACAGAGGATAGAAAAACAGCAAACAACACGAGGGCTTCACAAATTGCTCCCATTTCCGCAGTCAGCTGCAGCAAAGGTACATGGGGAACCACACTGCTCCATCAGTCAGGCAGCATCTTCCTTCCTCCAGTAAGGATGTACCCATTCTCTTAATGTGAACTTTGGGTTCTGGACTGGAGTAAACAGCTCTGGCTGGTGCATAGGACTAGAAGTTCTAATCTGATGTGAAAACTAAAGCAGTGTTAGCTTTATTCCAGATTAGGGAATCCAGAACACGTTTTCTCTGCTTCCTTGGCTTTGGTTCTACCCACCACCACCATGCAGCCCTTACGGATTACTCCTGAGGGAACCCCGTCCTTGACTGTGGGGGAAGGTTGTCTTTTTTGCTCTAGACTTTCACCACTTTCCTTTTTCATCTGGCTTTCTTCTTCAAAGGTTCTGACTGACACTCCCCCCCCCCCCGGAACTTTCCCTTTCCTCAGAGGTTGCTTTGTCTTGACCTACCACAAGATTTTTGGCATAGCTGTTTTCGTCGATGATATCTTTAATTATGTCATCTATGTCTTCTTCTTCACTAGCACCTTTTGTCAATACTTTGGAAAATCTGGAAATAAATGGAAGAGGAGCATCCTTTGGTAAGTTTATTTAGAAGACGCTGACCAAAGTATGGGGACAGCCGCTTCAAACACTTAAAACTCCTGTGGCAATTGTCACACGTGAAAATGAAACATTTTGTCTCCAAGTATCCACAGTGTCAAACCAATCCATTCTCAAGGAAATCAGCCCTGAGTGCTCACTGGAAGGACAGATTGTGAAGCTGAGGCACCAGTACTTTGGCCACCTCATGAGAAGAGAAGACTCCCTGGGAAAGACCCTGATGTTGGGAAAGATTGAGGGCACAAGGAGAAGGGGACGACAGAGGATGAGATGGTTGGACAATGTTCTTGAAGCTACCGGCATGAGTTTGATCAAACTGCAGGAGGCAGTGGAAAACAGGAGTGCCTGGCGTGCTCTGGTCCATGGGGTCACGAAGAGTCGGACACGACTAAATGACTAAACAACAACAAAATCCGCAGTGTGCACAGTGGCCAAACACAGTTTCCCACAAAGGTGACAGGAAGCAAAGATTGTACATCCGTGATACTTGCTACTTATGCAAGCCTGTCCAGATGCTTAGAAAGCTGAGGTAATTTCAAGCTGTTTTAGTATTTTAACTTTTGCACGTTTTAAAGCGGGGTTGTGATTTTTTATATTTTATTTTACTGTTTTATCTTCTGTAAACCGCGTTGTTAGTTTGTTTGCAGTGCCTAAGTTTTATGAAATAAAATAAATGCACAGACTGTGGCCTGCAACTGTGGCTTGAGATGCATCTTTCCTGGGTTTGACTTAATTCAGTGGAGCAGTTGGTGGAAGGGGAAGAGGGGTAAACTGTCTGGGAGATAGGCCAGAGGGGGTGTTGGTATAGCTGTCAACCTTTCCCTTTTTTTTAAGGGAAATTCCCTTACTCCGAATAGAATTCCTCGCAAGAAAAGGGAAAAGTTGAGAGCTATGGTTGGAGAATGTTAAAAAGATGCAGAGATGGGGATAGTCTGAAGGACTTGGGAAACGCTGGTGTGTTCATGCAAGCTAAGAATCTGGCAGCAGTAACAGCTGGGTAGTCGCGCGTCACGTCGCCTGGAAACAAGGGAGGGAGTAGAACGGAGAGACCAAGCGGCAGCCACAGAGGTAGAACACGCGGAAGAGTCGCGCACAACCCTCATTTCTGGTTTCCGCTCGAACACGCTCCTGTGCGGGCCAGGAGTATCATCATCACGCACAAGAAACAAGGCAAGGGAAAGGCATGTTCCGCCGAAGCATTTCTTTGGTGCTGTATTTTCTTCTTTTTCTTTGCGTGGGTTGCCCAAAGGCTGGGCGGGGGGAAGGGGGGGAAAGCCTGAGATGCGCAAACGGTTGCATGCTTGCTCGGAAGTATCATTTAATTCAATTGGGCTACTTTCGTAGTAACTTCGCTTAGGGTTTGGTGAGTGCAACCTAAAGACGCTTAGAAAATGAAGGATTTTATTTTTAAGGGCTTCGGAGCTTTCTGAAGTTTGCACTACACGCTAACTGGGAACCGGAAGTGCCGTTAATACTTCGCTTTGAAACTGCGCTCCTCTTTAGGGGCATCTCGGAGGGGCGGGGGGGAAGAAAGGCGCGAGCATGCGCAGTGCTCACCTGGCCCTCTCCCCTGCCGCGGCGGCCTCGGCCTCGGCCTCTTCTTCCTCCTCGCGGAAGCGGTTCCTTTTCCGCCCCTGGCCCGGCCGGCCTCGCTCCGAACAGTCTCGCCTCGAGAGGCGGCAGAACTTGTTCTCCACCTCGTCCAGCAGCTCATCCAGGTCGTCCGCCAT
The DNA here is from genome assembly GCF_964106915.1 of Podarcis gaigeae. NCBI lineage: Eukaryota > Metazoa > Chordata > Lepidosauria > Squamata > Lacertidae > Podarcis > Podarcis gaigeae. The sequence continues at coordinate 25,412,001 of NC_139683.1, read as the reverse complement.
CTTAGCCTCTCCTCACGTCTCTCACCCCCTTCCCCTCGTTGCCATGGTAGCAGCGGGGGGGGGGGGAGAAGGGCGAGGGCAGGCGCGCCCCGCCCCCTCCGCCCCCACGTCTAAGCGCCGTGGAGAATGGTTAAATAAATGAACAAGCCCCATTCCTTAAAGTCTGGGGTTGAAATTTAAAAGCAGAACGTCACATTCACGAAGCACGTAAACAAAATTAATGTTTTTTTTGTCTCGCACGTAGTCGGCAGGATTCGAACCTGCGCGGGGAGACCCCAATGGATTTCTAGTCCATCGCCTTAACCACTCGGCCACGACTACAGAACATACGTGTTGCCTCTTGCACAACAACTGAGCTCGCTTTGGAATGCAGCGTCTGCCTGTGCAATGTCTCCTGTTAGGCTGCTTCGCCGCCACTACCTCCTAAAATGATTTAACAAGATTAAGCACAGTTAAAATATCATTATAAACATTTTGGCAGACATCTATAAGGATGCACCGTGCAACAGAGAGCACTGGGGTTTGGCTTTCCAACTAGGGCAGTTATAAATTTATTCCCAAAATAGCTTTACAATAAGCATTTTTTTTTTTAAATTGCTCTTTCGAATTGGTACGTGTTTTGTTTTACGACAAGCGCAACCCCTTTTTTATTCTGCACTGAATCGCAGTTGACCTCCCTGCCAATTTAGATACAGTGACTGAACTGGAGGCCCCTCGAATGACTTCAGGTCCAGTGTTGGACCATTTCGATCGGATACTCCCTACTGATGTGGATAGATTCCTCCAAGTTAGTAGGCCCACCACCTGCCTCCTTGATCCGTGCCCGACTTGGCTGATTAGGGAGTGTCCAGATGTTGCGCGGACCCCTCTGGTTGAAATTATCAATTTGTCCCTTGACACGGGGACATTCCCAGGGGAACTGAAGGAGGCAGTGGTGTGTCCACTCTTAAAAAAAACTTCATTAGATCCCTTAGACCTATCCAATTACCGCCCAGTTTCAAATCTCCCATACCTGGGTAAGGTAATTGAGAGAGCGGTTGCTGAGCAGCTTGGTAGGTTTCTGGAGGAAACATCGGCATTAGATCCATTTCAGTCCGGTTTCCGTCCTGGTTTTGGGACGGAGACGGCTCTGGTTGCCTTAACAGACAATCTCCGTAGACAACTGGATCGAGGTGGGTCAGGACTGCTGATCCTTTTAGATTTGTCAGCAGCCTTTGACATGGTCGATCATGATCTTCTGGACCACCGCCTCGCAGACGTGGGGATACAGGGCATAGCCCGTAACTGGTTGTGCTCTTTTATCTCTGGTCGGGGACAGAGGGTGGCACTAGGGAGGGAAATGTCGTCGCGCCACTCCTTGGTGTGTGGAGTGCCGCAGGGCGCAATTCTCTCCCCGATGCTTTTTAACATCTTTATGCGCCCCCTTGCCCAGATTATCCGGAGCTTTGGGCTGGGCTGTCACCAATATGCTGATGACACTCAGCTCTATCTGCTGATGGACGGCCACACCGACTCGGACCCAAACACATTGACCAGATGCTTGGAAGCTGTGGCTGGATGGTTTCGTGGGAGCCGATTGAAACTAAATCCTTCGAAGACAGAGGTCCTATGGCTAGATCGGGATGGCATGGGGATGAGGGACCAACTCCCTTCTCTTGCGGGGGCCCAATTAGTGCCATTGCCTTCCGTTAAGAGTTTGGGTGTAATCCTTGACGCCTCCCTTTCCATGGAGGCGCAGGTTACAGCAACAGCCAAGGCGACATTTTTCCACCTTCGCCGCATAAAGCAGTTGGTCCCTTACCTTTCCCGCCCTGACTTGGCCACAGTGATCCATGCGACGGTCATCTCCAGGCTTGACTACTGTAATTTGCTCTACGCGGGGCTGCCCTTGAAGCTGTCCCAGAAACTCCAGCGGGTACAGAATGCTGCAGCGAGGCTCCTCACGGGGTCTCTGCCATGGGAGCATATTCACCCAGTGCTTTTCAAGCTGCACTGGCTCCCGGTGGAGTACAGGGTCAGATTTAAGGTGCTGCTTTTGACCTTTAAAGCCCTTCACGGCCTAGGACCCTCGTACCTCCGGGACCGCCTCTCCTGGTATGCCCCACGGAGAGCCTCAAGGTCCATAAATAACAACACCCTAGTGGTCCCGGGCCCTAAGGAAGTTAGATTGGCTTCAACCAGAGCCAGGGCCTTTTCAACTCTGGCTCCGGCCTGGTGGAACGCTCTGCCTCATGAGACCAGGGCCCTGCAGGATCTGATTTCTTTCCGCAGGGCCTGTAAGACAGAGTTGTTCCGCCTGGCCTTTGGCTTGGAGCCAGTTTGATTCCCTCCCTCCCCCCCCTCTCTCTTTTCCCCCCTTCTTTTCCTTCTCCTCCTGCGATGAGGCTACATTTTAATATTTTAATGTTCCATTATTTTAATTGTTGTGTTTTATTTTTGTTTTTAAGTTTGTAATCATTCATCTTGTTTTTATTATTGCTTGTAAGCCGCTCTGAGCCCGGCCTTGGCTGGGGAGGGCGGGGTATAAATAAAAAATTATTATTATTATTATTATTATTAGTTGTTCTCCCTGATGTCATATGTCAGCCTCCTACATTTTCTTTCTCTGGTTTGGACCACAGAGCATCCTCTAATGTTTACTCGGAAGTAAGCGTCATTGTACTCAATGACACTTACTTTCCAAGGCTGCAGCCCTGTGCAACCTTACCTGGGACTAAGCCCCACTGATGCCTGTGGGACGTGCGTAGACAGGTGTGTAAGATTGCAAGGGTGCATAGAATTTTCTCCTGGAAGTTACTATAGGACTAAGATGGCTGTAATACAGTGGTACCTCGGGTTACATACGCTTCAGGTTACAGACTCCGCTAACCCAGAAATAATACCTCGGGTTAAGAACTTTGCTTCAGGATGAGAACAGAAATTGTGCTCCGGCGGTGCGGCGGCAGCGGGAGGCCCTATTAGCTAAAGTAGTGCTTCAGGTTAAGAACAGTTTCAGGTTAAGAATGGACCTCTGGAACGAATTAACCCGAGGTACTATGTATGCCTTTCAAACCCAGGTTCGATGTGAATCCATCTTTATTTGTAGCAATCAACTATGGGGGTACAACTGTTTGCAAATGCCACTGAAGTAGTATTATGGACTTGGAGTTGGACAACACCTGGAGGGCTACAGCTTTTTAATCCCTGAAGCTGTATGTTGCCAACTTGGTCCTCCTTCCCCCCACTTTCTTTTTTCTTTTTGTGAAATGATAAATTCTTGTGTCTTTTTATGTGGCAGTGGAAGAAGGCATTTGCAACTGTGTGATGTCTTCTTTTAAAATAAGAGCACTCCCTTTTTGATACAAAATCAAACAATGTGGCTGAGCGGTTGTGGGTTCAAAGTGGCCGCCTCTGCTCGTTCTCATTCCTGCACGGCAGGGGGTTGGACTAGATGACCCTTAGGATCCCTTCCAGCTCTACAATTCTACGATTTTATGATTCTATAAAATATACTAAGGCAAGCAACAGCACCACCTAGCTTGCTAGCAGGGCAAATGACAAATAGTTGCCCTGTTGACTTAAATTTATATTCCATTTCAGGACTGAAAATATACAACACTAAGAATGACCAATTTAAAGAAAGGTGGTCAACTATTGAAAGTAATGCCATATATTTCTCTCTCTCTACACTTTAATTAATTTGTTTATTAAGCTATGATGATGGAGCATATATTTTATGAGGAACAAATCAGCTCAGACTACCTCCATGTTTGTTACTCTTACCATTTTTCGTTATATATATTACATATCTGTCTATCCATCCTCTTTGCAAACCAGTACAGCTTCACATTTTATACAGGAAGTGTAATTAAGAAACATGTGTATTCTCCTCTCTTGAATTTTATCAGCCTTATAATAACTATTATTCTTCGGACCTGCAAAGGTACCATGAAATATTCCAAATGTGTATAGGTATAAAATGCTGTTTGGTGTGCCGTGTGTTCAAAGTCCTTGGCATGTGGCCACTATTGTCTCTTTCTATTCATTCATAAAAGTGACAGAGAGGGAATGCTCTGTTATGTTGTGTTTGATTGGTAACCCAAGGAAACAATCAGAAGAGCCCCTCTGAACTAAGAATCATTGTCTCTTCTAAGCAAAATGACAGAAAACCTATTGCTGGATTTCTCCTGCCAAGATCGCTCAACATTTGTCTGACACCTTTTTTTCTTTAAAAAGAAAAAGCAAAGCCTGCAGTCCTTAACAGCTACAGGCGAAGCCTTTCAGTTACAAGGTGTTTTATAATCCTCTTGGCACCATAAGTAATGAATTGCAAGCCCTCTTTAGATTTTCTTGTACTTGGAGCTTTTTATATTGTTCCGTTCCCCTTCCTCCACCTCTCAAGGCTCCTATAATATCACTGCCCTATAATGACAGACGTGTTGGGCAGGGCGGTTGTGAGCCCCTCAGTGGCTGATGCTATGGAAGAAACTGAATAGCCCTGATGCCTCTCCAAGTCTTTTTCAAGCACTCCCTTGGTTTAGGTCGTGGTGTCATGTAGGTAAATTGAGTCCAGAAGTTGTGGATCCTCAAGTGGAATTTTTACATCCATCCCTCGCAGCTGTGGAGAGTTTAGACTAATCACAATTCTCCCTGGTATACCATCATCTCTGTAATTTGAAAAAGGATCAGGAGGAGCCTGAAGGCTTGCGGGGGGGGGGGGGGGACATCTTAAAGAAACCTTTTGTCTCAAAATACATCAGATGTGGAAAGGGAGCACTTGTTGCTTCAGTGCGAGGGGCTTAAGGAATGTACAAGTCAAATACATTGTTGGCAGCCTTTCAGGTGTCCCTCAGAAATGCAGCGGCACACATTTGCAATACAAAATAGCACCTTCTCCCTTTTGGCTCAGTTCCCTAGCAGCTTTAGCAAGTGCCCATGTACATGTGTACATGGACAGCAATATCAGAGCAGATAGGGATAGAGTATGCTCTCAGACTGTTTTCGGGGGAATTCAATCCCATGCTGGCAAATTCAGCTTAGACAACTCAAGCTGATTTGGAGCTCTTGTGCAACAAAGCCGTTTCTTCCCCATAAGATAAGACTTTCTGCAGTAAGCAAAGTGATGGGGAAAGTGTGTGTGTGGGGGGGGGGGGGGCGGAGGATGAGCCATATTGGTGATGAATACATCACTCACACAATTTTGACAAATTTTCAGTTGCTTGATGTCTGAGCTTCAAAGACAAAGCAGCACCGCCCCATCTTCCCTTCACACTCTTGGAAATGGAAGTGTATATATATTTATTATGCTGTGTCCTTGCTCATTTCACTCACCAGCCCTGCCTACCATCACCTGCTTGCCAAAACACCTCTCCCACCTCAAACCACCTCATTTGGATCTCACCCCCTCCTCAATTCCTTTGTTTGTTAGGACCAGCGCTTCCCTGGCCATGAGGCAGGCTGAGGCAGCCACCTCAGGCAGCAGAACCCCAAGAGGTGGTGCCCCCACAGGTTCCCTGCTTTCCTTGCAACTTCCCTTGCTCGTGGGGAAGTGGTGGCTTTCAGTGAAATCTAATTGGAACCCGCTGCTGCTGCTTTACAGGCACTCACTGCTTTTTTTCTGGGGGGACACATACCCCTAAACATTTTGTGAATCTAACGGGAGAAGAAACTAAAACTGTCAGTTCTGTTGCTACCCCGATGGCGGCCTCATTTCCTGTCACAGTGTTTCCTGAATCTCAGACAGAAGCGGGCGTTTAATGTGTGAAGTAGGAATTGGAATCTAGCATGGTGATTGGTCAGTTTCATTGTTACCACCTCCGATGGCAGCTTCATTTCCTTTCCCAACGTTTCCTGAATCTCAAATGGAAGCTTGTTCTTTCTACAGTGGTACCTCGGGTTACAGACGCTTCAGGTTACAGACGCTTCAGGTTACAGACTCCGCTAACCCAGAAATAGTACCTCGGGTTAAGAACTTTGCTTCAGGATGAGAACAAAAATTGTGCGGTGGTGGCGCGGCAGCAGTGGGAGGCCCCATTAGCTAAAGGGGTACCTCAGGTTAAGAACAGTTTCAGGTTAAGAATGGACCTCCAGAATGAATTAAGTTCTTAACCCGAGGTACGACTGTACTTTTGTCCATTTACTGCATTTATTTTCCCTGATTTGAACTATAAAATGGTGATTTTCTTGAGTCAAAATGAAAGTACCCCTAAACATTTTTTTAAGGAAAAAAAAAGCACTGGAGGCACTGCTGCATGACTCAGGTGGGGATTCAGACTTTGGTGGTTGGGATTCTATGGCGGGATAGCAGCACCTTCCTGGTTAGGGCCTCGCTTGACTGTGACAGAAGAGTGAGTGCAATAAGGACAGACAGCAGAGAAGTGGAATGGAATGGTGGGCGGAGTTAAAGTTGAATGACAGGTAGAGAGAGTCAGTTGGAAAATGACAGTTGAAAGGAGAGAGATTTGGCTGTGAGAGTCTGAGGGAAAGGGGGAACAAGAGGCATAATTGAAGTATATGTAACAGAGTTAGGACAGTTGTTCTTAAAGGTAGAATAGGCAGTTTCATGTATTTTTAGTCTGGACTTAGAGGAGTAGCTGAGGAACTGACTTTAGTGAGAACTTGGGGACAGGAGCTTGTAGATTTGCCCAGGAAATGTCACAATTTGTTGGCAGCCTGGTGGGATCCAAAGCTGTGAGATAGGAGTTAAAACTGTGAGAGTGGGATCAAAATTTAGTAGCAGAGTAGGATCCTAATATATAGGAGCTAAATCTGCTAGAGCAGATTCACAATTTGGCCTCAGCGGTGTGGGATTTGAAGTTATGGGTTATTAATATATAAGAGTTATGCATCTGAGAGGAGAATTTGTAAGATTTGAATGTGTGAGATACATGTTAGTGGGATTTTTGAAACAGTGTAATAAAATCAGCGAGTCACCTTGAAATGCTTCAAAATTTGATTGCAGAACAAGCATGACAACTTTGTTTGGGTCTGAGGAGAGAAATTAGAGAATGCCCTGTAACAAAGCACCCAGGTCAAAAGAGGCTTGAAAGGATGCAACTATGGATCTTGACTCAATAGACTACTGGAAGATAAAGGAGGTGCTGGAGATGACACGTCTGGAAGTGGAACAGAGGAAGAAAACGAAAGAGAATCAGAAAGAATTGGAATTAATGATGAAGGACAATAAAAGAAACCAGAGAGAGATAGAGCATCAGAAACAGATAGAATGGGAGCAGAGGAAGAAGTATGAATTAGCGATGTTTAGAAGGGAAATAAAGGAGAAACAGGTTGCCAGAGAATATGAGGAGGTAGGATCTGTGCAGAGTGTGTCCCAAGCAGGCCTTGCATTGAATGTTCCAAAGGTAGAGCAGTTTATCTTGGAGAAATGAAGATTGCCTGAGAGCCAATTTATGCCAGAAGTGGGAGATGCCACTAGTAGTCCAAAGAGGCCAATTGAGGCCTGCATTTTGCCCACTGGTGGAGGGGATGAGCCTGTCTTCCTGGAATTGGCTGATAAGGCCAAGACGCCCAAAGTTATAGGGGGGAAGTCAGCTCAAGAGTTGGAGCGCATTCAAGAAGATGTAAAACGTCTGAAAGAAGAGCTCACAGTAGCCAATGCTGCAAAGGTAGAGCTACAGTTAAAGCTGGATGAGCTGCAGAGATCAATAAAGTATTCTGAGAAAAAATGGGAGGATGAAAAAGAATTCTTGCATAATCAGAACATTTGGTTGGCTACAGAACTGAAGGCAAAAACAGATGAACTTCTGGTTCTTGCTTGGGAAAAAAGAAGTGAAATTGTGGGTCTTCAGTATGACCTGCAGAACAAGAAAGAAGAAGTGTCTTGCATGGAAAAGGAAGTCAGTGAACTAAAAAAATCAAATGAAAATCTACAGAAACAGGTGGCAGATCTTTTAGTAGAAGTAAAGGAGGCAAAAGTACAGCAGCGAGCTAGTATGGAAGAGAGATCCCACAATGAACGAAACACCCATATTGAGTTGTCTAATTCATACAAGACTTTTGCTGATGAATGGGAGACAAAATGCAAAGCATTATGTCAAGGTATACAGGAGCTGTGCAAATATCTGAAAGGCGCAAGTGAAGCTAACAAAGAAATACAGGATCATTTGGTTGAGATGCAACAATACATGGGGGGAAATAAAGGAAAAGATGCATTAGCTGGAGGAATAATGGAACAATGTGAATGATCTTGTTTCAGTCACCAAATGCATAGTGATCCTCTTTCCAGAGGCTGTGATTGTTCCATCCCTCCAAGAGTCTGCCGGCATTTTTTGAATCAGAGATTATGGATAGTAATCTTGCTGTGCTGAAGCAGAAAGGGAACTTGCATGTCTGAATAAATAAAGCCTTGCTGGAACTTTGAACAATGGCTATGTGAATCCTAGAAGGGGCTGCCTTTTTTAAAAAAATTGCTCCATGTGAATCTGGATTAAATGTGGACCTTGTTCCTGGGCAAGTGACTCCCCCTCCTAGTTTGAACTGTCAGTCCTTTTGCTATTAAGGCTCTATGTGGGGTCCAATAAGCAATTTGATGATGATATTATTCATTTTTGATACAATTGTCTCAAGGTGATGTACAATAAACACAGCAAAAACAGTTTAGAAACAGCACAAAAACAACATATACATCTAAAAGAAAACCAAAACCCTACAAAATAAGATATCCATGGCAAAGATCCATTTATCCAGCTGAGGAAGCCTTTCAGAACTAAATTTGTTTCTGGAAAGTGCAGATAGTTGGTGCCTTTTGTATCTTGTCAGCAAATGTGTCCTGATTTCCCATACCTACACGGCGTAGATAAGAAGCATGCAAATAATTCTTTAATTTTACAGATGGATAGCTGAGGCTGACTGACCCAAGGACACCAAATGAGTTCATAATGGGGCGAGCATCGTCCTAGGCATAAATCGAATACATTCTCCAATGGACCAAACTGGCTAAGCACTTTCAAACATATACGCAGCTTGACTGAGGAAATCTGTACAGTGTATGCTGAATGCACTGTATTTGAACTGACAACACAAAAGGTTAAAAAATATTGCCACCCGTTGCCAGTCTCTTAAGCCATCCAATATGCCTGTATATTAAAAGATCTGGAATATCTCCCCTATGAATTTAGTTTGCCTAGGAATAACATATTTTTAAGTGGTTACAGCCACACAGGAAAAATTATTTTTGGATAAGTAGGTCAGCTCTGTAACAGCACAGGTGTTTCTGCATGTACAAGACACAGCAGGAAAATGTTTTTAAATAAATAAATGTTGCAATGCAAATTAAAAAAAAGGGGGGGAGGGAGAGAGAAAACACCCTCTGAACCCAAAATCAACCCCTACTCATGAGCCAGTATCCTTTTTAATGAATCTGGCACAGTTTCAAAATTTCCACTCATAACCATGCCTGTTTGATCTCTATGAGGTATAGCAAACAATTGTAAAAGAGTTTCTGGCAGAAAAAAAGCACCATTGGCTTATGCTGGTGTGTATCAAAAAGTTCCCACTTCCAAATCAGCAATAATTAAGTGCACCATCAAAAAATAAAAATAAATATGCCACACCTGCTTTCTCTGGCACGCTGTTTCAGATCCTGTAGGCTCAGCAAGCAGCACTTCATTTCTAAAGAAAGAGAAGTGTCAGGACCGTAGATAACCTGAAGAAACACAAGCCTGCCAACCTAGGAATCCAGAAGGCATAAAAAGGTAAAGATACCCCTGACCATAAGGTCCAGTTGCGGACGACTCTGGGGTTGCGCGCTCACCGTGCTCTATAGGCCGAGGGAGCCGGCGTTTGTCCACAGGCAGTTTTTCTGGGTCATGTGGTGAACCAAAAGGCCTGTGAGAGGTGAAAGAAGTAGCCTGGGGATTGCAATCTTGCCACTGGTTGTGTTTGGATATCGAGGATCTCACAAGTATGAGGTCTGAAGCTGCTTTTAACCACTCCTGGGAGGGAGGTGAACCTGGCTCCTCCAAACATTTGGGGTGGGGGGAGAGACTGCAGTTTGCTAGTAGAGCACATACAAATGATTCCAGCGTCAGGCCTCGACACCTGCAATTAAAGGACCTGGAATCTCCTTCCTTGGAGAGCCAGTGTGGTGTAGTGGTTAAGAGTGGTGGACTCGTAATCTGGTGAACTGGGTTCGCGTCTCCTCTCCTCCACATGCAGCACCTTGGGCTAGTCACACTTCTTTGAAGTCTCTCAGCCCCACTCACCTCACAGCGTGTTTGTTGTGGGGGAGGAAGGGAAAGGAGAATGTTAGCCACTTTGAGACTCCTTCGGGTAGTGATATTTAATGTGCTATATTTAGAATGGATATATATATATATATATATATCCATTCTAAAGGAAATCAGTCCTGAGTGCTCACTGGGAGGACAGATCCTGAAGTTGAGGCTCCAATACTTTGGCCACCTCATGAGAAGACTCCCTGGAAAATCCAAACTCCTCCTCTTGGACAAACTCCTCCTCTTGGACAGCTTGGATGGCCATCCGTTATGGATGATTTAGATGAGATCCCTGCATTGCTAGGGGTTGGACTAGATGATCTTCAGGACTCTATCCAAGTCTGCAATTCTACAATTCTATGAAACGCTTAAGCAACAGAGCTCCAATTTGGGATGTAGTTCACAGCTGGCAAGACAGCATTGCTGCACAGGCACCAATTATGTCTTTTTCAAGAAGAGAAATTGTGAGATTTCCCAAAGTGCTGGGATAAGAAAAACTATGAGATTAAGATTGTTGCAAAATATTATGTTTCTTGCTGTGAGAAGAGCGTCGCTAAAAAGCACAAGCAACTCCAATGATTTTGTTCAAACTTTAGGATATCTCCACCAGCAGGGGGCACTGCAGTGTGACATTTAAGGAGCAAGACACAAGTGGAATTACATTTGAAGCAATCATTTCAGTACAAACAGGTTCAACCTTTAGTAACTGTCTCTGGAAAATGCCCAAATTATCACCTGCAAGTTGAAAAGCAAGAGGTACTTTTATTGATATGATTAGTTGGCCAATATAGGTAGAGAATGAAAGGGAGAAAGAATAAAATCCATGTTTTTGTTTTTTAATCTTGCAGGTGACGCACAACTTCTGATCTCACCCCTTTAGGGTAATTACATAGAACATGAAGGCATAATTTTAAGAGCAAGAAGGGGCTCCAGTAATTAGAAAACATGCAAAGATTGCTAAGTCATTATAGCGTGCAAAGCACTGACAAATTTAGCGGTTAATGGCACACATGCACAAATTATTCTGAATCATTGGTATCCTTTGAGGCTTTGCCCAGGATCTCTTAGGGAGTGCGCTCATAAAGTAATGTCTACAGCACCCTTCACTATGGAGATACACCAGTGGTGCTAGGTAACAATCTTCCTAACAGCTTTGAAATTGGCCAATTATTTGTGGAAATAACTTCTATTTCTGGGTGAAACTTCTCAGATTTTGGTGCATTGGCAGGATACTGAGCAGAATCTGAGCATGGCCATATTTAATGTGCTATATATATATAGCATGGCCATATTTAATGTGCTATATTTAGAATATAGAATATATTTAGCCGAAAGCACCAGCCTGAAGATGACGAGTGAGACCTCGTCGAAACGTCGCCTAGACACCCCAACTTTTACACGGGAAGACACCCGAGGACACCAAAACCTGCATTCCTGTACCCGTGAAAATCTACGAAAGCATATATATATATATAATATATATATCCATTCTAAAGGAAATCAGTCCTGAGTGCTCACTGGGAGGACAGATCCTGAAGTTGAGGCTCCAATACTTTGGCCACCTCATGAGAAGACTCCCTGGAAAAGACCCTGATGTTGGGAAAGATGGAGGGCAGAAGGAGAAGGGGATGACAGAGAGATGGTTGGACAGTGTTCTCGAAGCTACGAACATGAGTTTGACCAATCTGCGGGAAGCAGTGGAAGACAGGATTGCCTGGCGTGCTCTGGTCCATGGGGTCACGAAAAGTCGGACACAACTAAACAATATATATATATATATATATATATATATATATATATATATATGAACAGAATAAACTCAGAGCAGACAGTTCTGATTGAGGTGGACAAATAGACTGCCCTGACATAAGGCAGTTTCCTATGGAAAACAGATCTAACACAGGAGAGTTTAATAGTTAAACGTGGTGCATAGCATCACCATGGGATGATGATGGTTTATGAACAGTTCTCTTTGTAAACAAAGGATTACAGAGGTTGGACGTCATGGATGCTTTAGCTGAGATTCCTGCATCGCAGAGGGTTGAACTAAATGACCCTTGTGGTCCCTTCCAGCTCTACAATTCTGTGATTCTACGAAAGGAAGCTTCATTCTACCATCTCAAACTATTTCTCCGTCTCTAGCCTAGCATTGCCAATCTCACTGGAAGTGGCTCTCCAGGGGCTTGACAGAGTTCTTTGCCACCACCTTCTGCATGACACCTTTGACAAGAATTGCCTGGGATCAAACATTTATCTGCATGCAAAGGTTGTCCCTTTCCAGTGTGATGTCAGCCGAAGGGACAACTTGCCTGCTCTGCCTGCCGAGAGGTACATGAGTGGCTTCTGCTCTGGGAGCATACATAGCTCTTCACACGACTTCCCTCTTGCACGAGATGCAGGAGTTCCCCTTTACTCTAGAAATGTGGCTCTCCAGGTGCCACCTGACTCTCCCATCAGCTCTAGCCAGCATTGTTTGTAGGCAAGGATTACAGGAATTGAAGTCCAGCAGCATCTTGATGGTTGCAGGTTTCCCGCCAGTGGTATAGTTTGTGTGAAACCATTCATAGTAGACCACATTTTTATTCTTTGCAGTTGTATGTTTTGCAGTACGAGAGAGAGAGAGAGAGAGAGAGAGAGAGAGAGAAAAGAAGAAGAAGAAGAAGAAGAAGAAGAAGAAGAAGAAGAAGAAGAAGAAGAAGAAGAAGAAGAAGACATGGTGCAAAACAGGTCTGTAAGTAGGTTAATGAGATGTAGTGGGAAAGCAAAGGGATGTATGCACAGAACTCCCCCCTCCACTAAAGCGTATGGGAAAACGCTTGCGGGTTTGTATGAGCGATGGAAGTTCTGTGCCTGCAAGGAATTATTGGATTGAGCTGATTGTGTGCATATATATATATATATATATCCCAAACTGATGCAGAATGCCAGTGCAAGCACAGTCATGGGGAAAAAAAAGAAAACAGAATGTACATGTGAGGAAATAAATCTTTACTTATGGGTACAGTTTCACAAGCCACACCTGTGTTTGAAGATACATGCAGCTATAATTAATGAATTTACCTCCAAGAGAAAACTGTGAGAGAAGACAGCCGTGAACCTTGCCTTTAAAAACGCAAGAAGAGGCCTGAAGTTGATAGAGAGGAAATATTGGGCTTATGTGATTAAGCTCTGAATTTAATCAAACAGGCATTTTCTTTTGCAGGTTGATTTCTTTTTTTTTAAATGCCAAAAATTAATTTTATTTCATACACTGCTTGATTGTAGAAAAAACAACACCTCAAAGCAATCAAAAAGTCTCTTATTTTCATGGCACATTTATCTGTAAACCTAGCGTGCAGTGAAGTCTCAGAATTCCCATGATAAGCAGAAGTCCTTTGAAATATTGTTTGTTACTATAAAATTAAGGTTATGGGAGCTGGTTACATTTTATGTTAGGTTAGCTCCATGAGCAACCAGCGAAACAGTATAAAGTTTATTTTCCTAAGATTTGAAACGCAGCGGTAATGGCTTCCGGAAGTACATTGGCTGGAAAGCCATGGTGGAAGGAGGAAGAAGATTGGTGATGTGGGCTTGTGGGGGAGGGGGCAAGGTATGTTTTACTTCCAACTGACATGTTCCACAGCGCAGGATGAAAAAAATCTGCAACTTTTGGTCCTGTCTTCTGGCGTGGTCAGAGCATGGCAGCCAAAACAGGGCATCCGGGATTGGGATCAGAAGCTAGGATGTAATGCTTAAAATGGGACAGTTGCGTAGTATGCTAGTGCAACATCCTGTTTTCACAGTGACAACCCAGATGCCTATGGGAAACTCTCAACAGGACCCGAGTGCAAGAGCACTCCTCCCTCCTGTGGTCTCTAGCAAGTGTCATTCCGAAACATGACTGTCTGTGACCGTGGAAGGAGGGCAAGAGTCAACATGGCTCAGAGTACCATTGAATTTGTCCAATCCTCTTTTTACAGCCGTCAAAGTTGTCCACCATCTGAGTGTTTGCGTGTTCAGGAAGACACAGGGCCCTGTCCTGGTCTCTGATCCATAATTGACTTCTGACTTCTACTCAATGATTGAAACTAAGATCTTCACATCAGATTTGACTATGGACTAACATGAACTTATCTCTACTCATAAACTCTTATCTCTAATACTGTAACGAATTATTGTGTTATACATATCCTTATGAGTTTGAGTTTGAAATCTCTGTTTGAGTTTGGAATCTCTATTTGAGTTTGGAATCCTTGTCAGAATACATACTTTTGAATGATTAGTATTTGTTACAATTGACTATTGATTTGCAAGTAGGGACCACTCCCACTATTGAAACTTATATTGGCCAGAGTTCTTGGTGTGCTTTTTTCTTTTTTTTTTCCTCATTCTTTTTTATTAGTTATTTCCAAAAAGAACACAAGGTAACACACAAATACAAAGAAAATACACAGAAAAGAAAAGTTAAAAATAATAAACAGCAATTATCATTTCCATATCATCCATAACATAGTTGTCTCTTACGGGGCTTCCTTCAGCCTGTCCGTAAATCATTCGAAGCAATAAATAAAATTACACGTTTCATTACTTATATTGTCATTATACCGATTCCTAATTCCTGTTTGCTTTGCACAATAACTCTTAGTCTTTCACAGTGCGTCTCTAAATCCCTTTAGCGTTATTTGCCTTTCACTAATACATTCCAGATAATCTACATACTTTTCCCAATCTTTGGTGAACACTTGGTCTCTTATGTATCTAACTTTTCCTGTTAATCTATCCAACTCTGCGTAATCTGACAACTTAGATCTCCACTCCTCCACCGTTGGGGTTTCCCGTAGTTTCCACTTCTGGGCTAATACTACCCTTGCTGCCGTAACCGCATAGTATACCAATCTGCGATCTTCCTTTTTTATCTCTTGTCCTAATATCCCTAGAAGAAAGATTTCTGGTTTCTTTATGAACGTGTACTTTAATATCTTCTTCAATTCAGTGTGTACTTTCTCCCAAAATTGTTTCACCCTTCTGCACTCCCACCACATATGGTAGAAGGAGCCCTCTATGTCTTTACATCTCTAGCACTTATTATCCACTTTATACATTTTTGATAATTTCATGGGTGTCAAGTACCACCTATAAAACATCTTCATGACGTTTTCCCTTATCGAAGTACACGCCGTAAAGTTTACCCCCTCCTTCCAAAGTTTCTCCCAATCCTCAAACTGTATACTATGACCTATATCCCTTGACCAATGGATCATCACCGATTTGACTTCCTCATCGCCTAAATTCCAGTCCAACAACATCCTATATATCTTAGATATAATTTTCACTTTATTGTTTATTATTTCTGTCTGGAATTTTGAGTCTTTATCTGCATAGCCTCTTTCTTTGATATCTCTACTAAACATCTGATTCACCTGATGGTGATGTAGCCAATCGTAAACATGTTCCTTTGTTTGCTCATACGGTTTTAGCTTCCATTTCCCTTCAACCTTAGTTAGTAGCTGATCATAAGTTGCCCAATTGCTTCTCATATTAATGGTTTTTGTACTCATTACTTCGAGAGGTGAAAGCCAATGTGGTGTTTTCGGCTCTAACAGATTTTGATATCTTTCCCAAACTTCGATTAGCGGCCCTCTAAAAATGTGATTCGCAAACCCCTTGTGTTCTTTCCTTTTGTTCTTCCATAAGTACGCGTGCCAGCCGAATCTATTATCGAAGCCCTCTAAATCGAGCAGCTCCGTATTCACCAATTTTACCCATTCTTTTATCCAACATAGGCATGATGCCTCATAGTACAGTTTCAGATCCGGCAGGGCAAAGCCCCCTCTTTCCTTTACGTCTGTCAGTAATTTAAACTGAATTCTGGGTTTTTTGCCCTGCCATATGAATCTTGAGACTATCCTTTGCCATTCCTTAAAGATTCGACTCCCTTTGATTATAGGGATGGTCTGGAATAGAAACATCAACCTTGATAAGACATTCATCTTGATTACATTAATCCTTCCCCAGAGTGACAATTTTAGCCCTCCCCATTTCTCTAAATCTTTCTTTATTTCCTTCCACATCGGCTCATAATTATTTTTAAATAAGTCTATGTTTTTAGGTGTTAACCAGATGCCGAGATATTTGACTTTTTTGACCATCTCTATCTGCGATTGTTGTTGGATTGTTTCAATTATCTTTGGGTCCACGTTTTTTCCTATCATTTTCGTTTTTGTCTTGTTTAATTTAAAGCCTGCCACTTCTCCAAATTGTTCTATTTCCTTTAATATTTCCCCTATTGCCGTTGCTGGTTCTTCTGTCATTATTACTAAGTCGTCGGCGAAGGCTTTGGTCTTATAAACATTCTGTCCTACTGATACTCCTTTTATATTATCGTTTTGTCTTATTGAGTTCATAAGGACTTCTAACACAGTTATAAATAGTAACGGAGAAAGCGGACATCCTTGTCTTGTTCCCTTCTGTATCCTTATCTCCTCCGTCACCATATTGTTTATGATCAATTTGGCCTTCTGTTCTGTGTATATTGTTTTTACCCCATTAAAGAAATCGTTACCCACATCCATGTGTTCTAAGTTCTTCAACATAAAGTTCCATATCACGTTATCGAATGCCTTCTCGGCATCTACAAACACCATTATAGCTTGTTTGTCAATCCTAACAGACAGGTATTCTAGCATATTAATTATATTTCTTGTGTTGTCTCTCATCTGCCGACCTGGCAGGAATCCCGCCTGGTCCCTGTGAATAATTTCTGATAGCAAAATCTTCAGCCTTCTTGCCAGAATTCCTGCAAATATCTTATAATCTGTGTTTAGGAGTGAAATTGGTCTGTAATTTTTAACCTGGGTTGAATCTGCATCCTGTTTGGGGATAAACGTAATATATGCCTCTTTCCAGGTCTCTGGGGTTTCTCCTTTCTTTAAGATATTGTTCATAATCGTTTTTAGAGGTCCCACTTGGTGTGCTTTTTTCTTAGCCTACCAAAGAGCCTTGCATAAATGTGTAATGCACAATGGAACTTAAAAAAATGTGTATACCTTTTTTATATTAAAAAACCTATCTGGCCTCCAGAAATCCCTCAGAGATGTGCAGGTCCTGGGCCCCAGATGATAAGCATGGAAAGAACAGCATTCAGTGCCAATATCCATTATTAGATATTACATTTCAAAGGTTCCAGTCTACAGATAGCTCATCTTAGATTAATAATGGATACTCATCTAAATTGTGAGAGGATAACTTTCAGAAACAGCAGAGATACAAGATTACTTTTGTTCTTGCAAGGAAGCCCTACTAACACGTCAGAAGGCCAGCTGCAAAAAAGGGGCACTTTTAACAGACAATTTAGAGAGGTTAAATCTAAAAAAATCTTTCTCAGTTACTTGGGTCTTATCCACACTTGCTTTTTTGTCCCTCTTTTGCCAGGCAGAGGTCTGCACTTTAAAGTTCCATGTCCAAATGGATTTTTTAAAAATCTGTCCTGAGAAAACCACTCTTTAAATCTTAATCAGAACAAACGTCAATTTATGTTTTCCACAGAATGACGTTTGCTCCAATTGAGCTTTAAAGAGTGGGCTTTTGCAAGGAAAGCTCTGGAGCAAAAAAAAAAAAAAAAAAAAAAGGGAAAAAAAGGTGCTCCAACATGCTGTTTTAAATCACTGTCCACGCTTGGAAAGAGTGGAGGAAAGGTAAATTTGGATAATAAGCCCTTTATCTCTGTTTGCTGAATTTGTTTTGAGACAACAGGGAACAGTCTTCCCCTCAAATCTATATTGCCCATTATGTACCTAAACAATTTTGGTCCTTAGCTTAAAATCTATAAACTATCATCATTGGCTTTCCATATTGCAGTCTGTATATTTTTTTCATGATTGTGTGTGTTTTCTTTTTATTCCTGTGCATCCGCAAGTAGCATCAGGACTAAGTTCCTCGTTATGTCTTAAGCGTCTTGTTTGCTATTATGCAAATACGATCTTCATTTACTTGAAAAATCTTGATAAAAAATAAAGAAGTCATCTAAGCCTTTCACCACCGCTGCATGTTATGATAGCTAATTCCATTCATTAAGGAGTATGTCCTTTTGGCAGTCCTGAATTGCATTGCGTGGAAGTGCATTTCTTTGTATGATTCCAAGCTCTAAGATTACAAATCTGATTTTATTTGCAACCATGTCTCTATTATACCTTCATCAGCTCTTTGTCTCTAGTCTAAATATGCTTGATATGATCCAGTTTCGATATTGAGCATTTTATAAATGTTTTGGTTAAATCTACTCAGTGCTTTTTTCTGGGGGGGACGCAGGCGTACGCATACCCCTAAACATTTTGTGAATCTAAGTTTGGTCTCATTGTAGAGCAGTATTTCAATATGAGTAGGAAAATGAGAGTCCCCCTAAACGTATTTTTTAGAAAAAAACACTGAATATACTGCAGGAAAACTAGTGGTTAACAGGGAGTGACAAAGGGCAAAATGTTTTTTGAAATATCCTACACAGTTATAAAAATCGTGATGAGCTGTGCTTATTTTCCAGAGAAAGGAGCATAGTTGCACCTGCAGCAGGGCTATGTTTTCTTTATCGCTGTGACAGAAAACATGAATCATGGATTCTTGCAGATTTTTCCTGTGTACATCATGGGCTTCCTCTTATTTATCACAATTCCTATAGGAACCAACCCTGGCCTTGAGTAATAAGTATGTTGCCATGCTCTGGGACGTGAGTTGAAAAAAGAAGTTTATTATACAAGATGACTCAACCCTGCCTGCAGCCACTGAAAGCAAAAGGGAGGGGAAATGCTGACATCTTGACCTTCGTATTATCAAGCCCAACTACACTCTCATTTGTTTATATCTCAACTAGATCCACTGAGGTGAGGCCCTGCGCAAACCTGCTAACTGTAAGGGAGTGGCAGATGAAGCAGCAGAAGGACTTCAGTTCACCTGCGCTGTAAAGAAAGCCGACACAGGAGTCAGGTAAGCAGCCTGGAGCAGTGTTTTCAACCATTGTGCTGTGGCACCCTGGGGTGCCTTGAATGATAACCGGGGTGCCGTGGGCAACACTGGCCTCTGTTCTTCTTTCCTTCCACCCTTCCTCTAACGTCTCTCTCACGTCTCTGCTTCCCAAAGGCTTGCACAGGTGCAGCAGTCCCAGTTACAAGCTCCCCAGGTGAATGTTGCCTCTGGGGATGGCCAGTGGGTGCTTCCCAGGCCCCTGTAGGACAGTGTGAGGAGGCACCTCTCTTTGGGGGAGCGGGGGCAACTCAGAGACCAGGGGTGGCAGCTGTGGCTGCCCAGACAACTCCTGAGGAGAGGGGAGAAGAGAGGAGGCTGAAGGAACACTCCACAAGGGTTTTCAAGGGTTTGAAAAGGGGTGTGGGGCTGCCAGCTCCGCAGGCAAGGGGTGACATAACTGGGCTCCTGAGCCCCACAGGGAAGCTGCAGAAAGAATGTAGTTGGTCAAGTGAGCTGTGGATTCAAAAAGGTTGAGAACCTCTGGTCTAGAGGTTCACCCCTCACAGACACTCAGGCAAATACTGTTTAGGGGCTCAAGAGCGAAGAACATACCGTACTTACACTGCAGTCAGTATGGACACCTAAGAATGACAGAATATGAAGAGGCGTGGAATTAAGAAAGAACACAAGTGTGAAAGCAGAAGACAGCCAGTGGCAGGATAAATAGAGCAAGGAAAAAGTACATTGAGAAGCATGGAACAAAGGACAATAATGTGTGTGTTAGCTTAATAATGATAATAATAATAATAATAATAATAATAATAATAATAATAATAATAATAATTATATATATATATCCCCCCAAATCTGGCTGGGTTTCCCCAGCCACTCTAGGTAGCTTACAGCATATATAAAAACATAATATGGACATCCACTAATGGCAGAAACAAAAGCACCATTCAGGTGAGCTGCAGTTAGGGATGGGATAAATTTGTTTTGGGTTGCATTTACAGGTGAACCTATCTAATCTGCCCTTCCTTAAATGAAATATGAATCAAGACACAGACATCCTTTGAAATTTGCAATTCAGTTGTCCATTTGACTAACGTGTAGAAAAATGTATATGGTGGAGTAAATTCTGCACTTAAATGTGTTTATTCGTGAAAATAACACAAAATGCTGGTGCCTGAAATTTATTTAGGTAATAACATTTGTACGCTTGATTGTAGTAAAAACCTCAAAGCAGCTGCAACTGTGGGCTAGCCATGTGTTACAACTTATGGCCCTGCGTCAGGTATACATTCCAATTTGCACCAAAATACATATTTGGATGATTCAACAAACGCCTGGACGATCATCAAAATGGGGATTGGGAATGTGCCTATAAGCATTGGCCAACTATTGCAGATCTCCGGTGCTGGGTTGCAGGTGAATGATGTCAGGCTTTCTTTTCTTTTTTTATATAGATTTTGCAGCAGTTGGAGGTCACTCCAAAATACAGTACAGGCATTCTGCAACTTATGCACAATCACTCACACGTGACTACATATACCTGCGTTGGTAGGATGTAAATAATTCAATTCAAACCCGGAAATGGCGGGAGAGAACTGGGGAGGAGTTCTTGTGAGGAGACCCTCCCTAGAGCTAGAAGAGAATGTCACTGAGGGTGAATGAAGCCCTGAAGAGACTAGAGGTGCAGCGGGGCTTTATTTATGCTGCTCAGCCTTCCCATCCAACAGCTGACGTGTGGGGTACTGCAGCAGCAGCAGCCGCAGCCTCTTTCCCTCGCTTGCTCCTGCCTCCTGCTGGCCCCAGATCTTCAATTCTAGTTGTGGATATTTGGATACAGTATTTTTGGATACAGTATTTTGGATACAGTATTTTTGGATACAGTATTTTGGATACAGTTGTGAATATTTGGATACAGTATTTTTGGTATGGATTGAAGAAAGAGCAGCAGAGAGGATGTTTAAAGGGTGTTTAGAGGGTGCTCCCACTTAATAAATTTCACTTGTGCATGCAGGGGCCCGGAACGTAACCCCTACGTAAGTTGGGGTGGTGGTGCCTGTAGATACTTATGAAGAAGGTAGGTATACTGGTTAGGTGTGCAGAGACCTGTTAAAAATGTGAATTCTGATTTCCTATTAAAAGAGTGAAAAATATTTACAGCTACACTGTCCATTTTTCAGCACAGTATGTGTGCATGACAGAGAGAGAGATGAAATTTAAAGAAAAGTTTAAGGAATAACACCCAAGGCACAGAGCATATGGGAATGTAGAGATTTCCATTTTCTATAAGGAGCATATAATGAAGGAAAAATGTTACTCTTACAAAAGCTGGACATCATCTGATACCACAGAACCACTTCTATCTCTAGCATTCTTTCCATGTTTAGTTTGAAAACGCCTTTCATGGGCTTTCAGTACATTCTTTGATTTTCTGCCAGTGTTTATTTTTAAAAAAAATATATTGAAGAATTACGCTTGGTGTTGAGTAACTTGCAGCACAGAGCAATAGAAAAGGCTGGTTTGTGATATGGAAGCCATGCACTAATCTCCTGTTCCCTGGAATGCCCCAGTACACTGCTTGGGTGTGCAACTCTCTGCACATGTCCCAAACGTGAAGGGGGAAGCAATAATGCTCTATTAAGCCCTTAAGATTTGGATTTGGATTAATTTTATAATGAATGATTTTAGAGTGTTGTGTTGTGTTGTACTGTTTTATTGTTGTTAGCCGCCCTGAGCCCGGCTTCGGCTGGGGAGGGCGGGATATAAATAAAATTGATTTTTATTATTATAGAGAGTCCTCAAAATCTGGATGCTGTCCTTTCAAATGGGGAAAGATCAGAATTTATGTAGCATTCTTCCCCTGAGTGCTCAAAGCGCTTTGCGTATATCATGTCACTAATCCTTACAAAGCCTTCTAAGGTAGGGTAGTATTATATTTTTGTCTCTGTTTCTGTAGATGTGCAGGATGAGATTGGGGCCCCAAGGGGGGTGAATGAAGTTTTGGGCACATGTTATTTCATTCATCTTTCTTCTACGTTTCTGCAACTTAAGTGCTTATTGGCCTTCAGCTCCAAAAGAAGGCAGATAATTGAAGATACCAATGGAATCTGCTTTTAATGGTTCCAAGGCTTTGCTGAATGAGAAAGAATTTGGCTGAAATGAGAAAGACTGGCCAAATTTCTAGGATCAAGGACCCATAAGCGGGAGTCGAGAAAACATTTAGGAAAAATTATGTACTGGTGGTATATTACCCAGGTCAAATTGGCCAAAATGTATAAATTGAACAATAAAGCCTGTTGGAAATGTAAATTAAAAGATGGGGATCTCTACCACTTGTGGTGGGATTGCGAAAAGATGAAAAAGTTTTGGGACCTAATATATAATGAATTGAAAAAACTTTTCAAGTACACATTTCCGAAAAAAACAGAAATCTTTTTATTAGGGATAATAGGGAAGGAAGTAAAAAAGGAAGACCGTAAATTATTTCAATATGCTACTGCAGCAGCCAGAATACTTGTGGCCCCAAAATGGAAATTACAGGAGACCCCAACAATAATAGAATGGCAGGCCAAATTTTTTGAGTACACAGAATTAGCTAAATTGACATATAGAATTCGAGACCAAAAAGGTACAAAGTTTGAAGAAGAGTGGGGTAAATTTGTGGTATATATAAGAAATAACTGTAGAAGTTTAAAAACTACGGCAGGGTTAACATAAATCCTGTGATGTGTATAGAAGGTCAATAAGAATCTACAAGAGAAGATATATTTTAAGAAAACCGACACAGGGAAGGAAGGAAGTCGCAGCGTGAAGATACGCAATGTAAATAAGATGACACAAAATGTTGATTGTAAAAGATTGTTTTATTTGTTGTTTGTGGAAAATTTAATAAAAAAGCATTAAAAAAAAGTGGGAGTCGAGAAAACCTTAGAAACTCATGTCACTTATGTTTTGTTTATATTCCCCTGACAGTTTTAATAATGCTGAAGATTTAGCTTTGCATTCTCAACAACTGAGTGGTATCTCTCTTTGAGTTACAGAGCAATTAGGACTTTTCACACAGTACATGCAATGTCTTTTTATGGCCTCAGGCAGAAGTTTCTGGCGGTTTTGCTGAAACCTGGGGTCCTAAAGAGAGCTGTCAGGAGCTGAACCTGCAACCTTTTGAATGCTCAACCACTGAGCTAGATGCCTTCCTCCGATCTGCTGTCTCCCATAATCCATGAGTATGGAGCTACCTTACATGATATTCTTTCTTGATAAGGCTCAAGAAGGGCATTGCAATCTCTGAGATGGGTTAACCCTTTTGCTGGAGTCCTGCTTGCACTGGCCGAAGTGAACAAATATATTTGAATGTTTGGCTGGTTATACAGCTCAATGCAAATATTTTACAGCTTGGGTAATTTATCAAATTATTTCTCAAGGGGGGTGAAATAATTTTGGGAAGAAAATAAATTTGCAAGTAAGTGGCCAATCTTCCAATTGTGAGAATATTTGCCAGCCCTCAGCTTTGATTTATCATTAATTTTTGCCAAATAATGTGCTAATGGACCAGAATTTGCGTCTCTTATTCCCTAACTTGTATCTAAAATGGGCAATTCAATTTTATTTCGTCATTTTCACTCTCGGGACCAAGATGGCCTGAACTTACATACTTAGATTGGAAATCAATGTACTGTTAAACTGTAACACAGGCTCTGAGTAGTTGCTATTAAACAGAAAAATAAAAAGCATTCAGTTAATGTGTAATTAATAGTTTGGCATTTCCCCTGAGTTTAGCCCAGGACCCTTTCTGTTTCTGTTTTGTATTACTGAACTCCCTTGCCAAATATTTCCAGATCGTATAGATTTAGATAGGACATGTTCCAGAACTTGTAGCATTTTTATTTTGACTTTTATAGTATTTATTGGAATAATGAAAATAATACTTTGACAACTTACCAAATATATGGCAATATTCACACATAAATAGTTAAATGAAGTGTCCGGGCATTTTTTCCATGAGGCATATTAACCAGGGGTTAAGGTTTATAGCTACTTGGATGATATTCTTTATTTTATTTTATTTTATTTTTTTACACTTCAGTGTTACTCATCCTCTTAACCAGCCAGTTGGGTGAAATGCTAAGCTAGGGATGGGGAACCTGACGTCCTCCAGGTGTTTTTGAACTCAAGCTCTGGTCAACTCCAGCCAGTATGGCTAATGGTCATGAATGGGAGCTGCAGTCCAGCATCTAAAGAACTGCAGTTTCCCCCATCCCTGAACTAAACAATAGTTTTATTTATTTAAGTATTTTTAAATTGCTCTTCCATACAGTAATAATAATAATAATAATTTATTATTTGTACCCTGCCCATCTGGCTGGGTTTCCCCAGCCACTCTGGGCGGCTTCTAACAAAGATTAAAAATACCGTATTTTTTGCACCATAACACTCACTTTTTTCCTCCTAGAAAGTAAGGGGAAATGTCTGTGCGTGTTATGGAGCAAATGCCTACAGATGGCGGGGGGATCTGCTGTAGTCGTGAGCAGAGGATCCATGGTTCCCCTTTCTTCCCTCCTCCGTGGCTTGCTTTGAAAGAGGAAAGCGGGGGAAGAGCCGCTGAGTGGGGAGGAGAGAGGGACAGAGAGCCTGCTTGCTTTAAAGGAGCAAAGCGGGAGAGGAGAGGAGCCTTCTCCTCTTATACCCCTCTTCTGCATTATTAACAGCATCCTTCTCCACCCACCCCACGCGTGTTCCTTGTCCCTTGAGTGCTTTTCCTTCCCTCCCCACTTAAAACGTGGCTACAAAGCACGGATCCACATGGATCCTCAGGATTTTTGCATTGGGCTACCCCAAACTCACCATCAGATCACATGTCTGTGGCCACAGCATGAACCACAAAAATCATACACCTGCTGTTTCGTTTAGAATATTTTTTTTTCTTGTTTTCCTCCTCTAAAAACTATGTGCGTGTTATGGTCAGGTGCGTGTTATAGAGTGAAAAATACGGTCCAGTGGTGCCCCGCAATATGAATGCCTCGCAAGACGAAAAACTCGCTAGACGAAAGGGTTTTTCGGTTTTTGCATCGCTTCGCAAGACGAATTTCCCTATGGGCGTGCCTCGCAAGACGAAAACGTCTTGCGACTTCGTTTCCTTTGTCTTAAAACCGTTAAAACCAAGGGTGCTTTGCTCGAACAGCTGCAGTTGCGACTTGACTTCGAGGAGCAACTGTTAGCATGCGGTTTGGTAGCCTTTTCTCAGACTTTGCTCATTTTTGAAGCTTTTCCAAAACTTTTCCAGAACTTCTTTTGCATCCATTTGGTAAGTTAAACTTTTAAAACTTTTTTGGGGGGTTTCGGATTTTGGGTTGGGGTGTTTGGGATTCAAGGACTTGGTGTTGGGGGGGCGGGTTTAAGAGAATCTGGGAACTTGTGGGTTTTTTTTGAAATTTTTTGATTTTTTTGTGACCATTGGGCCATGTGGTTGTTTTTTTAAAATTTTCTGAGTTTGAATTTCTGTGTGCTGGGTGGCTGGGGGAACAGTTGGTGGAGTTTCTGCAGCAATCTGGGAGCTTGTGGGGAATTCTTTTGATTTTCTGTGACCATTGGGCCATGTTGGTTTTTTTTGAAAATTTTTCTGGGTTTGAATTTTGAAATGCTCTTTACAGTATGTGTGACTTTAAAGAGCACTTAATAAACTCTTGTTGTACCAAATTTGGCTTTGTTTGGACTTTTTTTGACCATAGGAACGCATTAATTGATTTTCAATGCATTCCTATGGGATTTCGTGCTTCGCAAGACGAAAAATTCGCTAGACGAAAAAACTCGCAGAACGAATTAATTTCGTCTTGCGAGGCACCACTGTACATTAAAATGTCACACATTAAAAACTTCCTTCAGATGTCAGGTAGTTGTTTATCTCTTTGACATCTGATGGGAGGGCGTTCCACAGGGCAGGTGCCACTACCGAGAAGGCCCTCTGCCTGGTTCCCTGTAACTTCCCTTCTTGCAATGAGGGAACCGGCAGAAGGCCCTTGGCGCTGGACCTCAGCGTCCGGGAAGAACGATGGGGGTGGAGACGCTCCTTCAGGTATACAGTATGTCAAGATGGCTTACAAACATTAAATATTTAATAAAATCAATCCATAAATCATAATCAGAAACATCAATAAAACAACAGGAATTGCAAGTTGGTAAAAAAAAGAGAAATTCAAATTGCGAAAGGCCAGTTTAAACAGTACAGCTTTCAGAAGTCTTAGAAGGGATGGCAAAGCATTGCTGCAGAATTTCTACCAGTAGGAAGTTCCACAGGGCAGGGCCTGCGAAAATATAGGTTCACAGTTGCAATTCCTGGCAGCTCTTAACAAACTGCAGTGCCCAGAGTTCTTTGAGCGAAAGAATGTGCTTTGAATGAACTTTGAAGGTATAGTGTGAGCCCAGCCACCACCTCTTCGGTTGAACTGGGAGTAGAATTGCCAGCCTTAAGGCAGGAACAGGAGGTGGCAACAGAAGGCAGGTCCAGGAAAATCAGGAGCTCTGAGTGCATGATGGGAGCAGCATGACATAATCATGCCATGTGGATAAGACTGTATCTCTGGATACTTTCCTCATACCTAGGGCAAAGGAATGAAAGCACTGTTAGAAACATCGGCATCTTTCTTTAGAATCACCACTGTCCAGTACTGCTGGTCAACCCTTCCAATCTTAGGCCCCACTGAAGGATTGCCCTCTCTTTATCCTGGACTAGAATTAAGGTGGTGGTGTGACCATCAGATATTTCCTGGTAAATGAAAGTTACATCAAAGTTGTTTGTCATAGCCTTAAATGCTACTGGGAAGACATGTGAAGCCCTTACAGTTGAGAATCCTTTTTTTGGGAGATCCTGACTTCCCACCCAAATCCACAAGTCATCTGGAAAACCCCCACTGTTTTTAAGTCTCATTTCTCAAGACTCTTCAGTCACCCTATGGAAGTTGGTTAAAAGAGGAAGTGTTGGAGTCAATATCATATCTACTTTTCATGTACCCTAATCTCTGTCGTTATTACATTGCCATATCAAAGACGGAAGCTCAATCTGTCTGGCATAATTTGTTTGTAACAAATAGCGTTTTGAGATTGACTAGATCAGGGATGTCAAACTCAATTTCATCGGGGGCCGCATCAGTAGTTTGGTCACCCTCAAAGGGCCAGTTGCACTCAATATAAAAACAAGTGGAGGTTTCCTGAATGCATGTAAAGTGGAGGTTTCCTGTGTAGAACGGCCGGCGCCGCTAGAGGGCAGACGTTCTCTGGCTTGTAGGCTGCCGCGCATGCACTGAAGAGGCGGCTTTCTTGTGTAAAAAAAAAAAAGCGAGAATAAATGGTGAAGGCTGGCGGCCGGCGGCGGCTACACGGGCCACATGACGAGGTCTGGCGGGCCGGATTCGGCCCGCGGGCCTTGTGTTTGACACCCGTGGACTAGATCATATACGTTCTAAGTTTACAGCTTGGATCCAGGTGGGGGCAGAATTGGCCGCTCCTCGATTTTAGCCATTGCTGTGCACTCATGCCATATATTTGGCTAAGGAACAATCCTTTACTTTTGAGGCAGCTTGCTGCGACTTGTAGAGTACACAATGTTTGCTAAATTTGAATGTAATCCATTTTACATTTTCATACATAGAGGCTTCCATCTGTGGAAGATCAAAAAGTCATTATTGCTGGTAAACTCACCATCTGGCCAGAGTAGGTTAGAAGAAAGATCAACTTGACCCATACCTATCACCTCATTAAGCAGTTGTTGCTCATTTGTTATGTGGAATCCCACCACACCTTTTCCTTTAAGGAAGCTCTTCTTTCCTCAGGACGTTGTATTTTCCCAGCACTCCATCAACAATATACTCTTGGGGAAGTGAAATGTTTCCCCCAGCTAGTGGGGCCATTGTGATTTTTAGTGCTTCCTGGAATTTGATTACATGAAAGTCACAGGCACGTATTGGATAGTGCCTGTGAT
Source organism: Podarcis gaigeae (assembly GCF_964106915.1). Classification (NCBI taxonomy): domain Eukaryota; kingdom Metazoa; phylum Chordata; class Lepidosauria; order Squamata; family Lacertidae; genus Podarcis; species Podarcis gaigeae. The sequence continues at coordinate 25,383,870 of NC_139683.1, read as the reverse complement.
GTCACTTATGGTCAGTGATAGCTTCAGGTGACACCGCTGTCTAGAATACACCTTCCCCATTACCAGTGCTATTTTTCTAGAAAAAGAGGTGCCAGAACTCACTATGAACGCCTTCCTTGTTCTCTCATAATGGTGCCCACCTGAGAGTTCTGGTGAGTTCTGACTGAAAAAAAAGCCCCATCTGTGACAAAAGGTTACAACATTTGGGCCATTTAGTTTAGGGAAAAGGTGAGTGAAGGCAAACATGATAGAGGTGCGTAAAATTTTGCCTGATTTGAAGAAAGTGAATGGAGAGATATTTTTCTCTATCAAGATACTCAAACCTGGACATTGAATGCTGGAAGATTCGGGACAGACACAAAAAGAAAGTACTTCTTTACAAAGTGCATAATTTATCTCTGAAATTCACAACCACAAAACGTGGTAGCGGCCAGTCATCAACAATTCCCAGAACTCTTAACAAACTACAGTCCCCAGGATTCTTTGCAGGGAAAATGTCATTTGAATGTATGCAGCCCTATGACTCTTAGCTTCAAAAAAGGTGCAGGGGCTGCACAGCCATTTGTTGCTGAGGATGCTTGAAGTCTGGATTTTTTGTACTGAGCCGTGGGGGTGGACTGGATGGCTGAGAAGAAACCTTCCACCTCCATCTCAAGGCTTCTATGGTTTTCCTTTGCTCCGTGACAGATTATAGCACCTCACAGATGGATGTGTCTATGGCCTATCGGTTGTTAGTGCTGAACTTCAAATGACATAATTCATTTAACCTTTCCACTCTTGCTGTGTTAGTGCAAAAGTAACTGTAAATCTTGTTGACTATTGCTTGTATATGTATTGGCAGCAAGTCAACTTTCAGCTTGAACAACATGGGAACAATATGCGCAGCACAGCGAAAAACCCATTAACTGTCTCTTTCTTTCCTCCCGGTGCTCATAGAACACATTTAGGTCCCAGGTGATCGGCTTTTACAAATATTAATACAGGATTAACTGGCACCAGCTCACAGTCGTGTATTTGGTTACACTCACTTTTCAGTAATATTTCATGATATTCTATAACCCAGGAAGGTAATGAGTTTTGCCAGTTGAGGCGGCAGTGGGAGATGATGGGGCAGTTTCCCCCACTTGTCAAAGTAATGTTTTAGAAAGCCATTTAGGGATGGCACAGAATAGCCTCCCCGCCCCCCAACCTAATGTTTCATATGACTTGGGATACTCATTTGGAAGTATCTATTTTGCTGGCCAATACAGTGGTTTAGTACACTCTATTGTTATAAACAATTAAATGGACCTAAGTGCCAGAAATATATATTGCAGCACTTGTCCACATTGTTGTATGTTCTGTATTGGATTTTCATTTGCAAGCAGCTTCAGGAGACCATTTTGTTTCAGAACCAGGCTCAAAATACACTATTATAGACACACAAACATGGATGACATTTTGTTGCCTGATGAAAAGGACATGATGGCACCGCCTCCTAATCCATGTCCAGATGTCCAGATTGTGGGAACGTTGTGGATAGTGGGAGAGGATATATTTCTTAAATATTATCCTTCCTCACTCACGCTATATTGCAGGAAGCTAGATGGTAGATTCGTTAGAATTTCTTAAATTAAGCAATCCGGTCTGGTTTAGTTCCTGGTAAATCCCCTTTTGTTCCCTCTTAAAAAGAGTAAAGACATAACAGTCTTCTATTCAAAGTAATAAGAAGTTTACTTACATTCAGTTCACAGTAGGATCCTGAAGGCAGGCTTTAGCTTCTGGTTACAGAAGAGAGTGTGGGTTCATCCCATATGGGGATTGAGCCCATGTGCTGCTGGCTGAGAGCTAGCAGACAGCAAAAGACACCCAGATGGAATAAAGCAGGTTTCCTCAACCTCGGCCCTCCAGATGTTTTGAGACTACAATTCCTGCCATCCCTGACCACTGGTCCTGCTAGCTAGGGATCATGGGAGTTGTAGGCCAAAAACATCTGGAGGGGCGAGTTTGAGGAAGCCTGGAATAAAGCAAAGAAGAAGGGAAGATGGCTGTGTGACCAGCCCTTTTATGGGATCTCCCAGGCTTATGCCCATCTACCTGGTCACATGCAGGGGGAGGATGCTCCAGACAGGTGTGACAGGAAGTCCTCCAGGCTGGAGTAACATCCCCCTGCATGTCCACTCTGGGCAAACACGAAATGTTGTATTTGACTGCTTTCTGTGATGTCACATCCCACACAGATTGGCAGTTGAATATTACTTCAACACTGGTGACAGGTCAGCATTTTCCACCACACTTTAGGCAGACCACGTGGTACACATAACTCTCACCATTCCTAGCTAGCAGGACCAGTGATCAGGGATGATGGGAATTGTAGTCCAACAACAGCTGGAGACCCAAATTTGAGAAACACCGCTGTAAGGAGGAGAGGAGAGTACTTTTGTTCAAACACACCCCAACCAATGAGGATGAGCCACTGGATTTTTAGTTCTTTATTGGCAAAGCACTCAGTTACATCAGCTCCTAATGTGCAAGTGAATACATCAACAGTCCTTGCTAACTAGCTGTTTAGGCACCTAAGACTGCAGACTCGTGTTCCATCTTGGACAGAACACTCCCTTCTTAAACTCCCTTGTCAGATGTGGTTGGCTCAAGCACCCATCGGCTCTTCTTCAATGGCAGTTTGAGCTGATCTTGGTGCCTCTCCTACAATATGGAGACAATCAAGCGTGCAGGGGGGACTCAGGGGTTTCCAAAGCAATGACTCTCTCTGTCCATGCTGCAGTCTCTCCAGAATCTGAGGTTCTTCTCTTGTCTCCTCCGCCGTCTCCAGTTGCCCAGTGCCCTCCTCCTTCACCACCAGCAGCTGCCTCATGCGTGGCACAGGACCCCACAAATCACTGGCCTGTTCTCCTGGATCATCCTTCTCCCTACCTGTCTCCTCTGCCTACACATCCCTCCACTTTTTGGGCTCCTCACGGTCCCTGACAACTCCTACAGTTGATGAAGGCACAAGTAGCCTCTATGGCAAGGACTACTTGGACAAGTACAACTTAAGCATGATGGACCATGCATTGGTAACTTCACAGCTGGATTGCTGCTACATGCTCTGTTTGGGTGGCCCTTGTTTGGGTGCTCTGTTTGGGTGGCCCTTGAATTCAGCTGCAGCTTCTGTGGAATGCAACAGTTTGACTGGTGAGTATATAACACCTGTTTGAAAAGAACGGCAAATCTATCAGATTCTTTCAGTTTCTCATTTTTCCAGTCTCACGTTCACTTCTCTACATTTGCACGTCAGCTTGAAAATCTATTTTATTTTGCAAAATTAGATGCTGGAAGCTGGAGACACAGAGGCTTGTCTTGCTTTGTGGTGGACCCAGAGCTGTGGCTTCTCTGAAAACAATGTGGGAAGCAAGTTCTGTTGGGGTGTTAATTCTGCGAGCCCCTCGATCCTATGCTCAGGTGGCATATATGTATAAATTAAGACCTATATCCCAAAGACACCAGAGTCTCCACGGACATTTGCTCCAAGGATACTGAGCACTGGGTGTGAACACACACCCCTGGAGTCTCTTGCTACTCTGTGATTGGGGTGTGCACAAGAATATTAACCATGAGATAACTATCAGATACATTAAAGCTCCCCTCTTCTGCTGCCATGTAAGGCACTGCAGTGCTTTCACATCAAAAAAGGTGTTTTCAAAGCCTGTGAACACTTTGAGGACAGATGGTTCGGCACCAGTTTGAGCAGAACTGGCTGCTATGCTTTGTCCCTTTAAACCTGTCCGTGGCTGTAACCTGAGAAGCCCAGCAGTGCTGCTAGGATCAGTTATTAGTAAGTGCACAAGCTGTTACCGAGTGTGAAGCAGGCGCTTGGAGCCCAGCCAGTAATATAGTGTTGGACTTGTTCCTCCAAGTGTGCCATAGATTTATTTCCCTCAAGACGGTCCACGTGCTCTGCTGGACTTGACAGAAACTGTAATAGAAAATGACCAGCAGAATGCAAGGTATCCAATATCTCCCCAGGTTTCCCTGAGGAGAGTTTGCTGCAACTGTTGCTCTGCCAAAGACAACAGAACTGGGATTCTCAACTGTTTTCTAGCAGGGATACCTCAAGCACTTGAACGAACCTGGGAGTGTCTCTGTAGTTTTTGAACTCGTTGGGATTGTGTTGATCAGAAAGGGATGCTTAGGCACAGCCTGCCACTTGTTGCTTCAGTAGATGCAGGAAAACCACTCAGTCCTTTGTGGTGACATCCTGGATCCCCTGTAAGTGTTGCATTAGCACAAGGGGAGGTCAATTTAGTCCTGCAAACACAGCAGTCTGCAGTCTCCTGAGACAGACGGATGACAAGAACAACAACAATGGGAGCCCTTTTTTCCTGTGGGTCCCCCCCATGACGCTGCTATAACGTTTAAAGGCCTGCAGCCACATGGACAGGGACTTTTTAGTTTAGAAGAAAGGCAAGTGAGAGGTGGAAAGTTAGGAGTTGATGGAATTATGCATGGCATGGAGAAAATGGATGGAGAAAAGTTCTTCTTCATCTCTCAGAACACTTGCACTCATGAACCTCCAACAGAGCTTAATCTACTTCTTCACTTGAGCTTCTATGGCACCCTCTCTCTCAGGAACTGAGGATCGGCACTGACTTGGATGGGTTTAGAAGAGGATTCAGCAGATTTGTGGAAAAGACTATCAATGGCTACTTGTCATGATGGCTATGCTCTGCCTCCAGGACCAGTCACTCATAAGACAAGGTGAGGTGGTTGCCTCAGGTGGCAGGATTCACTGGGCCACAGATCCCAATGTAGATCTTTCTTCACAGCCAGTCCACTCATGAGGGAAGGTGAGGTGGTTGCCTCAGGTGGCAGGATTCACTGGGGCAGCAGATCTTGATGTCAATCTTTCTTCCCCTCCTTGTTCCTGATGTAGATCTTCCCTCACTCCTTCTTTCCCGGTGGGTAGGGGTGCCAAAATGTCTTGGGCCAACCCTGTCTGGGCCAGGTGTCAGCTTTGCTTGCTGAACAGCAGCCTGAGGGGATTGGGAGAGGGCAGAGTGACTCCACCTGCAGCTAATCAGCCTTCAAGGGCATGGAGGAGAAAGCTCTGCTGGGAATCAGGTGGCTTCAGCCTTCTTAAGCAGAGCTTCCATCAGCAGTCAGATGTTGGTAACAATGCTTGTAGTTCCTGGCCTTACCTTGCTGCTTCTTGCTTATCTTGAGCCTTGACCCCATGATCATTGGATTCCCTGACCCCTGAACCATCTGAGCATGTGGATTCCTGTTTGCCTGACCCTAGGACTGAACCTGACTGTGGATGCTGACTCTTCCCTCAGACAAGTACACCTCAGAGACTCTTCTGGTTGGCTGGCTGGCCTCCCACTCCACTGAGCTATGAACGTTGTCACTCAGTAACAAGACTACCATACTGTCTGCCTGTGCGGTTGGAGGCAGCAATGCCTTTGAATACCGGTTGCTGGAGGGGAGAGTGGTCTTGTGTTTGGGTCCTGCTTGGGTCCATAGGCATCTGGTTGGCCACTGTGAGAATAGGATGCTGGACTAGATGGACCGCTGGCCTGATCAAGCAGGCTCTTCCAATGTTCTTATGGCCAGTTTCATTATGGATTCTTTACACAAAATTGTCACCCTGATTTTGGCTGGGAAATGCTTTAGTGGCAAGAAGGATTTAAGTGGTCACCTTTCCACATGGTTTTAACTATGAGACGTCCCTAAGCAAAGTGACTTCTGGTGGGGTCCCCTGCTAAAACCAAGCCCTGGTGGTAGCAGCAGAAAAATGCCATTCTCTGATCAGTGCCTCAATATAGCATTGCTCATGCACATTGTGAGAAACTAAAGTAGCAGCTCCTAGACACCTGGCCCTGATCATCAAAGATCTGTTCTTTTTTTATTTTTAAAAAGCGGGGACAGTGAAGATGCCCACTGTGGACCCTGTTTGGGAGCTGTGGCCCTGGCACCTGCCCAAGGATGCCATGCAGTGACACCAGGACTGAGATCAAGGACTGCACTAGAAGCCTCCAAGTTCTGCAACCAGAAAACCCAGATTCTGTGACTGGAATGAACGATGAAAAATGAGCAACATCTGAATGCGTTCTACTCATTTCCCTATTCATTCTCGTTCCACAAATGTGTTTGGTGGAGAGTGTGCACCTTTGTGTGTGTCAAGATGACAGTTAAGCCATGGCAGTTAAATGAGCTTAAGCTCAGTTTAATTGGAAACACCCTTTAATACGATTGCATTAAAAACAAACAAACTCTGCAATCATTATGTGAAGGGAGCTCTGGTCAGTGGTTTCAGAACCATTCCCCGTTGGTTTGCGGAGAAGTTAATTGCAACATTTGAGCTGTGTACACAAGAGGAGGCTGGAGCTATGGATTGCTGAGCACTGCAAGGGGCTAGATGGTTTCGGCAAGTGAGGGAAAGGTTAAAGACGTACACCTGCAAGCACTACAGGAGGCCATGCTGGAGAGAGACAGTCTCCATGCAGGCAAGAGGCTGGGATTTTTAAGATGTTGTCAGCATTTTTCCTCATAAGCGGTGGTTGGTTAGCTGCAGGTTTTGGGTGAGGGAGAACAGGTGGAGAAAGAGGAGTTAAATCTGGGCAACTAATGGAATATTTCTTAAATAGATATGGATATTCTCTGTTTCCAGCTTTGAAATATTTAAAAGGGTGTCATAAAGCAGAAGGACGGTGAAAGAAACAGTGAGGCCAAAAGACAGGAAGGTAGATCTGAACCAAAAACTTTGACTGCTTCCAGGTTGCTGTCATTTTGGGAGAGGGATTCAGTGGCATACCAGCAAATTTGGGATGCGCAACTAGCGTGGATTTGCACAATAACTTGACCCCCCCCCCGCAAAACCAATCTTTTTGCAGTAGGGAAGGTACGCACAGGAAAGCGTGGGATAACAATTGCTTGACACAACATTGTCTAACCTCCCTGCAACTGTGGTGTGAACAAATCAGGATGAATGGTCAATGAATAGGTCATCTGGATGAAGGCACCTTAAGAAAGATCACTAGAGCAGTTCACCAGTGCAAGAAATTGCCTAGGAAGCTGAAGGTTTTCAAGAGAGGAACAACAGGGATGTGTTAAAGCTTAAAATGTAAGCCAAGGGTAACCTTGCAGAGGGGCCATAATGAAACTCTGTGCCTCGAGGCAGACTGCAGGTTCTCCTTTGACAAAGTACCAACCTCTGGGGCCATGTGGTTACTTGGCGGTGGCAGCACAACAATTGACTCAACATAGAAGGATATTGTGGTCCCAAGACTCGGGGAGGGATAATTTTAATTCCCATGCTGTCAGGCATAAGTCAGCAACAAAAACAATCACCTGAGGTCAGTGCAGTTAAATCTTTATTCAAGGAAACCCTAGCCCAAGCTTAATGGTCTCAGCTGCTCTTTCTAGGAGGCCTAGCCCTGATGAGGCAAATGAAGCTGCCCAAAAATAGTGCATGTGGATGCCAGTCTCAGTACAGAATTATCCTAGTTTAATAGACATTCACTTTCCTGAGAAACTGTGGCAACTGTAGTTCTGTGAGAGGGTTTGAGTCTTCAAGAGAATGCTCAGCAGCCCTAGCAAACTACAGTTCACAGGATTTCAGGGGGTAGAAGGAGTTGTGGCAGTCAAACTGCTATAAAATTATGTAAGCTTCTATCGCAAATATTCCTTCCAGAGTGGATGCTTACCCCTTCCTCTGGGTGGGTGGTTGTTGCGGATCCCCATGCTCGGTCACCATCCTTGGACAGCTAGAACAGAATGCTCATGGCCAGGTGGCCATTGAGGGAATTTCCCCTGGCTGCATGGGTAGCTGGCTCAAGTTCCCACCAGCTGCTGCACCTCAAATTGGCCAATGTGTGGCCTGTTCTGGGGGGGGTGCCTCTCTGGCAGAAAGGGCATTGGCTGCATGCACGCCCAGGCAGCTGGTGAGGCATAAAAGCTGGCTGCACCTTAATATGCCTTCCAGAGCTGCAGTAGATGTCCAAGACAAGAGAGCAAGTCTCATGGAATTTAGGGACTTGTGCCTGACTGAATGCACCAAAGATTACAGTTCACCTGTGTCCCCTCTCTTCCAGCTCTAATGGCCAGCACAGACATTTCTTTGACTGGATCACACTCTTCACTCCACTAACACTTCGTGGAAGGTCCCAGGCTTGGTAGTTTAGGTGCCTGGAGGCAAAGGGCAGCTGGCCAGAGCTTTAGATGTGTCAGCAGCTGCAGAAGAATAATCTCTGGAGGGACAGTGCTGCCAGGAAGCATCCCTAGGTGTAACCTTCCCAAAACTCACATGCCTTTGCCTGTGTACATGTGTATACAAGTATTTTTGGAACTGGCTGTACACTCTTATTTGTAGTGTGGACATGGATGGCTTAGCCTTCCATCGCAGTTCATTCATTTTCATATGAAAGCAGGATGTTCCTTTGGTATGTTGCAAAATTGGATTGAAGGGACTTGCTGGGGGGTGGGGGACTCTTTCAAATGATCACATGTTCCTGTGCAAATATAGTGTTATGGGATTGTGGCTGGTCAGGTGTCTTCTCATAAATGTAAACAATAAGAGTGGTAATATTCAGGGTCGACGCATTCAAAATGCACTTAACTAAATCATGACTATAAAGTCCATTGCTTTCAGTGAGTCTGCTCAAAGTGTGACTCTGAACGAATATGGGGTTGCCCCTGTAGATGGTCCTTTGGACATCCTCGCTTGCTCCAAAATGGGCTAAGTCCACCTTGCTATACCTGGGAGCCCTCCTGCTCATTCTGCTGAGAGTGGCCCTGGACCTCTTCCCTAAAGTCATGCTCTGGTGGTACTTCCAGATCCATTGTTTGATTAAGAGATAGGATTTTTAAATTTTTTTAAAGCCTAGTACATACTTGCCAAATATCAATTTTTAAGGTTCAACCTAAAGCACTTCTTTGCTCTTGAATCTGAGTGAAACTTAATGTAACTTGAATGCCAGAGTGCAGAACAGATTCCCAAGGCAAGTGGTGGAACCCCGTTGCTTGAGACTCTTAAAAGTGGATTAGACAGCAGACTCAGAATTGCCCTGTAGGGAACAATCTCGCATTGACAGTGTGATGGAATAGATGACCTCATAGTACAGCTGTGTGTGAGAGAGAAAAATGTCTAATATACGAGTTTTTCTTCTCCCATGAAGCTATGCAGTGATAAACCGCCAAAGAAATAAACTTAGACATATAGTGTGATCTTGGATGGTAAAGCTCGCCTTGTAAAGTTCCATTGCAGACCTGTTCTATTTTCAGTCTTGCATATGTCCAGTTACATTTATTGCATTGTAGATATAATAAACAGAGATAACCTGTTCTTCATATGCTCCAGAAGAACACAAGCATCTTCATGCTTCTGGTTACTATATTTCAGATTTTACAAGCCTATGGGATAAGATTTCTTCTCTGATCTTTGCAGTCCTGAGGTTAATCATACAATAAATCAGTGTTTCCTAGACCTTTTGGTACATGGGACACAGTCCTCCTCTGGATTGCAACTGGAGCTTCACTCTTGCACTTATTCCCAATGGTCTTCTGATTTTTCTGCTTAGGTTCTTTCCTGGGTTGAGTTCAAACAGACTTTCTAATATTTGTGTTTAGGGCCTGCTTTTGTGCAGGAGTGCAGACAGTAGGGTATGGTACCAGGGGTGGCTGGTGCCTGTTATGACTGGTGGGGTGGAAAGCAGCGAGACCAGACGTGGGTGGAGCCACTCCCAATGACAGATGGAACCATTCCCTGATTGGCTGAAAGTAAGAAAGCCGACTGACTTTGGTGAACCTTTATGAACCAGCCTCCACTGGCTACCAGTATGGTGGGGCAGAGCCATGGAGCTGCCGTCCTGACTCCAGCTTACCTGACAGGACTGCAGGGAGGTTGGGGCTGCACAGGCCCACCACACACAGCCCCAACCTCACAACCGCCCTGCCCCACACCAGTCCAGGTAAGCTGCAGTGATGCTGGTGTTGGAAAGGCAGTTCCATGGGGCTACCTCACCCCACTGGACTGCTCCTGGCTACAAGAAAGGTGCAGTCCATGTGTGTGTGTGTGGTCAAGCTGAGTTTGATTCCCTGGAGAGCAATGTGGTGCAGGGGTAGGAGTGCCAGACTAGGACTAATTTTTTTAAATAATTATCATATTTTACTCTTTTTTGCAAACCGCTTAAAGGCTTTATTAAACCCATCAGAACATGAATGTTGTGAAAAATATAAGACGGTCCAAATCAGGGATTCCACCAAACAACTCTAACGTAGAATTCTTGACATGCCTTGCTGAGAACTTCTTTCTGGTGGTGGAAGAAGGAATGAGGGAATCAATTGTCCTGGATGAACCTGACCAATAGGGCAGATGTGGTTGATGAGATCAAAGTAGTGTAAACTGTGAGGGAAAGTGACCATATAATGCTGGAATTATTGATCTCATGGAAGGCTCATGGTGTGTGTAGTCAAACATGTGCCTTGGATTTCAGGAAAGCTGATTTTAATAAGCTCAGAAACGCTAGGTGGAATTCCAGTGCTAGATAAACTAATTGGTGAAGGAAGCCTCCTAAGGCTCTGTCCTGGGCTCAGCACTCTTCAATGTTTTAAAAAAGTTATCAATAGCTTAGATGAAAGGCTGGGGGGAATCACTACGCAATATAAAGATGACACACAATGGGGGGAGGGAGGGAAACAATAGATAACACCTGAGAAGACAGGAATAAAATGCAAAATGGCTGTGATGGAATGGGAAACTGGACTGAAAGTAACAAAATTTAATTCAGCAGGGACAGATGCATAGTTTTGCACCAGGGAAGAGAAATCAAATGCAGAGGCAAGGGATTGGAACCACCTGGTTTGGCAGTAGTACATGTGAAAAGGATCTTGGGATAGCAGCCAATTACAAAATAAACATGATTCAGAAAAATGACGTGGCTTCATAGAAGGCAAATGTGGTTTTAGGTTCCATCACAGAACCATTGTTTCCAAGATGCAAAAAGTGATAGCTCCACTTTATTCTGCACCAGGGCCTGTACAGATCGATGTTTTATTGCAGGTGCATTCTGCAACTTGTTATTGACACAGTAGCGCATTTGTGGTGGATTTATTCTGCTCTACTAGTTGTTGTAGGGACGTGGGTGGCGATGTGGGTTAAACCACAGAGCCTAGGACTTGCCGATCAGAAGGTCGGCGGTTCAAATCCCCGCGACGGGGTGAGCTCCCATTGCTCGGTCCCTGCTCCTGCCCCCCTAGCAGTTTGAAAGCACATCAAAGTGCAAATAGATAAATAGGTACCGCTCCAGCGGGAAGGTAAACGGCATTTCCATGTGCTACTCTGGTTCGCCAGAAGCGGCTTAGTCATGCTGGCCACATGACGCGGAAGCTGTACGCCGGCTCCCTCGGCCAATAAAGCGAGATGAGCGCCACAACCCCAGAGTCAGCCATGACTGGACCTAATGGTCAGGGGTACCTTTACCTTTACTAGTTTTTGTGGGATGCTTCCCCAATGCTACCACGCTATTGCTGTTTGGAGGGACAAAAATGTAACAAAAGCGGGACAAAAATAAATAAATAAGCCAGAACATTTGTGGTGTAAAACGTTACAGGATTTCCACGGAAAGCTATCAGATATAACTGGAAATAAAACAGTGTGACTGCCTCAAAACTTCCTCAGGCACAAACGGCTTTGAAAAGGGGATCACGTATGACTGCCCCAATAGAATCATGAGTGTACAATAAAAAGTACACATGGAAGGCCCCATAGAAAAGGGGAAAGACTTGTCCTTAGCTGTCCTAGAGGGCAGGACTAAATAGAACAGACATGTACGTAAAATGAAGGTACATTTCAGCTGAATAGTTTGACAACGAGGCCAATTGTCTAGAGAGCTGGTGCACTCTTCCTGAAGGTTTCAGACATGGTTCTTTCCCTGGAGATTGACCTTGGGTTCTTCTACAAGCAAAACAGATGTTCTGTCACTGAGCTGTTGCCCAGTAGAATTACTTGGCGGGCTGCTTTGAGTATTCAGGGTTGAGCCTTTGACCTGCCATCCACATTACCCTCTTCAAATGGCCATGGGGGGGGGAGGGAAGAAAATGACCCTCTGCTGACTGAGGGCAGATCCACACCGTGCATTTAAGGTATATTCAATGCACTGGGAAGTGTAGTTTCTCCCTCACAGAGCTGTAATTCCCAGCCCCCTTAACAAACTACAGTTCTCAAGATCGTATGTGCTTTGACTGGAGTGGCCCTTGACTGCCTCCTGTTCCCATCTGGCCAATAAAAAAAATGGTAAGGCTGGAAAACAGCAGAGGGCTCCTTGGCTTTTAAAAATATGTGCAGGGGAGCCCAGTGTCCCTGGCAAGAGAAGACAGCCCAGATCCTTTCTTCCTAAGCCTTGGTATGCTCCTACTGTTAGCTCAGCCATTCAAACTATGCTCATGCATGCTTGCTCATACAGGTGATTTTTCTAATACACTAACGACAGAAGACAGCTTCTCACCCAACATATAAAGTCATCTGTTATTTTTCCAGCTAGGGAAATTGTTAGTTTTTAATGTTGCTTTTTCAGCTGGAACAATTTAGTGAGCCAGGATCAATGTGAAATGCTGCACATCAATCATTTTCTATGGATCACAAACCAAAGGCGAGTAAAAGAAGAAGAAGGAGGGGGGAGGCTTTGCTCATCGGCACTAAATCAAGCACCCCCTCCATTGCCTCATTTTTTATTTTTTTGCACAGAAGGAGCAAAATGTTTACACGAATCGTTTTGCATCACTTCAGTTATATAATGAGAAGTAGCTTACATTTAAAGGGTAGTATTTCTACCACATTACATCTGGAATATGATTCTCCACGGAGTTGGATCTCTTTTGGCTGTACTAACTCATCATGTGCTGAAGGTTTCTTAATAATTTTCCATTCTAAATAACTTCTGAAGTTGTTTATTTTTTATATACAGATGTTGTTACGACTATATTGTGTGCAAGCTAGCAATGGACAAATTTGTCAGTGCTGGTTTTTCTCAGCTCTTAATTTTCCCAGTCTTAAATTCAGACCCTCTTACTACTGTATCAGTTTGCAATTTTCTTTATAAAAACACCCCTGTACACAACAATGTGCAAACATTCTCATGTGCAACTCTCTCAAGATACCCATTTTTGTACGCAATCTTGCCTAGTATATGCAATTTTCATGAACACATGCATTCTTGTGCATGTTTACTCCTAATATATTCTTTTTGTCTCCCTCCTTTGGTTGGAGAACTACATTATGAAGTTTGGAGGAGTGCAAATTTTAAAGAATAGCTGTGCTTCGGTTTGCATATCATTTAGAAAAAAATTAAATGTGAACTAAATTAACCCCCCCATCCTTACGTGCAACGATATCTTGCTATTCAGAAGGGAGGAAAACCCTTTAGACCAGCGTTTCTGAAACTTGAGTCTACTGCTGTTTTTGGATTATAATTCACATTGCTTTAGACCAGTGTTTCCCAACCTTGGGCCTCCAGCTGTTTTTGGACTACAACTCCCATCATCCCTAGCTAGCAAGACCAGTGGTCAGGGATGATGGGAATTGTAGTTCAAAAACAGCTGGAGGCCCAAGGTTGGGAAACACTGCTTTAGACCAGTGATGCCCTTCAGATGTTGTTGGACTGTAACACTCATCATCCGTAACCATTAGCTATGCCTGCCTGGGGGTGATGGGAGCTGAAGCCCAACAGTGTCTGAAGGACCACAGGTTTTCCATCCCTGGTTTAGTGTTGCATCCAAACTGTGTGTAGGTGGCAGGGTCAATGAGTGTGATCCTGTGCCTTCCTCCATCCATCTCCAGTGAAAGGTATGAAGGACCATCTTATCGACAACTGAATCTACACCTCAGTTATCTTTATCAATGCTATCTGAAGGACAAAATCAAAATGTTAAAGCAAAGGACCTGCTGATATATATATTATTTGAAGCATGATTATCTACAGCTGAGGCATGGAGAGCTCTTACAAAGTCAAACCATTGGTTCATTTTGCACAGTGTTGTCTACGGTCACTGAGTATCAATCAGCAGCTCTCCAATGTTTCAGAAAGGAAACATCTTTCCCAGTCCAAACTGGAGAAGCCAAAGGACTGAACCTGGGATGTTCTGCATGTAAAGCATGTGCTCTTCCATTGGGTTATGGGCGCTTCTCCTCCTTAAGATCTATTAATTGCTGTAAATCAAACTGCAGGGTTCGTCCACACTTCTGCTCGTCCCATTATTTCTAGGCAAGGGTTTGTGTGGTTTTGCATTTAAGCTACAGCTTTCCCCTGGAAAACATGCTCTTCATTGCTGAGTCGGAACAAATGGCAATTGGCAGAAAACCTGATTGTCATTTGGTCTGATTCAGCAGCAAATTTGGATTTCCCCAGGAGAAAATGGTGGGGCAAATAGCAGTGTGGATGAGCCCACAGTTACAATTACACAGTTACAGCCAAACCTCAGATCCCAAACGCTTCTGTTTTGGAATGTTTTGGGTCCCGAACGCTGAAAACCCGGAAGTAAATGCTTTGGTTTTTGAATGTTTTTTGGAAGCTAAACATCCAACGCAGCTTCTGATAGAGTGCAGGAAGCTCCTGCAACCAATCAGAAACTGCACTTTGGTTTTCGAACATTTTGGAAGCCAAACATGCTTCCAGAACGGATTACGGTTGACAACCAAGGTTTGACTGTACAAAGGTCTTAAATGTTTAGGCAGCTCAGTGCAATAGAAAGTATATTATCTAGGAGGTCTGCAGAACCTGTCAGGCGTTCAACAATGCCTTTGTTTGCAAGCGTTCACCATTCTCACGATGACCAACATGGAACCAAGAAGGCCTGAACAGAAGTTATGCAACCTGATTTTCCCCTTTAACTAATTATAGTGACAGAGTAGCTCGGTTCTCATAATGAAGGCAGAGAATGGGGAAGGAGAGGCTCCACTTCTCCACTAAGAGGAGCCTCCCAGTAGATAAGATGAGCCTATGATAATACAGCTACCCAGCAAAAAGAAACAAGAAAGCGCTTATTCTCAGCTGCTGAATTGTAGACCAAAATACTGACACACACTTTGGAGATGTGGATATCTTGCATTTGATGATGTTTCTCTCTGTCAAATCAAATCAAATATCTTTAATACTGTCAATGACCAGAAAGCAGTTTATAAAAATATGACATTATAAGTAGTATTGTGCTACAAATACCAGTGGAAATATGGCCAATTCACAGAATTGGTGCTTATATTTGATTTGATTTGATGTTTCTCTCTGTATATTTTGATGCATGTTTGTGATCTGTTGTGTTATTCTTTTTTTAAACCCTCAGGCTCTACAGAAGTCTTAAATTCAGGAGGGTAAATCTGTGCTGTAAATGAGCAACAAGTTGCCCTTTTAAACTCTTATTATAAGAGAATATTGTACTTTTAATGAATAATGGAAAGGTGGAGGAGAAGAAGCTCAAGAGAAACATTCAAACAGCAGGGCATACATTATTGCATCTCCACAGAGGCATCTGAGGTAGCGCTTGCAAACTTATTTATCCTGCTACTCAACCAAAATGATGCATGTCATTTGCCATGGCAACCCTTCCTTCATCGTATGTGCCTATATATTGCTTCAGATGTGTGGGCCACTTTCTTAAAAAGAAACAAATGCATACCCAGACATCGATGTCACATGAAATCCTATTCATTTCACAGTGCTTTGATGTGAAAACATGTACCTCAGGACACAGACATCCATTTCTTCCCTCTGCCCCATATTATTGCTGTTCTGTCTTCAAGTATCTGTGGCAACAATGTGTTTCAGACAGAAGTCTCCTGTTGCCCATCTCTTTCCAAGAAGAGATTAGTGATACAGGACCACCCTTTGACCAAGGCGCCTCTGTTCTTCTGGTTCTATTCGTCAGTGAGGGAGACAGTGAAGTCTGAGCTATGTAAATACAGATCTCCAGGATCTCTGGGAAAAAGGCAACCCTTAAGCGGTCTTCTCCGTAATAGGAATAGACAAATCTGTCAGTGTTGGTTTCTATTAGTTTCTCGTTTTTCCAGTCTGTTCCCCCCATTTCCAAAACAGTTTATGGTTGTTGTTTTTAAAGACACCCACACAAGAATGTGCACATTTTGTGTGATTTCCCCTAAGATATGCGTTTTGTGCACAATTTTGCCCAATATATGAATTTTTGCAAGCAATTTCTCCTAACACAATGCATCATTTAATATATATTTTCATGAATGCAGAGTTTTGTATGCACTTTCCCCTAATCTTTGCATTTTTATACACATTGCTGGGTTGGAGAACTGCAACGTAAAAATCTGGAGAGTTCTACATTTCAAAGAAGAGCTCAGGTTTTGTTTGCATGTTGGTTCTGGAGCTGTGAATTAGGTAGCACCTGTGTGATTCTACCTATGTGTGCTTCTAGAGGAGGTGGTGTTTTTGTGATATATGGGGTGTGTGTGTGTGTGTGTAAACTGAGCATAATATGGAAGGGCCCACGGCGTTAATACTCCAACAGATATTGGTCCCTATTAGGCATCCAAGCCCCTGTCCCCACAAGTCATACTTCTGGATTCAGCACAGAGCAAGTTAAATCTTTGTGCCTTTTCCTAGGTCAGGTTAAAGATGAGACTTTCTCACATTCCCCAATGATATCACCTCCAACTGAAGAAGGGGAGGGGAAAAAGCTTTCCCCCACCTGCATCTGCAAGTATCTCCAGCTAGTAGCACTAGCTCTTTAGTCATGTAAAAAGATACTGGTACTTAACAGACTTCTAATTGAGGCACTAAGTCAACTAAGAGAATTGTTTGACCACTTTAGCAGCCTCTAATTCTGCACAATCCCATCATATGGATACAAAACATCAAGGTCAACCCACCCAGTCTTATAATAATATTTTCAAGCATCTGAAAACTAGAAAAGAAAATATTAAGCTGTTATAGGATTTTCTGTTCGTGTTAGAGTAGGCCCATGAAAGATAACAACATCCATCTCCTCACTTTCACCATCTACATCCTAGCTCTAGGTTTAGGCTGCAATCCTAGTCTCACTGAAGCACTGTTATTCTCTCTCTTTTTGTCTTCCTGCCAATTTGGCGTCAAAGGCCTGCCTCATGTCCTGTCACAGAAAT
This sequence comes from Podarcis gaigeae, assembly GCF_964106915.1. NCBI lineage: Eukaryota > Metazoa > Chordata > Lepidosauria > Squamata > Lacertidae > Podarcis > Podarcis gaigeae. Next base: position 25,366,757 of record NC_139683.1, on the reverse strand, counting down.
GCATTCAGGAAAGGCCCTCACCTGGCTGTTAGCTTTGCCATTCATATTTGTTATGTTCTTTGAAGGTTGGTTTGAAGTTAAGCAGAAGCCATGTTTCTAATAAATCTTAAGTAGAGACCCTTTATGCGAATTAACGTCTAAGTCACTCCTTGGAGGTTTTTTAATGTTCCAAAAATAGTTCCCAAGCTTCTGCCAAAGTAGATGTTGCCAGAATTTCCATGGAAAGCATTATCAGTGTGGATGGGTTGATGCCAGTCAGGGTACAAATAATGGCCGCCCAAACCCTTCTCCTCTTCCTGCTTCAGCTGATTTGTGGCAGAGGGTGTGTATGTGTGTGTGTGTGAAGGGGGGAATTATTAGGTTTTTGAAATGAAATCATGCTCCCAAGTTCAGAAGAAGATCACCAAAGCCTTCCCCCCCCCTTTCTTTAAGTCTTTGACAAATATGCCTCACCAGAGACTCTTAAGGAAACCAGTCATGGACCAAGACGTGAAAGGCTGTCATGAGTAGTTTACATTTGGCTGGGAGACAGAGAGCAAAAGCCATGGAAAAAAAGGATCAGCTGAAAGTGGCAGAAGGTGAGTGCCTTTACCAAGGGCCAAGGTTCATGATGGAGAAGGACCCAGAACAACATGTCAAACTAGGATGGCTAATTGAAATGCAGCAATGACCATTTTAAGATGGCTCTCACCTTTGGCTCTCTCAATCTTACCAGACTCAACTTCAGATAATGGGTCATTTCACATGCACTTGGCACATCACAAAAAACAGGGTTTGCCAACAGATGTAGCCCTGACAGGGGTCAATAGCCCATCCTGGCTCCATGACATGCATCAAATTAGGTAGTTTTGCAATGAACTGTGAGCTGAATTAGCCAGGGAGGGGGTGGAGCAACAGCCAGCAACCAAAGGGGGTGTCACCCTGGCACAGGAAGTCCACATTGGGTCATAAACCCCACCCACTGCTTCGATGAGTGAGCGGTAATTTCTTCTCCATCCCTACTGTCATGATTGTCTGTACATCATTGCTCTGTTTCATATGTATACATAGGGTGAAAATGGAGATCATGATGAATGCTTTCTCTGCTTTTGTCCTAAACATACATACGAAACAGAACCAGGTCTGAACCAGATGTGACATGCAGTTACATGTCTCTGCACTGATTTCTTTTAAACGCCAAAAGCAGATTTAGGAGGTTGAAGTTTGAGCAGAGGGATGGTGGGTGAAGGGACTGCTCAATCCTTTCCCTCTCCAGCTTTACTCCCAACTTGAAACATACCCCAAGCTTCATTTCTCCAGACATGGGGAAAATCAAGATCTGGTGGTGGGTGGTGGTGATTTTGAGTGAGGAAAGGGTTAAGCAGTCCCTTCTCTCTGCTTTATCTCCACTTGAACTCAGCCTCCTGAAGCTACTTTTGGTTATAAGAATACCAGAGGAGAAAGGATACATGTCACTCAAGACTAGGGGTGAAAAAAGGCATAGCTTTCTGTTCTGCCCTGTATCTGTTGCATGCAGCCCTGTTCCCATTCTGCTGTAGTTCAGGTTCCACAAAAAACATTATTTTGCTCACTGTTTGTTGCAGCCAAATTTAGTAAGGCAATTCATTACATAATTGTCAACAGAATTAACTACATTATAGTTATGTGATTCAGTACATCATCGACAATGTACTGAAAAGCACTGCAGACTCGGGGGAAAAGAATGATGACAGTGAATTCACTGCCTGAATCTCAATCTTGTTTGCAGGTGAACAAGTGAACCCACTCAATTTCTGATGCCATCTCCCACTTTGATGGAATTCTCCTACATTTGGATCATGTGGGCAAGTCAATGTGACCTAGATTCATGGAGAAGAGGGCTATCAAAGTCATGATGCAGTTACAGATAGGTAGCCGTGTTGGTCTGCCATAGTCAAAACAAAAAAAAATCCTTCTAGTAGCACCTTAAAGACCAACTAAGTTAGTTCTTGGTATGAGCTTTCGTGTGCATGCACACTTCTTTAGATACTGAAGAAGAAGATCTTCAGATCTTCAGATCTGAAGAAGTGTGCATGCACACGAAAGCTCATACCAAGAACTAACTTAGTTGGTCTTTAAGGTGCTACTGGAAGAAAGTCATGATGGTTATGCTCTACCTCAACAGTAGGGAGACAGCTGTGCTTTTGAATGACAGTTGCTGGAAACCACATGAGGGGAGAGTGCTCCCATGCTTGATGGTTTCCCAAAGACATCTGGTTGGCCACTGTGAGAACAGGATGCTAGACTAGATGGGCCATTGGCCTAATCTAGCAGGCTTTTCTCATGTTCTTAGATTTCACCAGTTTTCTAGAGTATACATCCCCAAAAAGGAGGGGGAGGGAAAAGCCCAACTTGGGAAAGAAACCAGCTTTCATCCTGACAAGTTATTTCTTCATACATATGCTATGTAGATGTCACCTCCCTTAGATTAACGTTTGCCGTCTGGCTCATATGTAGATTACCCCTAAGCACAACAGAAGCAAATGGAAGGAAAGGACCTATTCCTGGCTGTAAGCATCATTCAGATCCACATTTTCCAGAGAACGGATCAATCAGGCACATCATGTCCTTTGGTCACGAGCAGGATGAAGTGTGGGGGACACAGAGAAAATGCTTCGCAGAGGCTTTGGAAAGCACTGGCGAAGGGGAAGCTGTGATGGACTGCACAGACTTTCAGATGTCTCTTTGAAGCTGCTGGGCTTTGGAGGGGAACCAAGATGTCTAGGGAACTGCACTTTTTCAAAACCTGGTGAATAAGCTTCTTCTTCAGTTTCTCTTGATGCGTTTTAAAGTCTTTGAAAACTCCACTCCTATGAGAAGCAAAGGGTTGCTTGGGAACTTGTTCTGGCCCTGTTCTTATAAACAAAACCTCTGTTATCTACCAACTCAGGAGAAGCTGCCAGGTGTGAACAAAGGAAACAGGTACTTTCAGGGGATGGGAGCCTTTGAAAAACTCTATTCCTCCCAAACTGGAGTGCTAAAAATTAATATATGGTTCATTACTTGTATTATGCCACTTTTCAGCTTGTTATTTGCAGGATGTTTCTGCAAAGCACAGTCACTGCTGTGTCCTGCAAGGACTGGTAGAGGGCAGTCCTCTACTCGGAGGGGTTCTCTATTTGAAAGGCTGTTTTGTCAAAGTCTGCTTTGGAGATAAAGACTCACACAAAGGGAGAGCAGCAGGGGCCTTGAAGGCACCCATCCGTAATTAGAGTGTTGACAGCAGACTGAACAGGCATCTGGGTCACCTGCCACAGTCTTCCCCACTATGGTGAGGTGTATTAGTAAATGTTTTGAAATTTGCACGCATACATATATGCTAGCAAATGCAATTTTTACGCAGTCTTCTTTTTCAGCCTGGTGTAAGTGGTTACCTTGTCTGCTTCTAGTCTCATGTAACTACTACACCATTGGGGCTTCCAACTTTCCCTCCCCCTAAGCTTTTTGACCTGACACCAAACATTTAAAGCACATGGCCTCCCCCATTATCCAATATCCCATTATTAAAAGCCTTAGAGCAAGAATAGGCAGTATGGTGCCCTCGAGAGATTTTTGGGCTACAACTTCCATCAGCCCCAGCCAGCGTGGGGTTCCAGTCAGGTGGTCCAACACCATCTGGAGGGCACCACATTGATTACCCTTTCTCTTGAGCAGGGATAGGGACCACATTCAGAAGAGTGGGATTCATTGATGATAGTAATAGCCAAGCCCTCACAGCCATATCCCATCATGCTATGTTCCTTTAAGATTATACAACCTTTGAAATTATGCAATAATCTTATAATTATATAATAATAAAAACATTGTAATGGAATGATCAATGCAGATCTCCATGTGCTGCCTTTCACCTAGATCTACTATTTTTTGTGAAAGCACGTGGGTAAATGATTTGGAGTGCCCCAATATCTTACTTCAGAGTGACTTGTGTTGCATTTTCCTTGATGTTCTATTGCATGTTCCAGGACTTCCATGCCATTTTCTTGAAACTGAAGCACCTTGTGTTATCAGTGTTCCAAAATGCTTAGCTTTGGAGTACACAGAACAACTTCTCCTCAGTGTTCTTCCCAGAGTGACCCTAGAAGCCAATCCTCAGGGGCTGACTCACCTGCTTTCACTCTGATTGGCTCCAACCAGCACCAAGAGTGAGAAGACTTATTCGCAGTGGCTAAAAAACCCCTCCCCTTTAGGCAGCTGTAGGGTGTTGGAAGCAGGGACCCTGCTGCAGAAATAGGAATGGGGCTTCAACCCACCGCAACCCCAGACTACTACATCTCTGTTGGGGAGCCTGTGGCCCTCAAAGTGTTGATGGCCTGCAAATCCTATCTTCCATAACCTGGAGCTGATGGGAGTTGCAGTCTAACAACACCTGGAGGACTGCAGGCTCCCCACCCTGCCCCAGAGCAACAAGATGTCAAGGTGGATCCCCTGTTGTGTTGACATGAGTTTCCAGAGAACCTATATAGTTAGGAGTTCCCATGTAATCAACATTTGGAAGACTTCAGCAAGATCAATGTGAAGCAATGCCAGATTAACTCAAAGGGTAGCCTCAGGCACCATTATCTGACTGGTCCCTGGAAACTGTTGTTCTTCCTTGCACCTGGGAAGGAAGGCCTCTGGCAGCACACCTGTCCAGAGAAGTCTGCAAATGTTTACAAACAGATGTGAAAGTGTAGCCAGCAATGCCTTTCTTGGCCACAATTCTTCTTGCAATACCATCCATCAAAACAAGCAGCAGTAACTTCAGCTCCTATAATGATTGGGATCATGGATCTTCCTTTTATTATGCTTGAATGTCGTCCCTTTTAAACATTATCCTGTGAGCCAGACCCATGCCAAGAAAGCAAAGGGAACTATTTCTTGTGAAACCAGTTGCTGGGAGCAAAATAACAGCAAACAAAGTGCCATCGAGTCCAGCATCTTGATTGCACAGTGGCCAACCAGAAACCTATGGAAAGCTGGCAAGCAGGACGTAAACACAGCAGCACTCTCCTTGCTAGTGCTATCTAGCAGCAGGTATTCAGAGGCACACCACCTCCGGCACTGGAGAAAGAACATAGTCATCTTGGCTTGTTGTCATTGATAGCCTTATCCTCCATGAATTGGTCCAATTGTCTTCTAATAAAGCTGTCCAAGCTGGTGTCCATCATTACATTTATGGAGCAAATCCCATAGTCTATCCTTTCTCCACTAGATGTCCTTCTCTATGTACATAACAAAACAAGCTCCAGTAACGAGCTGTTTATCAGATAATTGAGCATGTCTGTGCTACATCACTTCTGCACTAAAATGGTCCGCCCATCAATTTTTTCTCTGCTGTTGCTACAATCTCTAGGTCTCCTAGGAATACAGGGTCCTTGTGCCTTTAAATGTTTGAAGTAGTGAAATAGGCTGCAGCTGCTGCATGCAACTCATTCTGTTGGCTCTCTTACCTACTTTTCCTCCCCACTCCACCTGTGGCCAGGTGACTGGAAGTGTGGCCTGCAGCTGGAGGGCAACATAAAGTGGTTGCTTCCTGTCACTGAATAGGCACCATTTCTTGTCAAGAACCGAAAAACAATTAAGTTATTTTGTGCCCAGTGGTAAATTTTGAAGTGCAGGAGCTGGTCATGGAGGATAAGACTCTCAATGGCTATTAACTATGATAGCTATGGGTAGCACTGTCATATAAACCGCAGAGCCTCTTGGGCTTGCCGATCAGAAGGTTGGCGGTTCAAATCCCCGCAATGGGGTGAGCTCCTGTTGCTCTGTCCCAGCTCCTGCCAACCCAGCAATTCGAAAGCATGCCAGTGCAAGTAGATAAATAGTTATTGCTGCAGCGCTCTAGTTTCCATCATGATGTTCTGCTGCACCAGAAGCAGTTTAGTCATGCTGGCCACATGACCTGGAAAGCTGGCTGTGGACAAACGCTGGCTCCCTCAGCCTGAAAGCGAGATGAGCGCCGCAACCCCATAGTCGCCTAGACTGGACTTAACCATCCAGGGGTCCTTTACCTTTTTTACCTTTACTTCCAGTGTTGGAGGCACCATGCCTGTTGCTGGAAATGGCACTCAGGAGAATGCTCTTGCACTCAGGTCCTAGGCAAGGGACTATGGCTCAGTGGTAGAGCATCTTTCTTGCATACAAGGTTCAATCCCTGGCACTTCCAGGTAGGGCTGGGAGAGAGAACTGTGTTTGAAGCCCTGGAGAGTCACTGGCCAGTCATGGTCCATTTCAGTATAAGTCAGCTTCTAAGGGACACAGGTGGCCCTGTGGGTTAAACCACAGAGCCTAGGACTTGCTGATCAGAAGGTCGACGGTTCAAATCCCCGTGATGGGGTGAGCTCCTGTTGCTCGGTCCATGCTCCTGCCAACCTAGCGGTTCGAAAGCACCTCAAAGTGCAAGTAGATAAATAGGTACCACTCCAGCGGGAAGGTAAACTGAGTTTCCGTGCGCTGCTCTGGTTCACCAGAAGTGGCTTCGTCATGCTGTACGCCGGCTCCCTCGGCCAGTAAAGCGAGATGAGCGCCGCAACCCCAGAGTCGGTCACGACTGGACCTAATGGTCAGGGGTCCCTTTATCTTTACCTTACACAATCATGTTTATGACTCGGAGCTCAGGCTCTCCAGTAGACGTCCCCGAGATGTTTCTCTCTCTGCCACACAGTTGCTTGTCTCTTTTTTCACACAGCTTAGGCTTTCAATTTCTACCTGCAGTTCAGCTGTTCAAAGAAGCCCTGCCATTAAGAAAGCTGGCAGCCCCCATCTTCACCACCCTCATCCTTATTCTGATTTTTATTTTTAAGGATGTGAAAGAAAATGAAACTTACATCCAAAGCGGCCCTGGCTTGGCATCGACAAAGCCAAGCCTCAAAAGTATGAGGTTTTGAAAAACCAAAACCACACCTGATTTTTCCATCAAACCCCTAATGTTCTTATTTTGGCATAAAAAAGCCACTAAGAGTCTGCAGGATGGAAGTAGTAATTCATCATCCATCTCCAATACATAGCAAGTCCTCTTTATGATGTCCAATTTCCTTTCAATAGTGGGATTAGTGGTTTTGTTGGCTTTGGGCACTAATCAAGATTTAAAGTTATGAAAAAAAGATGCTCTTGGGTGTTCCCATGAGCGGGGAGAAACAAAAACACTTCCCCTCCCTAAATATTTAATAATAGCTTCTCAGTGATAAAAACAAATGTGGTTACAACCTTGAATTTTATGAGTACAATGGATTTCAACTGAGTAAACCAGAATATAATTGTGGCATATCCTGGCTATGGGTGTTTTGGAAGAAAGAGACTTTTAGATGCTGATCAACTTGCCACTTTACAAGGGTCATGTTTTTCTGAGTGGATTTTCCACTCTCTCTTCAGTCTTAGCTAATGGTAAATAGCTTTTGGTCACACAGAACAACAAGCAAGCTGAGCTGTCAAGCCTCATTTATGTGTTTGCTACAGTTTGGTAAAGTCTCCTCTTGAAAGAAGCCATTACAACTCAGCCATTTGGTGGAAGGTCTGACCAGGGTGGAAGTTGTGCTACCTAAGGGAAGAACAAACCTGCCAATTTAAGCTTCTCACTTTTCCAGTCTTCCGTTCTCCACATTTCCACATCACTTTGCCTTAACAAATAAATTTAAAAAAGACCTAATGAAAATTAACCAGCGTTTTAGCGCAAATTGCAACTGGTATACACAAGTCTGATTGCATATTTGTCTTAGATCCACATGTTTGCAAAATATGTAATATAACAAGTGTTCAAATGTAATTTCTCCGAATACACACATTTTTATATACAGTGGTACCTCTGGTTATGTACTTAATTCATTCCAGAGGTCCGTTCTTAACCTGAAACTGTTCTTAACCTGAAGCACCACTTTAGCTAATGGGGCATCCCACTGCAGTGACACCGCCGCCGCACGATTTCTGTTTTCATTCTGAAGCAAAGTTCTTAACCTGAGATAATATTTCTGGGTTAGCGGAGTCTGTAACCTGAAGCGTATGTAACCTGAAGCACCACTGTACATGTTACAAAAATATGCAAGATTTGGCTGGGGAACTGCATTGCAAAATTCAGAGAAGTATGAATTTTGAAAAATGTCTGTGTTTTAGTTTGCAGATTTTTTAACAGAATGGGCAGATCAGCTAGGCTCACTTTTAAATGTGAACTGAATCAAATTTGTCCCCCATCCCTCATACTACCTACTTCTTCCATTTCTTACTTGTTTGGTGCCATATCGAATGAATACCAAGATGCCTGGTGGCTGGACCTGGTTGTACTGAGATAATGCCTCTTGCTTGCCTGGGTAGAAGATGGATATGTTTGTGTGTTGTGTGTAGAAATCTTTGACATTTGCACGGGTGGAACACTGCCTATTGTGCACAGGTAAAAGAAACATTTATTGAACATAAACTTAATAAATAAACACTCTTTTAGAGTTAGGTATTTTTGAGTTTGCTGTAAATTGCATTCAGTTTACCTACCTTAAATTGTAAGTCTCTTAGAGGCTTTTTGCAAATAACAATAGCAACAGCAACAACAAAAGTAAGAGCTGTCTGACAGTGGAATAGATTCCCTCTGGAGGTTGTTGACTTTACTTCATTGGAGGTTTTCAAGCAGAGCTTGGATGGCCACCTGCCATAGATGCTTTAGAAGAGAAGAAGAAGATTTGCTATCCCGCTTTATCACTACCCGAAGGAATCTCAAAGCGGCTAACATTCTCCTTTCCCTTCCTCCCACACAACAAACACTCTGTGAGGTGAGTGAGGCTGAGAGACTTCAGAGAAGTTTGACTAGCCCAAGGTCAGCCAGCAGCTGCATGTGGAGGAGCGGAGATGCGAACCCAGTTCCCCAGATTACGAGACTACCGCTCTTAACCATTACACCACACTGGTTCTTTAGTTGAGATTCCTGCATTGCAGGCAGTTGGACAAGATGACCCTCTGGGTCTCTTCTAACTCTGCAGTTCTATGATTCTATGACTCTGTTTCCCTGCCCACTTTTGGTTGTGGCTCCACACACCACTGGCATGTGCCCTATGGAAGATGGCTTATGAAGGAACACAGCCCATGAGCTGAAAAACGTTCCCTGTCCCTGAGCTGGAGATCAACAAACCTTTGTGTGGCAAAGGAGCAGACTAGAGTGGACTGAGAGCCAGTGGGCTGTTTTGCACCGAGCAAACCTGAGAGGCAGACAAGAGGAAAGCAAAGTGGGTGAAGGCTGGAGTGGTGTGCCTAGTTTTGGCTTCTTTGTCCGTTTCCAGCATTAGAGAGCCAGAGCAACGACAATACTTTGGCCTGGCTTTCTAGCAGTCCCAGTAACCTAATATTATTTTACATGTGTGTCTTTCTCTCCCCCCATATGTATAGAGTCACCTTCAGCGCTTGGCTTGCATTTCAGTTGCTAGCAGCAAGCCAGGATTTCTCTTTAAAATAATAATAATTGGTTCAGTCTTTCCGGTAGGCCTATATCTACCAGGACATTTGGCTAACAAGCAAAGAGTATGTCTCCAATTAAATGAAGCTACTTTTCTCCACTGTGGTTGGTAGGGATGAGAAAGTAAGTTGATACAAAATACGGTATGTAAGACCCAAGAGAGAACATGGACTTATCCTTCTCTTTTTAAAAACTAGAGAGTGATTCAGAGCCAAAGAAAAAACAACAACCCAAGGAGCCAAAAACATTTGAGGAGGTTTCTTCAAATTTGGGCTGCCTGATCCCATCAACTAATTGGGTTGTCAGGAGGACCTCTTGTCTTGCTGCACAGATGAACATTTCGGCCTATAGCAGCGAGATCAAATTTCTGCTGTTGCAGGGGGACAGGCTGTGATCCAGCGAAGGTGGCTTGCTTGCTGGCTGTGCAAATGCAATGGAGGGAGCAAGCAGGGAGTCTCACTTGCAGGCACTTGGGAAAGCTCTCTTCCTAATTCTTAATTAAAGCTGATTTCTGTAGTCCCATACCAGCCGATACAGTTGTGAAAGTTATCAGATGGAACAAGTAAATACAGTGGTACCTCGGGTTACAGACGCTTCAGGTTACAGACTCCACCAACCCAGAAATAGTACCTCAGGTTAAGAAATTTGCTTCAGGATGAGAACAGAAATCGCACTGCCGCAGTGTGGCGGCAGCAGGAGTCCCCATTAGCTAAAGTGGTGCCTCAAGTTAAGAACAGTTTCAGGTTAAGAACAGACCTCCAGAACGAATTAAGTTCTTAACCCGAGGTACCACTGTAGATGACAGTCAATTTCATGGTTTTAGGAAATTAGGACAAGAGCTATCACAGGGGAATCGGCATGCTGTTGAGCTACTATTCCACTCATTGCTGACCATTGGCCATGTTGGCTGGGGCTGATGCTGTCCAGGTGCATCTGGAAAACCACAGGTTCCCCACCTCCGGATTAAGGGAAAGCAATGCCACTGCAGTCCTATATGGTTCCAGTCTGGAAGCAGCTGAGAACAGGTAGCTCAGAGAATGCCACAATCCAAGGAGAAATTTAGAAGAGGAGAGCATTAGGAGCACCTTGACCATTATGGAAGGTCAGTAACATAGGTTGTGGTATGTGTCTGGTGGCCACAACAGTTTCTCTGGTTTGCAAATATGCTAGTGGAGCCAAAAAGGTTGGGGACCTCTGCTCAGCGTTCAAAATTCTCCAGGTGAAGATGCCTGGGCACCAGGATGATGCCTGACCTCTCCACCATCTGGAGGTGCATGCCTGGGGATCCTTGGATCTGGACTGTTTTCACACACTAATACCCCATCCTGTAGAATCCTATCGATTATATTTTATCTGCACCATCAGAATGAATTTCAGGAACCAAAAAGTTGTACTGAAAAATACTACTTCTAATCTGCCTGGCCTAAAAATGGCAACTAGGAATTCTGTTTTGGTGACTGTAACCCTGGTCTGAGGAGCCACTTGGCTCCTAGCATATATATCTGAGTTTCTAACACTGCCACTATTCAAGTTCCCTGATTCCCGCCCCCCTTTTAAGTCAATCTGCTACAGGCTTTCTTCTAGAACTGGTAGACAAATTTGGCAGCAGAAATGGTGGCGCCTGGATTCATGCTTTCAAAGGGCCTAGTTGCTATCAGCTCTCTCCTTCCAGCAAAAGCAAAGGGGGAATGGCAGTATGCCCTCACCCAAGCCAATGACTCTAGGACTCCATAGAGAGATGGCAAGCAATGTGGGGAAGAGGTAATTCTGAGCCAGGGGCTAAAGGGTTGTGGGGAATGGATTAAGCTCCTCATGCTCCCCACTGCATTCAAACTTGCAGCCTTCCAAGGCTGCTTTTCATTTTTTTAAAAAAAAACCTGTCAGGATTTTATTACATATGTCTACCATCTAAGCGTCCCTAAAAGTTAAGATGGTTTCAGTGACAAGCAAAAGAAAAAGGAGTATTGGGCATTCAAAGGCAAGAGCTTGGACAAATGTACGGCCGTAGCCACAGAATCCTTTGACTGCCCATTTGGCGTCATTCACTATGGAAGTTCATTTGAGTTCAAGGGGGGATGTGGTAATGGACAAAAGAGCAAGGTTGGAACCAGAAAGTGAGAGAGAATTTGCAGCTCACCCTGCCTTGTTTTCTCAGCAAGCACATGCTGTGTGTGTGTGTGTGTGTGTGTGTGTGTGTGTTGTTCATTCAAAGGCCACCCTTTTCCATTCTGTTTTATGCTTGTGCACAACAAAATAATCACTTTCAAGTGTATACAGTGGTACCTCGGGTTACATACGCTTCAGGTTACAGACTCCGCTAACACAGAAATAGTGCTTCAGGTTAAGAACTTTGCTTCAGAATGAGAACAGAAATCGTGCTCTGGTGGCGCGGCAGCAGCAGGAGGCCCCATTAGCTAAACTGGTGCTTCAGGTTAAGAACAGTTTCAGGTTAAGTACAGACCTCCGGAACGAATTAAGTACTTAACCTGAGGTACCACTGTACAGGTGAACAGGAAGAATTTGTTCTAGATCATGTTTTAATTCCCCCTGTCCACATTTAACAACAGGTGATGCAGGAAGATGCAATTTTAAAAAGACTTGGCATCAACACAGTTCGGCATAAGCGCATAAGAATTTCCACCTCCCTCTTATTGTAGGCACATGGGTGTTCATGGAAACAGTGCAGCAGAACCAGCCCTCTTCTCATGCCTCCACCCAACCTTCTTTCTCTGGGCACAATATATAGCATTGCAAATTGGGGAGGGCAGTACAGTGCTAGGTGAGTAGCAGCAAAGAGCTGTACTTCGGTGATTTGTGCATCTGCTACTCATGCAGAAAACCCCAGATCCAGGCCCTGGCATCTCCAGGCAGGGCTGAGAGAAACCTCAGTCTGAAATCTTGGAGAGCTGCTGCCAGTCAGTGTAGACAATACTGTGCTAGATGGACCAATGGTCTGACTCGGTATAAGCTAGCTTCCTATGTTCCTGGGGGTCAGCCCATAACAATTCTGTGGGAAGTAGGGATATATCCACCAACTGAAGGCTGCATCCCTAAGCTCGTTTTCTAGGGAATAAATCTAATGGGACATCGGAGTAAAAACACAATCTTGCCCATGTGAATGGGAATTGCTAGATTTTTTAAAAATAAGGGCTATATCATTATATTAAGCACTATGTGGAACCACCACTTTTCACTGAGGACCACTTATGTAGTTTGCAACTGATTAAAGCAGACATGAGGAACCTTGGGCCCTCTAAATGTTACTAGACTACAGCTCTCTTCCTCCCTGATTGTCAACCTTACTGGTTTCGGCTGATGGGAGTTGAAGTCCAACAGTACCTGGAAGTCCACAGGTTCCTCGCCTTTGGATGAGGAAAGCAGTGCCTCTGGCACACTAAATCTAACACGGAAGCAACCAAAACCAGGTAGCTCAGAACTCCAAAATCCCCCCCCCCGATATTGTTAGACTACAACTCCCATCATCCAAGCCCATTTTCGATGCTGGTTGGGAAAGGTACTTCACTGAATAATGGATATGAGAGAACAGCTCCTTGGTGGCCTCAAAAACTATGAGACTTCCACAAACATTCTTGGTAGAATACATAAAGAACCTTGAGGTGATTTGTGAATATTCGCCAGGGATATTGCCCAGGCCTCAGGTGTTTTTTGTAGCCTCTCTTGTCCTCCGCTACTAGTACCCCTTTCACAAAGGTAAGGAGGTTTCCTTTCCTTTCCTTCTTGTTATGACAGGGAGAGCCCGAGTCAGCTGAGTTTGGGTCCCACAAATGACTAAAAATGGGTTGCCACTTTGGGGCATGGGCATGGTTTATTTATTTATTTATATGTCTGAACCTCCCTTTTAAATACTTGTCCTATCCTTAGTAAATGATGAAGATGATGAAGAAGAAAATGATAATACACGTGTAAAGAAAGGACAATTTGAAATGGATATTTATTTCCTCTATGTTTGTTTTTTTAAGGCAGGAAAAGAAGATAGGCAAAATGTGGAGAACTATTTCTATTTAAATCCAAAACACGCATAATTTCTTTTCTTTTCTTTTTTGCCTCCCCCATTTTTGACAGCAGAAAAATGAACCCCATGAAAAATCTCCCATGAGGGGGAAAACCTTTTTACGATCCCAATGATTTCTTCATTATGCTGCATTCCTAGTCATCTTAAACCTAAAAATTAATAAAAACAACCTTTTCAGAAGAACTTTTCACCCCTATAATTGACCTTTCATTTTCTCTTCTAAACCTTCCCTATTTGTTTTGTTGGCTTCTAAGTATTGTTTGGGGATTAAAAGCAGTAAATTCTCGAAATAATTGCTCCCAGTTTGTTGTGTTGTATTTTATTTATACCCCCTCATTGTAAGTTTATGTCAAATATGTACTCTGTTAGATTTTAGCTGCAGCCTGGAATCTCTGGGTGCAATCCATCAGGAATGTCTCCAGTACAATGCTCACTGAAATGTGTGGGACTTGTATAAGGGCACAGCCAAGGGATTGTGTTACTCCCATTCATTGAAGTATGCACAGAAGGACATCATGTCAGGGGTGGGGAACCTCTGTGGCCATCTGTATGCTGTGGACTCCAACTCCCATAAGTCCCAGTCAGCATGGTCAGTGATCAGGGATGATGGGAGCTGTAGTTCAGCATCATTTGGAGGGTCAAAGATTATTCATGTCTGCTGAACTATAGAATCTTATACAGTGGTACCTCGGGTTAAGTACTTAATTCATTCCGGAGGTTTTTACTTAACCTGAAACTGAAGCACCACTTTAGCTAATGGGGCCTCCTGCTGCCGCCGCACTGCCACAGCATGATTTCTGTTCTCATCCTGAAGCAAAGTTCTTAACCCGAGGTACTATTTCTGGGTTAGCGGAGTCTGTAACCTGAAGTGTATGTAACCTGAAGTGTATGTAACCTGAGGTACCACTGTACTGACTTACCTGGAAGTGAATCCCATGGAACTCAGGCTGCAATCCTAACTGCAATCCTAACTGACTGAATTCAGTCAGACTTACCTCTGGATAGACAGGGTTTGTATTGGGCTGTTAATTGGTAAACATCTGGGTAGACATGCGTAGGATTGCACTTTGAATGGTTAATGGTTACATTCTTTGAGAAAAGAGTCATTTTGTGTGTGTGTGTGTGTGTGTGTGTGTGTGTGTGTGTGTATCTTCACCACCGACTCAGATTGGACTGGATGCAGAACAAAAAATTTGTAGAGCCCCCCAAACTGCGTTGTTCCAAAATTTAGTTTCCATTAGTGTACGCAACTTCTTTTTTTGTTCCATCCAGGTTCGGAATTTGCAAACACCACAAGAAATATTGTTCTTGTGGCACTTCCAGGCCAAACAGAAGCAGGAAGTATTAGAAATCTTCCAATAAATCGTTTTTTTTACATGAGATTTCCATCTCCCATTTTGTAAGTCCAAATTGTTTGCATAAGCATCCCAGTTTTTGTGTGCAGATCTGACCCAAACTTCTCAACTTGTAAAAGAGCAGCCAGAGGAGGAGAAAGGGTAGTCAGGCCGCCACAAAGCCATGGAGACCGTGAGTTCCACACAGCTGTGGCGCCTTCGGGATACCATAGCCCCTCCTCAGTAAGTTTATGGGCAGCCCTTAATCAGTACGAAAGGTCACATGGATATAGCTAATGAAAACCAGGGCTCAAAACAGCATTTTTAATTGCTCACCGTGGTCCATTTTCAACATTCCTTTTAACTACTAAAACGATCCTGCTTTTAGCTTAAAGGACATTTCAAAAGAAAAAGCAGAGAACTGTTAGAACACAGTTCATGTCTATTTTAATCCATGGTGAAGTTTATAGAAATGAGCCAACATTATGTATCCCGAGAAGCAGTAACACAATAGTAGGTGCTAAATAAACTGCTTTTGCTTATGTGGAGGTCTCTTGCCATCGTAGCCTCAAAACCAGTTCTCTCGGTCGGTCCAAGGCCATAAGATAGCAGGAGCTATTTTAACTTCAGCTGCCACCACCCGATGTTTAGCGACATGGTGCACATAAGCAAACCTGGAGTCTGTGTCTCTGAAAGCTTGAAACAAACAAGAGGTATCGAAAAGGACTTTGTTAGGGCCCGAGCCACATGTGTCTGCCCCTGTCTGCATTCTAAGTTCTCCTAGGTTAGGGAACATCTGGCCTGGGTGCCAAATATGGCCTTGCAACTCTCTGTGGGCCACCCTCCCATCTCCCCAGCCTGGCACCCCACTGATCTTGCTATGTATCCTGAGTGTTTTCACCCAGCTAGAATGTGTCATTGAATTCCTATACCTCTGTGGAAGATAGTGACGAGGGTGAGAGTCTGTGTAGAAACTAGCCTACAAAGGTAAAATTTACATTTGTTGTGACTCTCACTTTTGCATTGTCATTGGTGTGTGGCCACAGGAAAATTCTCGTTCCCTTTCAGTGTTGTTCCAGGGCTGAAAAGGATTCCTCTCCCCTGTCCTAGGTTGATTTGGGCATAAAGATCCATCCAAGGGAGCATCAAGCTAAGCAAACTAGGTGCTCCCTTTCATACGGTATGGCAACAAATCTTAATTCCCATGGATAAACGCCATATATAAAGGAGTTTAAAAATAAACAGAAAGCATCATGGTCTGAACATCAAATAGGAGAATGAAGAACCTGACTCTTCATAAAAGGGACTGCCAAACAGAGCTAGAAAATGTGCAATCAGCATACAAATGTCCTGTTTCCGACATGAACGGAACAGAAATTGACCATGACTGGTGTATCAACTTGATCCAGATGCTCAAAGTCTGAGAATGGCTGGGGAAGGAAGCAGATTGGTTAGTCCGTATAGTCAAAACTATGGTTTTCCCAGTAGTGCTGTATAGAAGTGAGAGCTGGACCATAAAGGAGGCTGATCACGGAAGAATTGATGCTTTTGAATTATGGTGCTGGAGGAGACTCCTGAGAGTCCCATGGACTGCAAGAAGATAAAACCTCTCCATTCTTAAGGAAATCAGCCTTGAGTGCTCACTGGAAGGAGAGATCCTGAAGCTGAGACTCCAATACTTTGGCCACCTCATGAGAAGAGAAGACTCCCTGGAAAAGACCCTGGTGTTGGGAAACATGGAGGGCACAAGGAGAAGGGGTGACAGAGGACGAGATGGTTGGACAGTGTTCTTGAAGCTACCAGCATGAGTTTGACCAAACTGCGGGAGACAGTGGAAGACAGGAGTGTCTGGTGTGCTCTGGTCCATGGGATCACGAAGAGTCAGACATGAATAAACAACAACAACAAGGAAAAGTGAATAAACAACAACAACAGGATCAAATCAGAAACCGGGCCGATCTCTATATCAGGAACTTCCCTAGAAAACAGGGACACTTGGAGGGTCTGGGCTCCTTCCCTCAATGAGTTGGCTGAAGGGAGTCCAAAACTTCTGGAGGGCACTAAGTTGGAGAAGGGTGATTTCTGAATACTGCATGAAAAATCCTCCACTCCCTTATTGCGAAACAAACGTGCTCTTAATGTCTCAGGCTTGAGAAGCACTTTCTTTATTGAAAGAAAGGGAAAACAATCAGTTTAACGTTTCAGCATTGGCCAGTGATGATGTCTCTGGAAATGATGGTTTATGGCTCAGCCTCATATTACTGTGGTGAAACCTCTTGATGGGAATGAAATAAGCCAGAGTTACCACTATGCGTTTTGCAAATATCATCAAAGCGCATTTACGTGATAGAACAGAGTGACTTGAAATGCAAAAGACGGTACGTTCATAGGTCCGAACGCCAGGCTGGAATTTCTTGCTTAATTTTAAAATCTCCTGCTTTTGAGGGTTTAAAATTACACCCCTTGCAATATTTTCATATTGTTTTTGTGTGGGTCTGAGGCATTAAAGCTCGTTTCATTTTTAGGTAATTTATAGACTGATAACATTTTTATCCTGTGTCATAAAGGGAAAATGCTGGGTTCAGAATCAGAGCAGCAAATTATAGAATAATGAAAACTTCCATCACATCAGCACCTTGACCCAGAGGCAAAAGGCCCCTTCACACCCAGTGATATGGGAAACACTTCTTGATGCTGGTGTTTGTGTGTGTGTGTGTATGTGTGTGTATACGAAGCAACTATATGAGTCGGGCAATCTGTATGGATCTCCCTCATCTAATTGCTGTCCAGTTTAGAGGGAAGACGGTGATTGGGTGGAAAAGATCTATGTGACTGGGGCCACATTGCCCATTGGATGGGTAGATCCATGTGATGATCGCAACATTGATCTGTTATCCACTCTCACACCACAACCACATGGAATTGCGCTCTTAGTATGTGTGTGTATCCAACACTACAGCAGCAGATACGTACGGACAAGGCCTGTTCTCTTTCTAAATTGTACAACTCTTTTCAGGAGGTATGTCTACAACACTAAATAGGTCACTTTCGAAAACCTGCCCATAGTAGCAAATGACTAGTTGACAATCCCCTCTACTTTTATTGGCAAAAGGGAACTCAAGCTGACAGTGCTAACATCATTCAACTAGGGGCCAATATTAGTTCTACATTTTTTCAACACTGTATGATGATGTGTCGTGTGATCAATTATACAGGGTGGGGCTTACCTGCCCCCACCCCCAATATGTTATTCAGGTTGGCACCCTTGATTCCAGCTTTATTGGGAAAGCTGGGGATGGAAACTGGGATGCTCCATGTTAAGGATTATTAGGAAAGGAACAGAAAATAAAACTGCCACTACCGCAATGCCATTATTATACACGCCTGTGGTTTCACCACACTTGGAATGCTGTGAACAATTCTGGCTGCATCACTTGAAAGGGAATGTTGTAGAGCTGAAAAAGATCCAGAACAAGGCAACCAAAATGATCAAGGGGATGGAGAAACTCCCCTTTGAGGAAGAATGACAAGGGACTCAGCTACATTAGTAGAGAAAAAGTGCTTTATATGCATTTAAACAGTGTGACACCAGATGGCGCTGTGGAGCCCCGTCTTTCGCCAGCGTGATTTCCCTTTATGAAGTTTACAACACGTTTTCCTGAAACGTTTTTTTCATGTGTCTAGATCCAGCCAAGGTTCAGAGAAAAGGCAAGTACCGTATTGGCCTGAATATAAGCCTCACTTTTTTCTTCTTCCAAATTCTGACCGTGAAAAGTTAAAGTGTGGCTTAAATTTGTGACCTTACAAAAATTGGCTTATATGATATCGCTGCTGAAACAGCCATGCGGTAAAACGGGGCGGGTGTGAGTGCCTGTGGAATTTTAAGGGAGCAGTTTATATTCGGGTATTACCTTTTTTCCTCTCCCCCCCCTTGAATTTTAAAGGTGTGGCTTATATTTGGGTGCAGCTTATATTTGGGCTAATACGGTAAGAGGAGATATGGTAGAGATGCATAGAATTCTGCATAGCTTGGGGAAAGTGGACAGAGAAAAGTTTTTCTTCTGCCTCAGAAAGAAAAGATGGTGGAGAATTTCTCAATAATCAAGCTTGGTACCGAGCTCAGCAACATCTTGCTCATTTGCTTACTAAGTGAACCGGTCAATTTTCATACAGTGTACATTAATAATGCCCCCCCAAACAACAACAACAACATTAATGACAGTATTTTGAACCCTGGAGAAATGATGATTTATTTCTGTTATGCTAACTACTCTATTTGCTGTCATTGTTTTGGAATTACCATCAGATCAGATTTGCTGAAATGTATATTCCATTGAACTCTGTTTTATTGAGGTGATGATGGTAGCTATTAACAGCCATTGTTATGTTTCTTATCCTGTCTCTTTAATCTATATAGCTCTCCATTACATGATATTTTTTTTTTGTGTGTGTGGTTAAGGCAGCAATACTTAATAGTAGTACCTTTATAAATACAAAAGCAAAGGCATTCTGAATGTAACATACTTTTTTTTATTAAAAAATGCTTACTTTAAAAGAGTGATTTATTGATTTTATTTCCCTCTTTTGTGTTTTCAATCAACTTTCTTAAGTTTTAGGTTACACTATAGCGTTAATCCATGCAGTAATGGATTCCCCCCCCCAAAGCAAATAAAGCAATTTACTACCCCTTTTAGCAATTCTCTCCCCCCCCCCGTCTCTCTCTCTCTCTGTGTCTCCTTCAGTCTCTTCAGGTGTTTTTGAATTCCCATCAGCCCCCACCAGCATGGTCAATGGTCAGAGATTCTGGGTGCTGTAGACAAACAACATTTGGAGAGCAACAGGTTCCACATTCCTGATTTTGCTGGTCCTTTATTGCAGTAAAAGCAACTTCTTCGAGACATGCCAGTCTTTTATGTCACGTCCAAAGGGAGGATTTGGTGCTGCTGCGTACCATTTGATTAAAAAAAAGTTGTTGCTTTTAAAGGCAGCATTTGGCAAGCGGTCTTGATGATCTGAATGCAAGTACTCTTATTGGGTGTATGTGTGTATGCTTGCAGCTTCTAAGTAAATAACTTATATATAAGTGGATAGAAAAATAGATGATAAAGAAAAACAAAATTCAGACAATATAGCTAAGAATCTGGAAAGCCAAACGCCACCATTTAAAAGTTGATACTAAGGTGATTGTCATCTGCATCACATGTTCGAAAAAGGTTAGGCTGATCTCCAGCCATGTGATTGCCGTTTATCACCCTGAGGACAAAAGGTTAAGCCCTTTCTTTCTTTCTTTTTCATATGTGTGAAGTTCGTTCCCTGCTCCCCATACTTTTCCTGAAAAATTCCTGAAGATTGTACTGTGAATAGTTTTGATAATCCATTGTGTGCTTCTGTGATGAAAGATTCTGATAGCTGTGCTACATGAGAAAGCAACAAACCACAGCTCCCCTTCTCTGGCAGGCCACCAGCATATTGATTCTCATCCCACAGCAGGCTTGGCAAGGTACAAATTCTTTCACTCACATCGGGCTGTGGTTAGCATAACATTTCTCCATTTGAAAGCGTCCTTTAAAGTCCTCATCCAAACAGCAATTTCAGCTGGCAAGTGATTTTATGTAATAGCTGAACTGTTGCAGCTCTCTCAGATATTTTATTGAGTACAGGGCAAACAAACTGTCCCTGAAGCTTATCTGTTCCAAATGAGAACTTCACATGGAACTTTATTTAAAGTATCGGATTATGTTTTGAAATGTCATTTCTCAGCAAACATTGATTTATGTACAGAACCTTGTTTTTTTTCAATCATTAAGGAAATATGCATTTTTGGAATGTTAAAAGCATTTTTGTCAAGTAGAGATCACCAGTAATGATCATTGTTATTAGCTTAGTTTTAAAAAGGCACGCTCCCCAGAACATGAATGAATGCAGTTTTGTAGGAGTAATTGAGCTGGAGGGATCCAGAGATGTCCTAGTAGAAGAAATTCTGGCAGTGGTCCTGTTCCATGAACTGCCATGCAAGAGCAAGTGGAAGGTCTTGTTGGATGTTCTGGAAGGGTTTTTAGTAGTGCATTGTGGCTAGCACACGTGTTGGGCAAGCAATGGTACAATGCCTTGCAGATACGGAAGAACATACCTCTGTGTTTTAGTTTTTTCTTATGCAAAGATCTTGGGCCAAGACAGAAGAAAGCTCTTCTACATGCAAAAGAGGCAAGGGTGCTCATGGAAAAGTGACTTTGCATCCAATTCAATATTTATAGGTGCTCAGAAGCCTATAAAGATGAGACAGGCTTTATATTTATTTCCTTTGTTTAATAACAGTGGGTTTTGGACTCAATAGGAGTTTGTACCCCAGATTTGCCCTTGTATCTCTACCTGCGCATTTCTAAAATGCCGATTGGTTTCTAAGCTGCTCTGTGCTCTCTGTGGATCCACAAGTCATTTTTTGTGCTACTCTGTATAAAATAAAGCACAGTGTTTCCTATTCTCTATAACAGGGAAATTAAAAACAGCTAGAACTTTCCTCCATTTGGCCAAAGTGGATCAAATTTACAGGCACAGAAGCCCCTTCAGAGTAGATTAAGTCTACCAAACTGCAGACAAATTGGTGCAGTAGCTTTCTGTGGGAAAAGTAAAAGCTATTCACTTTCCTGCATAATCCCTATTAGGGCAGTGCCTTTATTAGGCCAACTAAAACTCCAAAATCCATTAGCGTTGTAATTTCAAAGAGAAGAGTTTGCTTCTTGATGTTTCTTACCATAAAATAGTTAAAGGGTGGCTAAGCAGTGTATTACCTGCTCGAGCTTTGTTCTGAGGAAGGGTCTTCTTCCTCATCTTGAGGCATTCTTGGTGAGGTGGTCCAGAGCAAGGCAGAGAGGAGGGGGAGATGGAGATGAAGAGACAACTCATGCTGCCATTGCATTAGCGGTAGAAAAACAATTAAAAACTGAGTGTGGGTGGTAGTGTGGTGAGAGGTGTGTGTGATGGCTGCTGCCGCTGCCTCAAAATATACAATCTTTTGCGCTTGCCCCTGCATGTGACTTAACTAGATAACCATAGGGTTCAGTCTTGTTGGCCTTTTACAGAATATTTTAGGGTCGCATGCACATTTTAAGAATGGGAACCATTTCACAACAAATATGTATTTATGGTGCAAATTAGCCATGCTTTTTAGCTGAAAAGATATTCCATGCATAAAAAACACATCCCACAACTGTTCATTTCTGTTCACTGGAAATTTCTGTTCCAAGTTAGTGGTTGTGTCTGACCTATGGTTTGTGTCATGCTAAGGTATAAATAGCTTAAGCAGTTCATTGACTTAGTCCATCGACTCTGAAGGTGTTATCTATGGTTTATACCAGGTTTGAATTATTCCTGTAGCATCACTTCTAGTACAGGTAAAAGTGTAAAAGCCTATATACTCACAGAGCCACAAATGCACAAATATATGGGTACTTCAAATAATTTACCAGCATTTCTCATGTACTGTATTTCATTGATAATTGTTAGATTTTTTCCCCAATTAGATAATTATCCTGGGTATTCCCGCCCCCACTTGATTTACAGAGCATTGTATAGCCTTTCCCCTGACAATTTATATTTTAGAAATACAAGACAGAGAGGAGACTTAATGTTATGTGAAAGGATTTTCCTAGAGTAACTGTTTCAGACCCTTTCTCAAAGTGAACGAATAACTTTGATCTTTCAACTGTGAGAAGTAAACTGGGTGTGACCTTCCGTCATCAGCTAATCATCTCCCTTAATGACATCTGCTAACTTTGTTCTGATATTAGATCATGCTCTTTCTTTGTACTGTCAACATTTTTCATCCAAGGTCTAATTATTTCACTTTATGTGTATAGGGATATCATGGGAGTCACTTGTGCCCAGTATGAAGTTCATCTTTTTTGCATATCAAATTTCTAAAACTGATTGCAGCATTTTCAATGTTTTCTCACAGCATTACCGCACTGATCCTTTTTTGGGGGAAAAAACAACAACTTTAAAGTTAAATATCATATGTTGCTTAGTACAAGTCACAGTCATCTCTTTTTCATTACCACTTTTTCTGCTTAAACTATTCCATTTCCCAGGTAATTGTGCTTTATCAAAGGATAATTTTTACACTCAAGATGATAAATAAGCCAGGCAGTATTTTAGGAGAGTGATTTCCACATGATGTCATTTTGAAGGGAGACACTATGCCTTGATTGTGAGGGTTGGCTCTGTACTACAGATACTATTTGGGGGCCCCAGAGCTACCAAGACTGCTCAAGGATGCACTAACTCTCTCACAGCCTTCCCTGTCCTCCTGATGTTTTGGTCCACTTGCCATGCTGGCTGAAGTTGATGGGAGTTTGCAATCCAAAACATCTGGAAGGCACCAGCTTGGCGAAGGCTGTTCTGTAATAATGTGGGCATCGCCTATCAGTAAGAACTTCTCAGATGCTATGGATCTCATATGGCATGAGGCCATCGAGTTGAGAAGGAGGCTGCAGAATGAATTGGTTTCCTGAAAGGTCCCCCTGATTAGCAAAGTGGTGGTGGGCCTTTGCTTTTTTAGAATCATATATACCAGGAATGGGGAGGGGGGAAAACAGTTCCCATCATCTGTCACAGCTACACGTTCACACGGGAGTCTCTGTGGTGTAGTGGTTAGAATCTCAGATGAGGACTCGGAAAACACCTGTTCAAATTCCTACTCAGCTGTGAAGATCATTGGGTAAGCTTGGGCCACCTGCTATTTCTCAGTCTAACCAACCTCACAAGGTTGATATATAGTGACCAAGTGCCTTCTTTTCCCAATTTAAAGAGATTCCTAGGAAGATGCTCATTTTCTCTATGTCCAGTGTTCGACATCCTGGTTGAGACAATGGTTGATATCTCTTAAATTCTCTCTTCTTTACTGAATGCAAGGCGGCAGCTGAGCTCTTGCTGCTGCCTTAATGCTGCATGAATTGAAACCTCAATGCCCGACCCCTGGAAAAGGCAGTGATGCTGTTGGAGATTGTGTGGGAAAAGAAATGGCTGCCTCTGCATAATTGAATAGAGGTAGTTGGTTGAAGGGAAATGGATTTTGGAGCAGGATCTGGATCATCTGTGAGGTAAATTAACTTTGTAAATTAATTGAACAAGAAGTGGTTTGAGCCATCTGGTGTGGGGTGCAAAATAATTTAAGTGTTATTAAATTATAGGAATTATTTTTAAACTTCAATGGAAATTTTATGAAATTGCTGTCCTCTTTCATTCTCTCTTTTGGTGGTGTGTGCCCCCCTTTCTGGCAGTGCATCACTGGCCAACCTAAGTTGTTGTGAGGATAAAATTGGTAGGGAACAGGGAGGAGATGGCCACCTGCAGATACCATCATATCATGAGGTAAACTGCCCTGTGATCCTCATATGAAGAGTGGCATAGAAATTAAACAAATAAAAATTAAGTGTGTTTTGTATGGTGTTGAAACTGGGCCTTTACGGTGGTGGTGCCTCTTCTTGAAAGTTTCCTCTCATATATATATATATATATATATATATATATATATATATATTCTCAAACGCGTTGTCTTTAATACAGTCATACATTGGAAGTCGAACGGAATCTGTTCTGGAAGTCCGTTCGACATCCAAAACGTTCGGAAACCAAAGCGTGGCTTCTGATTGGCTGCAGAAAACTCCAGTTCGCAAACTGGAACAGTCACTTTCGGCTTTGCAGTGTTTGGGAGCCAAAATGTTCGAGAACTAAGCTGTTCAAAAACCAAGGAACGACTGTAACTCCCTTTTAACTGGAGGTTTTTATCCCAGTCCATATTTGGATTGGATTGGATTTTTAAAAAATACTTTTTTAAAAATGTAAATTTGCTTTAATTTTTTTAATCTATGAAATTGGCTTATATATGCTTCTGTTGAGTTTTAAATGGTTGAATTGCTTTGAAATGTTTCATAGAAAGCAATTTGTAAGTGAAAGGAAGTAAATCCAATTCTCTCTCTCTCTCTCTATGTCATTTGGCCATAAGCAGCTGATATTTTTAAAAACAATATCCTGTATAGATCCTGAAAAATATAATAAATGTAGGTTATCCTGAGCACCTTGTAGGAACAGGTGGGCTATAAATGTAATAAATATGTAACAAATATATAACTCCCTGGATCAGGGCAACAGACCACAGCCCTGCGTACAGTAACACATGTCTAAACAGCTTACATCAACTGGGTTGTTTTTTTGTTCTGCACAGCTCTGTGGTGAATCAATGCTCTGGTTTCTCCTCTCTTTTCGGTCTTTTAATGGATTCCAGCAGCCCTCCCAAGCAATTTAAGGGAAATGCAAGGATCTTAGTGGTGTGCTAGCACAGTAGAGTAACGGCTGTTAAAGATACAAGCTGAGGGAGTACTTGGAAAACAAACGACCATTTCGCCAGTGAAGCAAAGCAAACAAGCCAGATCTCCTCGGTTTTCATTCTTGGGCTCCGCGCCATATGTGTAGGGTTGCTCCACATGGCTTTTTTTTTTAAATGTCCACGGGATGGCTTTTCATCACCGCAAGGTTGTTCTGGCTTGGAGTCAGCTGTCGGGGACATATGCACTTGCTCTGCGTTAAGTGCTGCTCTCTTCTCACACTTTCACTGAAATAAGAAAGAACATAACGTAAATATCAGTACATTTAAGTTGGCACCAGCTTTCTGTAGGCGAAAAAATTAACCCAAGAAATAATTATTTGGGATTTCATTTAGCCTCCAAAGAGGCGCTCTGCTTAACTTCCACGTCTTTTTGTGAACAGCTTAAAAACAACAGTAAACATGTTGAACTCTCCATCGTAAGAATGCTTGCCTTGAGGAATCGAATCGGGGCCTAGTAAGGGTCAGACCAGATGCAAATTAGATGTATTCACATCTAATATGCAGGTGTTTAATAGCTACTCAGCTATTAAATTCCCCTACTCAGGGGAATTGCCAAGGGGATGTCCTCATCCGAGATTGTCTGCAGGTAGTGATTGGAGACAGTTTTCCAAATATTTTCACCCACATTGTAGTACAGATGGAAGGGCACTGTTTTGAGTTGCAATGACATTCTGTCCTAAGAGTTTATCCAGATTGGGCCAATGGTGTGAAATACTCTCAGGATTGCTGGTGGTTAAATACGGTTCTAATTTCAGGATTGGAATGGCTCTCATAATTGACGCACGAGAAAAAGGTGTAAGCATTCCTGACCAGACTTTTTTTTGCCCTTACATCTAATGTTACTCCTGATACCAATCTCCATACATCTTTTATAACTCAGTGGAATGACTGAGTTGCAGAATATTTTAATCTTGGAGCTGCCAGACAATTCTAGACCAATTAATCTACAAGTATGTGCATTTTGGGGATGATATTCTCCAGTGACTCAGCGATGTAACAGATGGCAAAATGCTTAATATTTATTTCCATTTCACATCTCTATTGGAGCTAAACCCAGATATCTTATTTTATTATTCTGACAGTCAGGCAACATCTGTTGAGAACACTGTCAGCTGAATTACATCCTCCCTGGCAGGTCTTGGGACGGACAGCATGAATTAATTTCGGCAATCCCGAATATGGCTCCATGTCATTTTCTACTACAACACATTGCTTTTATTGTAGAGGCTTAATTTATGGATACTGAACAGCTTTATATCTATACCCCAAAGAGTCTAAATTTATTCATATTGACACAGCCCCTTAAAGAAGGCTTTGTGCATTAAGTTGCAATAACACTGGATTTATTTCGACTCATTCCTCAGCTCTGGCCAAGTTATTACAAAAGGAATGATACACTCAAGGCCCATTCTCAGTTGCTGGGATATAAGGTTCTGGGCTGTCACGTGGGAGACTCCAAACTAGGGGTGATTTTCAGGATTCCAGTGACAGCAACTGGTGTAAACCAGATTATTTCAGAAGTATGGCATTATTTTGTGTGATATTTGGGCAAAGAAGAAACTGTAAGATGCCCTTCTATGCCTTCAGTTTATGGGTCTTTCATTCTGCCAAGTAGCACAAATTCCCTCCCTCCAACCTTCCCAGCTGCTTGTAGATGACCTGTTTACTGAACATTCATCCATATTTGTTCGCACAAAAGTTTAGGGGAGGTTACACAATGTTGAATGTTTATCAATCATTCATTCTGATTTGTTTGTGGGGAGGTTGTATGATGTTGTCATCCTACACTTTTCACAGCATTTCTCTATCGCTTTCATTACCTCAAAAAGTTTTTTGTTTTTTGTTTTGCTTTGAAGAAGATTTGTTGAACATCAGCACCAAATCCACTTTGAATTTTGCAATCTTAACTTTGCATCACTGTGCAACTGAATCTCTTTGCAAAACAGCAACACTCTGCAAGCAGCAATATGGGGTAGCAAGGACTGGGCAGACGTAGTGTCACTGAAAGCTCACCAAAAGTAGTCCCAGACAACAGACCTTGTGGCTCCTAATTTAAGCCCTGGAGTTCCTGGCAATGTAATCCCACAATCTGAACCCAAAATTGTCACATTTCTTCAAATTCCCATGCTCAGGACTGGTCAAAGACATTTTCCCATCTCCCATCATGGCACATAGGACCCAAGATTAGTTCGTTATTTTGGCACCTGAGGTCTCTCCCTGTTCTTGTCAGTAAAAAACCCAGCAACAAATTAAATAACTAAACATTAGCTGCCCTTTCACAATACCCAAAAATGCTGAGGTGGCTGTTTCACTCTCCCCTAATGGTAGGGCTGGCCCTGAGTACACTTCTTTTATAACAATAGATGACAGAATGTGGAACATATTTCATTAAAGAATTTCAGACAGGCAGGTGCTGGGGAAGGCATATATTCTTCCGCATTCCTTCCTATTTCTGCGACTTCCTTCTTTGAGTGGAATGGGTCAGAAGATTGCAAGTCTCAGAGCTTGTGTGTGCATATTCTTGTTAGAGTCCAATGGGACAATCTCCATGTTTCAAGGAATTATTAGTTTTAGGTGTGTGTGTTTGCTTCCCTAGCTCCCTCTAACATGGTTCATAAAGCATCCAATACATCTCCGAGGACCTCCTCCCCGATTTCTTCCCTGGTCTGCTTAAAATTAGTAAAATCAGCATTGCTGAATTGCCCTACTCTTCAACTCTAACAGTTTTTCCCATTGACTTCGGGAGGTTTCTGAGACGAAGTCTGAACACCTGGTTTAGATAAAGAAAAACAATTGAAAAGAGGATTAAGAAGCTAAGTCCACCTGGATAAGATTGCATGAGAACTTCAACTTGAAGGTAATGATGTCATATCTTCTCATGGTGAATGGCCCTCTGATGTAAACTGAATTACTCTTTGGATCAAACAGTTACAACTTGAAAGTGCCTTACTTACAGTGCCATCCCATACATGTCTACTCAGATGTAAGTCCCACTGAGAGTAATGAGATTTACTTACTGGTAAATGTTTCTAGGATTGCAGTCTTGATATAGCCTTAATCCATAACACAGTGGGATGCAGCTACTTCAACTCAATCTTCATGCTTGCCCAACTCTGCTGCTAAAAGTCTTACTGTTGTTGTGACTTGAGCCGTGGAGCCTATTTTTGGCAAGTCTTCTGACTCAGACCCCAAACAAGGATTGTGTGGTCAGGAGAACCGACAAAGCTTGGTTGAACTTTGATCTACATCGATCTTCCCTGGGAGCTCTCCTAGGTGCTTGGCGTTGCTTCTAGTACTCCAGACTTGTTTATTAGAACATGCTACTGAGTGAAACATATGAACATGCGAATCTGCCTTATACTGAGTCAGACTATTGATCCATCTATCTCAGTATTAGCTGTAGGGTTTCAGACAAGGAGCTTTCCTCAGACCTACCTGGAGATGTGGTTATTGAACCCAAGAACTTCTGCATGCAAAGCAGATACTCTACCACTGAGCTACGGGCCTCCTGAAAGGCTCTGTTTGAGAGTGTCTACATTCTAGGTCAGGGTCTGGCTTAGTGCTACATGTTTTCCATGAATGTCAGGCCAACACATGGGTTGATATTGTCACCTAGAATCCAAGGCAGGAAATGTTCAGAGTCGAGGAGTATGCTACTATTTCCTGTCCCCACTCAGTCTATTTTCTGAGCAAACCAACACAGGACCAGAGCAGCTGGCAAAAAAGATCCACATTGATTCACACAGAAACACATAAGAACAGACAGAAAACAGAGAAGAGGGATTTGGCAGTCTCCACAAACACAAAAAGTTGAAGACAAACAAAAAATAAAAACAACTTACACAGTCCAGCAGACCACTGGTACAGGGAGTCTGACACCCATCAGAACCACTCTTCAGGTTGAGCAGGACAGCTATTTGCCCCAGGGGGAAAAATCAAACTAACTGGGTAGCAACTGCAAAAGAACTCCAAGAGTAAGTGCTTAACAAACAGCTGCCATTTGGAGTCAGACTCCTTTCTTCAGGAGATGTCATGGGGGAGCGGACAGCAAGCACACTTGGTGAAGAGCAGAGAGAAATGAGGCACACAGCTCACTTCAGCTAACAGGTTCTTTGTTAGCATAAAAACAAACACAGAGATCCATGATGTGTTGCCCGGAGTGCCCCTCCCCCTCTAGTTTGTTTTCTATTTGTCAGATCCCTCCCTTTGCCTATGGTGACTGCCAAGGGACTGGGGCATCTGCTTCCTTGCCCCTGTTCCCCATCCTTCAATATTTCCCAGTTCTTCTCTTTTCCTGGGGTGTGTCTCTTTTCCTGGGGTGTGTCTTGTCTCCCACCACCACAAACCTGGGTCCAAACTTTCTCCTGCACTTTCCCTGGAGGATTCCTGGCCAGGTGGTCTCCACCACTCTTCCACATCTGACCTGGAAGAAAGAATTGCCCTCAAGCTATTGCACAATAGGAGCCCAATGCGCCTGTGTCTCTCCATCCTGATAATGTTGTGTTGCCCTCCTCTGACTCTGAGACCTCTAGTTCAGAAGCCTTAGTGAGTCCAGAGTCTCTCCTTCTCTGGAAAAGCCAACAATTGCTAAAGCATGTTGGAACCTGTTAACGTGAAGAGGCTTATCTTACCAAAGGTGCAACTAGTAGCTGAGATAGAGTTGAACTTCCTATTTAAGGCTTAGCTTGTTGCTGAAGTAACATTTGCACCCTGCACTTATGGAGTCTCCAGCCTGAATGCTGCCTGGTGCTGTCCAAGGTGCTATGGATGCCTTGCCCCTTCCTTGCTGAGCTTGTTCTTTGAAACAACTGCTATGGGTCTTATCTGATGGTCCATTCCATCTCCATATGTGATTCATGTATCACTTGCACCAGATCTAGGTCCTTCAGCAGTAGAATGATTATTGCTTTTGGACTCTTGTTCTTGCAAAACACTGAAGTTGCAGGAATGGGCTTGCCAAACGTGATTTATTTAAAAGGATATCCAGTATTACAAAATTACATGGTTCATTGACTAAGAAGACTAGGATAAAAACCCTACATTGTGGTTGTACTGTTCCCCTCTTGAAATTTGATTCTGATAAAACTAAAGTACCCTCTGCCTTGTTATCTGGAGCTTTTAATCACTGGTAGTTGGGGAAGTTTTAGCTGGTGAATTTCATGATCATCCTATGCCTAGAAATAGGCAGAAATGAGGAATGTACAAAACTATATATAAGGGACCCTGGATTTGTGTAGGGCAGGCATCCCCAAACTCGGCCCTCCAGATGTTTTGGGACTACAATTTCCATCATCCCTGACCACTGGTCCTGTTAGCTAGGGATGATGGGAATTGCAGTCCCAAAACATCTGGAGGGCCGAGTTTGGGGATGCCTGGTGTAGGGTTTACTCCTTAGCCTTTTCTTCTGCTGCAATTTATCCTGCAAGGCAGTGGGTACATATTTTTCCCCTGGGAAAAGACTTTTTCACAAATGAGTGAAGCAACAAGACAATATGTCTACTTAAAAATAATAATCATCATTTAGTTCAATGGGACTTACTTTCAGGTAAGTGGGTATAGGATTTCAGACTTAGGCTACACTTACAAGAGAGTAAGTCTCATTGAACACAGTGGGGCTTGTTTCCAAGTGTAGGATTCTCTTGTCAGTGTAATGTGTATGTTAATTGCATCCACACAATTAATGGCATGTTTAGTTTGTCTCTGTGGTTATGAGAATCCCAAACACAGGAGACAGTGACTGTCTCACATGAGGCTGCGCATGCGGCTGAAGTCTGAAAAGCCATCCTGGTGTTTGGCTCTCTGCCACTGACCTCAATGTAATCAAAACCTCACTCCTCATCCACTGCTATATAAATAATTTTTGTCATCAGTTCAATGCTATCATTGTTTTGCAAGGTCAACTAGCAGGGACATACATACTGCACAGAAGCAACGTTCTCAATAGTGGGCAGGAATATTGTGTGTGGTAGGGGAGGGAATTCTCAAGTTTATTCACATATGAAATGTTTTAATTTGGAAGATTGGACAGTTCCACTTTTCCGCAAAATTTGATGGTGAACATTATTTTTGTTGAAATAAAAAAATTGCCCAGTAGCACCTTAGAGACCAACTACCGGTAAGTTTGTTCTGGGTATAAGCTGTCGTGTGCATGCACACTTCTTCATATTATTTTTGTTGTAGTTTTTGTGATTGCAAAGAGCTAGGTGATACGCCAGTATTTACAAGATGGCAAGATCATGTTGGAGCAGATATTTTTTTACAGTCTAATTTTAAGCTTTCAGAATAAATCATTGTAATAGAAATGCTGACTTTTGTTTCATTTCAGGGAGGCTGGTGTATTGCCATAATAGATGGCATGGTTTATAGACATTACCTGTTAAATTACCACTGCTTGCAAATGTCCCACTAATATATGCATTTACAAACACACTTTACCCAAATATATGTATTTTGATACATGTTAGCTAGCTATTTTTTCCTCCCCCTTCAGTTTTATTAAACATTTTCAACATATAATACACTAAAAAACCAAACCAAACAGATCTAATATGAACAGACAATCCAAAGAGTAAAGAGGAAAAATAAAATAAAAAAGGAGAAAGAGAAAGAGAAAGAGGAGAGATTATGCATATATAGCCCCCTATCACCCTTTTATCTTAATCCTCAATTCACAAACTGAGATATGAGTTTCCCCAGCTCTCACCTGGGATAGCCTCCACCTTCCTCAGCCTGAGGAAAACCACTCTAACCTGTCTCCTACACAAATCCCTTCTTCTTCTGTCCATCTTCTCCCTGTATGTGTCTTCTTTTATTCCAAATATAAATCTTCAGAGTTTGACACATACATAAAAGTAATATTAACAGAAAACTATCAAAAGTTAAAGATAGCAAACTGGTACACATTAGGTTGCCGGAGAACCGCATTACAAAACTCGGAGAAATGTGAATTCCGAAGGATGGCTGTGCTTTGGTTCACATTACCACTTCGGAAACTGCTTAGGTAGGCTTGCCTTTAAATGCAAACTAAACTGAATCCCTCTCCCCTTCCCCAATCACATAATCTGTTGCAGTAGCAGGAGAGGAGCTCACTCTGGGCCTCTTGGCTGTGCCATCCTGGAGCTGGTGCAGCAAAAACGAAGGGTCAAAAAACCCCTGTCTCCCACATTCTGCCCTGGCCTTGGCGAGCTTTGAATGAAGCAGTGGCTCCATCCTCTCTCTTCAGCTCCACTGCTCTCTGGCCAGGCATTAGGGCTGCTCCCTAATCCTTTTGGGATAAGCATCGGGAGAGAGTCTCTGAGGAACGAGGGGCTACTTGACTCACCTCCGTTTGATCTTTGGGTTAATGACCATTTAGTGTTAATAGGAAAACAACCGTCACTTTGCTTTTAAGCTGTTTGGTACACTAAGCAGAAGGCAATGACTTTATCCATTTTTAAGAAGGAACAAATGAAATCATTCATTCAGATACATTCCTCGGGTAAAGTCTGTGTGCATGATGCCCTCAGATCCCATGGAAAAACAAACAAAACCTCACCGAAACTGCCATACATGGGTAATTTCATTACAACAGTGCAACAGTCAGTCACCTCTTGTTTTCTTAAACTGATATTATTGAAAGATTGGCTCTTCTATTTATGGTTACATTTTTAACCCGTCTCCATAGCAAACTCTCCTATTCACTCAGTGTTAATAGGAGCAAAACTGAGATGGCATCGCCAGGGTTGGCCTAATACCAGAAGCAATGAAGGATTAGACCTGTGCTGTTATTGTTTGGCTGTTTTTGAAAAGTGTTCAGAATGAACTGTCAGCAGCAACTCTTTGGATATGAATAACAGGACACGATGCTGATTTAGAGGATGCAAAGTCATTGCATTAGGCTGCACTCCTAAATGCACTTACTGGAGAGTAAAGGGCATTGAACATGATAGCATGTAATTCTAAGTGGCCAGGTATAGACTGCACTGGAAGAAAACAAAAAAGTTGTAACAAATACAGGTGTTTTTTTTATTATTATTATTATTATTAAAATGAATTGGTTGCAATTCAATGCACAAATGCATAGGAATAAGCCCAAATGAATTTAGTGGATTAAAAAAAATTATAGTTAAAGGTAAGTTAAAGGACATGATGAGCCCTTGAGAAAAACAAAAGTAAAAGAAATAGCTTTATTGGGACTAACTAAAATGTCACATGGGCTTAATAAAATCAGTGCTTTTTTCTCAAAAAAATGTTTAGGGGTATGCATAGCCTTGCATCCCCCCCCGAAAAAAGCACTGAATAAAAGCATTAACCAATTGTTACTTTTGGACAGTTTCTGAGGAAATATGCAGAGGACTTTGCTGCATGTTTATTTATTTGCAATAAATAAATAAAATTTATTTGCACCGTCACCAAGGCCTAGTTCAAATAAAACCACACCATTATGAATGAAGCTCAAGCATAGGCGTTTCACAATTCTCTATAGAAAAGGTGCCCTTGACTTGTGGGTTGGCTGTAGACAAGGCCCATCTATGTGCATTTGTATTGTCCGTATAACTGTAAGCTGATAATTTTGTTATAAATGTAGGTGGCCATAATTGGAAGGGGGCGTTCTCGGATAGGAAGCTGCCTTACACAGAGTTAGACCATTGGTTCATCCAGCTCAGGACTACCAATGTCAACTGGCAGTGGTTCGCCAGGGTTTTGGATGGCATGAGTGTCTCTCTATCCCAACCCTACCTGGGGATTGAACCTGAGATCTTCTAAATCAGTGAGCCCCAAGAGTACTTCAACATGGAGCCTTCACACTGCCTTCCGAAAGCTGGCTAAGTGAGGTACAGCGCTTTGGGAAGGAGGCACAATGGTTCTAGAAACCTCCCACCTTCTTCCCAAAGCTGGAAAAGTGATAACTAGGCTTTGAGAAAGAGTCAGGAAGAGTCTAGGACCCTGTCAGAGCAGAGCCCTCATGTCTCCTTCCCAAAGCCCAGTGCCTTTCTTACCTAGTTTTGGGAGGGCTGTGTAAGGGCTGGGGTGATGGATGTCAAATATTTCTCCAGACTGCTCCCCAAAAAGCCCAGAGGGCCACAAGTGGCCCTCAGGTCAAACATTGGACCACACTGTTCTAAATGCAAATAAGATGCTCTATCATTGAACTATAGCCCTTCTGGGTAGCTGCAAGACTATGATGATTATGAAGATTATATTGGAGTAGACTGACCCTTTGACATTGGATTTAAAGGTCAACATAAACACATTGAATTGTCCCTATAAAGCTTTATGAAGCCAGCATGGATGCACAAATACTGGTAATAAAATATGCCCTCAGCAACTCACTCCCATGATTGAATTCATAACCAAAGGCAGCACTTAAGTTGAAGGGCACCAACCCTTTTTTGAAGTCAGTACAACTAATAATTGAATGTGGCCCATAATCAGAGAAACAAAAAGCCCAAGAGTAGACCAGTTCAGCTAACAACTTCTTATGTAAGCTTTAGTCATCATAAAACATCTCATTTATATTCATGGAGGCTTGATTGCTAGCTACTCTTGTTCAGAGTTCTCAAGACTTGGCGGATTGGTTTCTCATTTTAATGTTGATCTTCTACAGATGTAAAATGAATAACTGGCATTTATGTAACCTCTGTCATTTCAACCTCCAAAAAGAGCAGGCTCCCTCATGCCAAAAACGTCAGACATTTATGTGATGAACTATTACCTCACCATTAATGTTGTATATAATAGAGGAAATTTTAATTAGCTTGTTGAGTAGAAGCATTACGGTCGGGTACAGTGAATGGTTCTGTGGTGGATGTACACACAGCAGAATCCATCAAATACTGAATGTTACCTCAGGGCCATTTTGTGGTTGAGGACCCGTGGAGTTTCATGGACTTATCCTGTGACCTGACAGAAACCTTACTAAGCTTTAATACAAGATATTAGGTCAATGAAGATCAACTTGTTTCCACGTTTGTGGTAGAATGGCCCCATTAACCAGTTTATGTCAGCGTGCATAAATTGTCTTGAAAGGGGAAAGTTCTAGTAGGAAGTGGAAGTTAAGAGCTTTCAAGGGTCAATGGGAGATGATATGAAAGTTTTTGGGAGCTGAAAGGTACTGCTCTTTTGATTCAGCTTCTTTCTGTAACCTTCCACACCACTTTTTAGCTACAGACCCAAGAGCCCACTAGCCAAGGCAGAGCTCATGCCCCTTTGGCTACAGAAGCCTGTTAACAGCCTTAGCTAAAAGGTTCTTGAGTTTCTGAATTAAAAAACCTCTCTGATTTCTGCCTTTATGGGGACCAGAGCACTTAATCAAGGAAAAAAACCACCCCTAACAGGTTGTTAAAGAGCCTAGGGCTTGCCAATTAGAAGGTCGGCGGTTTGAATCCCCGCGATTGTCCCAGCTCCTGCCCACCTAGTAGTTCGAAAGCACGTCAAAGTGAAAGTAGATAAATAGGTACCGTTCTGGCGGGAAGGTAAACGGCGTTTCCGTGCGCTGCTCTGGTTTGCCATGCTCCCTTAGTCATGCTCCCTCGGCCAGTAAAGCGAGATGAGCGCCGCAACTCCAGAGTCGTCCGTGACTGGACCTAATGGTAAGGGGTCCCTTTACTTTTACCTTTAACAGGTTGTTGTTGAAATAAATAAGTTACAAGGTAGACCATTATTATTATCACTCCTTCTCCCCCTCCCCCCACTTGTGAAAGGTTATCCACAACTACTGTGATGGAAATCACACATGGGTGTGATTCTCAAGTCAAACACGGTCCTGCTTCTGTGCTTCCAGGTCTCTTGACTTACCCATGTCTGATTCATAAGTAAGTAAATATGGGCATGAGTATTTCCAGTGCTTTAATTCTTGACATGGAAATTGCTTGTGTGTATATTCCTAAAAAACTGTGTTGATGGAAGTATCGCTAAGTGAGCATGTGTGCTGGGAGGAATTCATGAACTCCACTGAAGCTCAACTGAAATGAATGGGAGCTTTTGAAAGAGGAATTACTTTGTTGATTGGGCCCCTGACTGTGAAGTAAAGAAGCAGGAGGACCAGGCTAAGGAGAAACAATATTTTATATCTGAGGCAGGTGGTTTTGTTCCAGAGAAGGATGACAGAGAGTTTGGGTGATTTCAGGAAGAGCCAGTGGCAGGGTTAGGCAATGCTTGGCACCTGCCAAGGCTTTTCATTGTGCCTGCATGTGCACACATGCATGGCTGCGGGGCATGCGATATTATGGCACATGTGTGATGCCCATGGTGCTCTACTTTGCAAATACGCCCACAGGCCCAAGGAAGTTGGCGATCCTTGCCTCCAATCATCGGCTCAAGAATAGTCTCACCAACTTCTGTGAACCTGCTCCAAATAAGGCAAATCATGGATATTGCTAACCCAGCCCTTCTTGTTTGGTAGAAAGAAAGCCAGTTGTCTTGACTCAAAAACAGGTCTGCATTCACTTCACTGAGTGAGACACATCATGTTGAAACACTGCTGAATCAGATCAGCTTGTTAGGTGAGTGCTTTACTCCAATCAGGCTTTAATGAAGAACTCAAATGATGCAGGAATGAGTATTTGGAACCTTCACAAATCCATGGTGCTGCCAATATGAACAACTTTAGATGAAAAGGTTTTCCCAACCACCACCCTTATTTTCCTCTGAAGGAGAACATTTGTCATTCCACTTATTCAGTGCTTCTCCATGTAGGAAACAGTTTTCTGGAAATGTGTTTCCTACAGAAAATGGTGTTTTCTGAATTCATTCCAGAAATATTGCCAACGATTCTTTTGAAAAAGTGAGGTCATAATTCTGCAGATGAAATCTCAGGTATATAACTTTTCCTCAAAGTTTGGGTGCCATCGAAATGCCAAATGAAGGCTTTTGCTTGGCCTTGTTTAAGTAAAGTCTGATGATGGATTGAACGGTGTTTCTCTCTCTGGTTGCTTTTAGGCTCAGGGTTTGAGCGCGGAAATGAATGGCATGGAATGTATTACCTGATGATGTATATGCTTCTTTGAAAAACATAAAACAGAACCCAGTTGCAGACTAAGAACAACAATATAGCACACTGAACTAGTATAGGGTTAGAGTCCATCCTTCATTGCACTGATTTCCTTGGAAGGGGTTGCAGAGTCCACATAAATCCTGAAAATCATAGGTGAAATCCCTCATCCCTGTAGACAAGAGGGACTATCCAATGGTTAGGGTGACACTGAAGGCTTTGGTGCTAAATAAGCCTCCCAACTCACACCAAGAGTCACCCAAGAATGAGAGGGCCCAGATCCACTCTTGAGGGGGGCACAGTTAACACAAAGCACTGTTATATGGCCACTGATGTCACCAGGCATAGGAAGGGATAAGAAGCCTCAGAGAAGGCCCGAGCTGTTCTTACATCTTACCCATCTCAGAACCAGGGCATTCTGAAATGGGTCTCTAGACAAGTTTGTGGAGTTCAGTACCAATGCTAATAGAAGTGGGGGAGAAATTCCATTCAATTTGCAGTTAAAGGTGAAGCTACACTTTCCAACACAATACGAGAAGCAAAACTCAGCCATCCTGTGAAATCTGCACTTCTCTGAATTTTTGCAGTGCACTCCTCCAGCCAAATAATGTGTGCAAGGATGCGCATACCAGGGTAATGTGCACATAAGAATGCACGCATTTGCAAAAATAGCAGACAAAATTGTGTTAGGGGGAAATTGTTTTGCAGAAATGTGCCCATTAGGCAAAATTGCACACAAATGTGTATATTAGAAGTTTGCACTAAAATGCTGGTGAATTCTCATGTGGACTTGCAGACCGAAGTGTAAATGTGGAGATCTGAACTTTAGATTAGATTGGAAAAATGAGAAACTAAGAGTGACAGAGTTGCCCATCGCTATACTAGCTGTCTGGTACTCTGGGTAGTTGCTGTCTGTTGATAATCCCGTTGGTCCATCTAGCTCCATATTATCAACCCACTGGGGACTTCTGGACAAGCTGTTTATTTATCATTTATCCTGTTTTGTTTGCATGCCCCCTGCCCATCAAAAGGTAAACTCAGAACAGCATATGAAAACTAACATTAAGAACAAATATAAAAGCAAGAGTAAAAACAACCTAAAATGCTCACCATAATATGCATAAAATAAAATAAATCAATAAGCTACAATAATGAAAGATTAGACAACATCAACCATTTAATGAGCATCCATTCTGGTTTGTTTGCAGGGAGGTTCGATGCTGCATCCAAGTGGGTTTTATCCCTTCCTATCCAGTGCGTTTTCCCATCACTTTTCTTAGCACAGAAAATAATAGTAATAATAATAATAATAGTAATAATAATGTTTGTTTGTTTATATCCCACCCATCTGATTGTGTTGCTCCAGCCACTCTGAGCGGCTTCCAACATAATATAAAACACAACTAAACACCAAGCAGGTAGCCAGTCAGGAAGGGTGGAACCAGGTGAGCTCTAGGACCCCGATCTGCTATCCCTCTGAAATCTGCCGCTGAAGCGATCCACCTCAGTTGGGCTCATGGCACAGCCAGCTCTAGTGGCTGAGCACATGCATTGCATACAGAAGGTCTCAGATACAGATAGGTAGCCGTGTTGGTCTGCCATAGTCAAAACAAAAAAAATTCCTTCCAGTAGCACCTTAAAGACCAACTAAGTCAGTTCTTGGTATGAGCTTTCGTGTGCATGCACACTTCTTCAGATACACATCTGAAGAAGGTCTCAGAGTCAATGCCTGGTTTATTCCCTTAGGAAGGGGTTAGATAGTGCACTAGGAAATGCAAAAGGCCACTGCCAGAGATCCTCAAAGGCCATTGCCAGAAGAAAATACTTGACTAGATAGGTGAAACAGTCTGACCTAGTCTATGGCAGCTTCTTATTTTCCTGTGGCTGTATTGAGACATACACACCAGCTTTACCTACAGAGACACGATGTTTCCTCTGCCAAGGAGAAGGAGTCGGGGAGAAAAGATTATGTGTCCTGCCATTGCCTTCTGTGTGGCTGGTGCAGCTTCCATGTCATTTGGGTTATACCTACATCCTAACATAGCCTTTAGAAGTGGTGCTTTCCAGTTGGGGATGGACTCCAGCTACAGCCAGCAAGGCCAATCATCAGGAATGATGTGAGTTGCATCGCATTCAGTGAATCTGCCCTAACACAGAGAGTTTGTGATTTGACTGTAGGAAACTTATAATAGTTGCAGCAGAAATGGTTCCTGCTGCTCATGGAGGCCACAAATGACATTGTTTTTGTGTCCGTATCTGGTTTTAAGAAACATTTTTGAAGACAAGAAGATTGTTGGAGCTTTTCTATACTAGAGCCGCTTAAGAGACAGAGAGAGCGAAGGAACACATTTCACTTAATTAGTGGAAAACTGCAGGTTCAGTCAAGACTCTAATGAGCACCACATTTTTACTGTGGGTTTCAATTACTGTAAAAGTGGACTGGATAAAAATCAGGGATGTGGTTT
This sequence comes from Podarcis gaigeae, assembly GCF_964106915.1. NCBI lineage: Eukaryota > Metazoa > Chordata > Lepidosauria > Squamata > Lacertidae > Podarcis > Podarcis gaigeae. Next base: position 25,327,143 of record NC_139683.1, on the reverse strand, counting down.
AGTACTTCCCAGATACAAATACAGAATGATCCAGCTGCTTGCGGTTCTTAAGTTTTCAGGAAAAGCAACAAATGACTGCAACCTCTTTGGAGCCACATCAACGAGACCACAAGCCATCCATCTTCTGAAATATCAAGGCTTCTAGAACCCCTTCAGAAGCCTATGTGGAAGAACCATGGTGCGAAAAACAAGTAAATATGCAGTGGAAACCATAGTGGATCATGGCATTGGAACTACAGCCTTAATTTTCCTAGCATATATTTTCCATTGTGTGGTGAACTAGAACATTGGGTTTATGTTGCTCTTCCCAAGTCCTAAATGCCCTTAAGTAGAAAAATCTCACATTGGCCAATAAAGGAAACCTTCCTATTGTATCATTGCATTAATTTATCCTTTAAAAGGAGGAGTGGAGTAGAAAAGGGCATAACATCAAATTTTAAATGTTTACTTGTATGCCTATAAAAACAGATTTCTTAAACTGAATCCATATTCAGATACACCTTGCTAATTTTGATTCTGTTCTTCAGTAGCATCAGCAGCTGTATTTTCTCCTCTGCTCCTTAAAGCATGTAATTTTAGAATTATCCTGTAAATTCTATTGAAGAAGAGAAAAGTAATAAAGGGATTTAGCTGTTTGTGGTATCAAAGTGATTGCTATCTATAGGAGTAGCATCTATAGTGAAGGACACTGGTAACCTAGGAGTGCCCTAGGTCGGGATCTTAGTTCTTCTGTGTCTTGGAAAAGTATTTTACTAATCAGGCATTGAGGTCAGATAAACCCCTGTGCTTGGAACAAGGACTTTACTGAGCCAGGGATACAGTCAGATAGGAACCAGTTAAGTAACAAATCAGGAAATGTGCATCAGGAGAAGATACCCTTGTCCCCTCTCTGGTGTGTACGGCAACTTACAAATGCAACTTGAAATATTTCATACTTGTTTTCTATGATGCTTTTGTTCTACTAAAACAAAACAACAACACAATACTATTAAAAACATCTTTGTTGTTGTTGTTTAGTCTGAGTTCATTCTGTTCACACACACACACACACACACACACACACACACATATATGAAATTTGTTTTGTTTAGTTGTCTAGTTCTGTCCGACTCTTTGTGATCCCATGGACCAGAGCACGCCAGGCACTCCTGTCTTCCACTGCCTCCCGCAGTTTGGTCAAACTCATGCTGGTAGCTTCGAGAACACTGTCCAACCATCTCATCCTCTGTCACCCCTTCTCCTTGTGCCCTCCATCTTTCCCAACATCAGGGTCTTTTCCAGGGAGTCTTCTCTTCTCATGAGGTGGCCAAAGTATTAGAGTCTCAGCTTCAGGATCTGTCCTTCCAGTGAGCACTCAGGGCTGATTTCCTTAAGAATGGATAGGTTTGATCTTCTTGCAGTCCATGGGACTCTCAAGAGTCTCCTCCAGCACCATAATTCAAAAGCATCAATTCTTCGGCGATCAGCCTTCTTTATGGTCCAGCTCTCACTTCCGTACATCACTACTGGGAAAACCATAGCTTTAACTATGTGGACCTTTGTTGGCAAGGTGATGTCTCTGTTTTTTAAGATGATGTCATTGCTTTTCTCCCCAGAAGGAGGCATCTTTTAATTTGATGACTGCTGTCACCTTCATTCTATCATTTTTTTTTGATAGAATGAAGGTGACAGCAGTCATCAAATTAAAAGATGCCTCCTTCTGGGGAGAAAAGCAATGACAGGCCTAGACAGCATCTTGAGAAGTAGAGACATCACCTTGCCAACAAAGGTTCGTATAGTTAAAGCTATGGTTTTCCCAGTAGTGATGTATGGAAGTGAGAGCTGGACCATAAAGAAGGCTGATCGCCGAAGAATTGATGCTTTTGAATTATGGAGCTGGAGGAGACTCTTGAGAGTCCCATGGACTGCAAGAAGATCAAACCTCTCCATACTGAAGGAAATCAACCCTGAGTGCTCACTGGAAGGACAGATTGTGAAGCTGAGGCTCCAGTACTTTGGCCACCTCATGAGAAGAGAAGACTCCCTGGAGAAGACCCTGATGTTGGGAAAGATGGAGGGCACAAGGAGAAGGGGACGGTAGAGGACGAGATGGTTGGATAGTGTTTTCGAGGTTACCAGCATGAGTTTGACCAAACTGCGGGAGGCAGTGGAGGACAGAGGTGCCTGGCGTTCTCTGGTCCATGGGGTCATGAAGAGTCGGACACGACTAAACGACTAAACAACAACAACAGTCACCTTCATGGATCACTGCCTTGCTGTGGCGAAGGGGCTTGAATAACTCAGAGAAGCTATGAACTATGCCGAGCAGGGCACCCAAAATGGACAGGTCATAGTGGAGAGTTTTGACCAAACGTGATCCACCTGGAGGAGGAACCAGCAAGCCACTCCAGTATCCCTGCCAAGAAAACTCCATGGACAAAGACAACAGGCATATAAAAAACATCTTTAAAACGATTAAACACATGTAAAATATCTCTTTAGCCAAGGGGCAAATGTTCTTTTTGTATTTGGAACACAATGAACATAAAATAGAGTGAATGCTAAAGATTTCATTAAATAGCTCAAAGAAAGCTACAAAGCATTGCAATTCTCTTACGTCTCTTCTGGTTGCTGGAGAACCTCTTAATTGACAATGAATGGACCCCTGTTCTTGGGACTTACATAGTTTTGGGGCTACATAAGACACACCTAGTATTTATGTCACATCTGGTGTTTGGGTTATTTATGCATTCCCACCAAAATGAAGTTCAAATTAATGTATGATAAGCAGTCTAAGGCTAGTGGAAACTCCCTGCAATGCGAGTCACCGCGGAACCCCTCACAAAACTTTATCTAGAAGGTTACCATCCCCACCTAGTGCTGTCTCAGCATAGCTGGACATACAAAACTATTATAGTATGGAATAAATACATCGGAAACAGACATAACTACTTAAAGGCCTCAGGCCTCACAGGATGTCCAGGCATGCAAGGAGCATTGTTGCACATGACCTAAATATCCTCAAGAGAACAACTGTCTTCCACAAGATGCTAATACACATCCCTTTGGTAATTAACCAAGCGATGACCGCATAAATATTATTAAGTTTCCTCAGCAGATCAAAGCTTAGCTCCATCCTTCTAGCTTTCCACCAAGTGACTCCCATCTACTGGGCCAAGCCAACCCATGAACGGGAATTCTACACATAACAGAAAACTATGGTTTGTGTGGCGAGTTCCCGCCTCCCCCCGGTGAAAATAAAGACACATGACACAAATATTTAGGTTAATGGGCAAAAAATGTCCACAACTTTATTGGTTACAAGAAGTTGTGACGATTTGCTACGAGGTAGGCGAAAAACCAAGTGGCTGGTGCCAATTTGCCAAGTGGAAAAAATTCCTACCAGGCCCCTTAACGGCGACCAACCGAGGTGCATAGCAAGGTCAAAAGGAAAACCTAAAAGGTGGGAGGGTGGGAAACCCGATGAGCTGAGGCGGCAAAAGAGGGAGATCCCTGGCCACGCCAGGGTGAAATCACGCAAGCCATGCCCCCCTAGGCCAGCTGATTGGCTGGCCAGGGGATGACGCAGCCAGGGATCCCCTCAATCACGTGGAGGCTGAGAGCCAGCCCCCGTGCACGTGGAGAGGGCATGAAGCCCACAACTCCACCTCCTCTAGAGTTCGGAAGTGGTTTTGCCAGTATATCTGAAGGAGCGTCTCCTCCCCCATCGTTCTGCCCGGACACTGAGGTCCAGCTCCGAGGGCCTTCTGGCGGTTCCCTCACTGCGAGAGGCCAAGTTACAGGGAACCAGGCAGAGGGCCTTCTCGGTAGTGGCGCCCGCCCTGTGGAATGCCCTCCCATCAGATGTCAAAGCGATAAACAACTACCTGACATTCAGAAGACATCTGAAGGCAGCCCTGTTCAGGGAAGTTTTTAATATGTGACATTTTAGTGTATTTTTCATCTCTGTTGGAAGCCACCCAGAGTGGCTGGGGAAACCCAGCCAGATGGGCGGGGTACAAATAATAAATTATTATTATTATTATTATTATTATTATTATTATTATTATTATTATTGCCATTGCATCTGTATCAGTCAGTAGTGGTTGGTGGAGCTCTGTTGCAGCAGCATAGGTGGGGATTGGCTGGATAGCCATGCACTACCACATGCCGAGTTCCCTACTGCTCTCAGTAGTTGGCAGTGGCCTGCAGTGTTAAGAAGACAGGGACCGATGGAGACCCACCTGCACTGACCCGTTCACTGCTATAGGAATTAGGCCATCCTTTTCGTTTAATCTTAGATGGATGGCCAGACCTGTCAGAGAGAACTCCATTTTTGTGACCAGCTTTCATTCTAGAAGAAGCTGGTGGATGGTTGTAAAATTAGTGGGTGCAGCCTCCCCCCTTTCATACTGTTTAGTTCCAATTGCAAAGTGTTTCTTAAGCTATTTTGTATCCGAACGCACACTCTCCTGACTCTGAGACTTAAAACACAAACAAAACACCGAAAACTTGAAAGGACAATTTTTTGAACATAATTCCAAAGCTATTTGTGGATTACTTTCCGTTTGCTGCTTGTAATCTGCATTCCTGAGGTAAGAGTGCTAAAAGGGCTGAGGATTTTCAATGAGCTAAGGGATTCTTCTAAAAAGGGCAATTTTGCTGGCTCTTAGCTTCTGTGTTTAGGCATGCTATGCAACAGAAACCACTTCTGTTCAACCACAAAATACACTTTATTTTCTTTGCGAAATGATCTTGTAACACCAAGTTATTGCCACTGCCAATAAATATATTGGTATATTATATTAATTTTATTTTTGTGCTTCTTCCTCTTCCTGTTACTACTTCAGTATTAAAATGGAATGTACTCCTTCCTTTTAAAACCATTAAAATGTATTTTCCTTCCCCTATTCGGCAGGTGCTCTGTGTGGCCCAGTCAGAACCCGCATCTGTGAAAATTAAATTTTAGAGCTTTGTTTTCTATAAATTATGACAAGTTTGTGGTCACAAGAAAGCTTTGTGGGTCTCTCTCTCTTTTACAAAAAAATATTTCTAAAATAGACATTTTACCATTAGGCTTAAAAAATGCAAACTATCTATTTTCTTTCCTGCATTGTTTATTCTTGGGCATCCCATTAATTCATAACTTGATTCACATTTGAAAATACATTTTAATTTTAGTTGGCAGCTTACAACAACAATAAAGCATTAAAGGTTATTGCTGTTTTATAAAAATATTCTACACATAAATTCCAGAAACTCATTATATCTATCCTGTCACATCCAAACCATACACTTAAAGCACACTCACAACATGTTAACAAGCATTGCTTCCCAAAAGAATAATGGAAACCGTAGTTTACCCCCTAGAGCTACAATTCCCAGCACCCTTAACAAACTAGTCTTGGTTATTCCTGTTTGTCTTAACAACATTTATGAAAAGTTCAAAACTTTGTGTATCAGAACCTATTGGCCTGTGCAGAGAAAATCTGCAGGTCATAGAGAACTTCATTTAATGTACCAACAAGCATCAAATCATCTCCTTCAGCAAATGGTCCACCTTGGATTCCAGAGGTGCCATACAGGTAAGAGGTAATCCCTACTCAAAGGCTGTTTGTGCATTACTGGCTTAAAATGCAGTTGGTTTCTCAGCTCAGCTCAGAGCTGATTTGGGGCAGGGGGATGCAGATAGCTCAATATCTCTTAAGAAATGGCAGGATTGATACAGGATAGATATGGATTATGGTTAATGTCATGTGCTTCCTAAACCAATGTTGGGAGTTTGCACTGGGTGCAGAGAAAATGGGACTGTGTACAGAGCCCAAGAGTTGTTCCCTAAAAGCACAGTGCCCTTTCAGTGTTCCCTACTGCAGCTATCGCATCACATCACATATATAAACAGCAAAGTCAGTTCTTCAAGTGTGGATTCTCGGTTGGTTGGTTGGTTGGTTGGTTGGTTGGTTGGCATCCGTCAGGAGACAATGGAAGAGTGCGCCTTTGGGGATGAAGTCAAACCATAGCAGAGTTACAGCCAGTGGCGTAGCGTGGGTTGTCAGCACCTGGGGCAAGGCAAGTAATTTGTGCCCCCTAACCCATGGATTTGCGCCCCCTAACCCATGGATTTGCGCCCCCTAACCCTAACCCCCAGATGTTGCGCCCGGTGCGGCCGGCCCCCCCTGCACCCCCCGCGCTACGCCACTGGTTACAGCTCCTGCTGTGGCTGTAGAGATGGATACAGGAGTGGCACGTTCTGTTGCAGCTAGGGGCAGATGAAGGTGTTAAGTTGTGTTGCTGCAGGTGCACCATGGCGTTCCTTCTTTCTGCACTCCTCCAAGTGGTTGTTCCTGTGTGGAATCATGTGTGGATTCACATGCAGCCAAAACAGCATCATCTGTGCCCAAGAAGGAGGTACCAGCAGGCTGCAGGTGTGCTGGCTATAATGGAAAGGATCATCCTGTAAGTGGAAGCCTGAACAGGAGCAGTCTACATTGCAACATTTTGTTGCAGACTACATGTGTTTTTATAGTCCTATTTTGTTTAGCAGATTAGAGCTGTGTTCTGCATCCGCTGAAGCATCTTAAAAGCACTGCACTTGATGTGAGCATTCCAGTGTTAGGTACCTGAAAGAAACCAGTTATTCAAGTTGCAAAGGGATGGAGATCAATGCATCAGGAATGCGTCATCTCTTTACAAGGTGCCATGAATGTAGTTTAAAAAAAAGAAAGATGCAGAAATAGTTCCATCTTCCAAAATGGGAAATATCTGCTGAAATGCAGAAGCTTAATTACTGTATTGCATTTTAAAAACTATTGATTCTTTTTTTGGCTTTTCTGTTCCTAAAGGATGCCAAATTATGCTACTGAACAATTAATACTGAGGGATCATACTTAACTTTATTTCATTCAATACTAATCTTAAAAACACAGTAATTACTAGACTCTGAAATTGGCTAATGCTAGGTTTGTGCTGGAGAACATCATCTCAGTAAATATGCAAAGGCACTGGCTTTCTTTCTTTTTTTTTGGCATGGAATTCAATTTGTGGGAGCAAAGGCATAATTAGAGTTGTCCACAACACCATCCCCTTAATGCTTCCAATTGCCTTGCTTCCTCACAAATTTGCCAGTTTACATCCCAAAAAAGAATGGTGGAATAATCAAGAGTTAGCAAAAGCCACAGACACTTCTTTGGAATAGCTTGTTGCAATGTGGTCTTTGAGGCTTCCTGGAAATAAATGCATGGAGGGAACTACAATTTCTCTCTGGAGAAGAATGAAAACCAATGCATTTTTAGAGGACAAGTAATTAGGCTGATCTTCTGGGCAATAACTGTCAAGTCCAGCAGTTGGCATCCTTGGGAAGCTTCCAAGGTCCCAGTGCCCAAGGCAGGCCCAGCATGGGCCCCTGACCTACTGCCTTTAAGGAGAAGGAGCAGTCATTGCACCTGCCCCCTCTTCTTAGGTGGCAGTGAGACTTCGGGTTTCGCTGTAAGAGTTGGGTCTCCTTTTGGGCTGCACTCCTCATCAGTTGCAATAGCAGTCCCCTTGACTACATTTTTTTTTGCCACTTGGTAGATGAAAGCAAGCAATAAGGTGGCCACTTCTGCATCACCAAAACCAGAACACAAATGAGGAGGCATAAGGAGATTGCCATGTCTGACTTCACAGTACGAGGATCTCAAAAAGAACAAGGAATAAACTGGCAAAAGCGGGGGGGGGGGGGGCAGAGAACATGTCTTTGGCTGGTTCCTTGCACTGGTAATTGCTTTGCTGTGATTGAAGCAGAATGGATTTAAGCAAAATTTTCAAACAGCAGAAGATGCAGATGTCTTTGGACACGAAGACACGCTAAGCTACTCCACTGGGTTTTAATCAATGGGACTTAAAAGCTCCTACACATGTCAGTTTAGAAGTAAGTTCCATTGAGTTCAATGGAGTCCACTCCCACATAAAAGGGTATAGGATGGCAGCCTTTAAACTCAGGGAAAGAGTTTGTCATGTGCTCAGGATGTAAGAAGGCATTAATTTCCATTCCAACCTATATTTGTTGCCTGCAGCCCTGTTTCTGTTCCACAGCAGTCTGGCTTCTGGCAAAAACAGCATCATTCATGGTGATGGAATTTTACATAATTAATTATAGTTACAGATAGGTAGCCGTGTTGGTCTGCCATAGTCAAAACAAAAAAAAAATCCTTCCAGTAGCACCTTAAAGACCAACTAAGTTAGTTCTTGGTATGAGCTTTCGTGTGCATGCACACGTCTTCAGATATCTGAAGAAGTGTGCATGCACATGAAAGCTCATACCAAGAACTAACTTAGTTGGTCTTTAAGGTGCTACTGGAAGGAATTTTTTTGGTTATAATTAATTATGTAATTACAGATGTAATTCCCCACCATTCACCTCAATGCAAAGGAAACATAATTCACATGTGGGGGTGGGGACTCATTAATTGTACTGTTTGCCATCTGAAAACAATAACAAATGCCAATTGTATTTTGTTGGATTGATTTCTGGTCCAGACATGGAACAGATAAGTGAGCACCAGGAATTTCTGCTCCCATTCCCATCAGAATTCTCTGACATCCCTCGCCTGTGCTGAACTCATCCATGGAAATAAGTAGAGTTTAGGATTTTACTGTGCTCACACAGTGGAGACACATAGGGTTTGTATGGCCCAGCCAAAGTTAACCGCTTTCACATTTCACCAAGTTAAATGCTTAATTTAAATCAATGGGTCTTAAAAGAGCACAACTTTGCATTATGTCTTCTATATAAAAAAAAAAATATCAGTGCAGCATTATACCAACAAGACTCTTCAAGTCACAACAGAAAGCTCAGGGCAGGGACTCATGAAGAGTTGCAGCAGGCTGCTGCGCCTGAGGGCAGATTATTTGGCTTCATCTCTTCAGCTGTTCAAAGTGCAGAAGAAGACATTGTGCAGAGATAATAATGCCTTCATCCTGTTTCCTACAGGGTTCTTTTCCTTCCTCTCCCCTGTTTCCTTAGAACACAGTTGTGTCCTGCAATGTAATGCATGGTGGGTTGTTCATAATTTATTCTTTTACCGTCACTGTCAGTTACAGATGACCTGGCAAGGGGACCAGAAAACCTCCAGGAAGATTAACGGTTGCCAGTTCTTAATGTCATTGCCTCTTCTTTAAACCAGTGCTGATGTTGGGAGCAGCCAGCTAGATGTCACCAGGCTTGAGCGACTCTTTTCGAGCAATAACAGGAAGAAAATCCCTCCAGAATGTGATTTAACTTCAATAGCAAGACCCTCTTGTTATCCGAGTGACCTAATTTCACTTTTGTCCCTCATTTCCCTGGTTGAAAGGGATCATGGATGATTGTTAGTAAACACTAATGAACTGCCTTTCCCAGCAAATAGCTTTGTGCGCTAATCCTGGCTACTGGCAGAGCCTTGCCTTGCAAAGGTGGACATTCTCCCTCCTAAGCTGGAGCAGATCTGATTGTGATAAGCCCTGCTGGAATTCCTGTCTGGGTGTTCTGTTTGACCTGGGTGGCAGGAAGAAGTCAGCGGACATCATTCAACACCCTGGAGTGTCAATTTCTTTTCAGCTGTGTGTGCTACGTTGGAGACATGCCCAGTTCTGAACTTTTTACCTTCTCTTCTAAGGATTTTTAATGGCAAAAACCATGACCATCTCTACCACTCTGGGAAATAAAGGCTGGGGTGTTTATTCATTTCATCTTATAAAATGTATATTCTATGCACGATTGTAAAAAGAAACCCCAAAGTGGTTTACAAAAACAGCAGGTATTATATTTGCAAGAAGTTACCGACTAATCCAAACATGGTTCTGTAAGTCGCACAACCGTTTAGCATTCATTTCTGATTCCTTTTTAATTTTTTTTTATCATGTCTTTGTTAGTGCTGGCAGCAAACATGGCTTTACTTTACAATTTATTTCCAGGTCGCCATAGCATTGGAACATCCACTTTAAATAAACATCTGTCACCACCACTGTCATCTGTTTGTACATCGCCTTCCCAAAGTAAACCATGCTCAAGGCGGTTCACAGCATCAAAATATTTGACACCATTCATTTAACACTCACTAAACAACAAAATATAAATAGCCATATATACCAGTGGTGGTGAAGCTATGGCACACGTGTCAAAGGGGGCACTCAGAGTCCATCACCCCAGCATGGAGCCGGCAGAAGGCAAGGGCAGAGCATCGAGTCCTCAGCTCAACTTGGGCAGCCGGAGCGCCATGTGCGCGGTGGTTCGGTGCAGGAAACTGCGCGGCAGGAGCGGGATGTGATGCCCGTCAAGGCGCCAACTCTCTCCAAAACAGAGGTTGCAGCTATTCTTTGGCCCGAGTTTTTTTGCTGCATGAGCAGGACAGTAAATAGCTGAAATCTCCAATCTGGCCCGTCTGCTGCTCCTTTTGTTCAGCTGCTCCACGTGGGATGCCCAGACTGAGAAGGTGCCCTTGTGGCCAGGGAGGTGCAAAGGGAAGGGCTGGGTGGCGCATTGGTCCCATTTGGATACATGATGCTATCCCCAAGTAGGCGCTCACATTGTTTTCAGAGGCTAGGCATGGATCCTGGGACTTGTGTCCAAGTAGAAGCGCCTCGGATGGGGCATCAGGGGGTGCAAAATGGAGCCACAACCCCCAGGGCGCACGTTTTCCCTTGAGGAGCCTCTGCTGTGGGTGGGGAGGGCACAGTGCTCTTCACGCGCTCAGAGGTGCACTGCCGCCTTGGTGGGCCACCAAGAGTTCCAAGCAGCTGCCTTCCTCCTCCTGCTGCTACAAGGTTGAGGATTCACATTAACGGTTCAAAAGCATGCCAAATGCAAACTTTTGCCATTCAATAAAAATATGGTTGTATCAATGAAAGCTTTGTTATTGTGTTTTTCTTTTAAGACAAAATATGTATGAGTTGTTTTTTCTAAACTAAAACCCCAGAATACAGATTAAATTGCCGTTTTGGCACTTTGTGACAAACAAGTGGGTTTTGGGTTGCAGTTTGGGCACTTGGTCTCTAAAAGGATCATCACCACTGACATATACAATGAACTGATGTAAATTTCTCACATTGGCAAATATGCAATAAAATGAAACAACCCAGTGGTAATTTGTAACAATAAAAATAACAACAAAAATACAAGAACTTAACCCAGATAAACAGAGAAAAAATAATTCTCCAAAATTAAATCTTGCCCCAGCAAAAGCCCTTCAACCATATTGCACCATGATGATCTCTAGACACCCTGAACAGTGTTTTTCGCTGGAGTCATAGCAACACAGAGAGTGTATACATTCGTTCATCTAGCTCAACATTGTCTACACTGACTAGCAGTGAATCTTCAGGTTTTCAGATAGAGGGCTTCTCTTTGCCCTTTCTGGAGATGCCAGGGTTTGTTTGTTTTTTTATAAATATTTATTAAGAATTTTTATAAGAAAAAAGCATAAATAACAAACAACATTGCTTATGTCATACACAAAATTTCATGACTCATTTGGACTTCCTCACGTCTCCCGCTCCCACTTACATTGTTAAAAAGTTTTTCCAAGCAAATTATCATCTTGTTTACAATCTTATATCCACTCATTTAAATATAATCTGATAGTTCTCCCAAAGGATTTGTCTTTTCCTTAATCTCACTTATCATCTAATTTCAATCTAGTTTAGTGGTGGCCAATTATTTATGATCAAGCATCCTTCTTAACATTCAATCAAATTACAATATTTTTGTAAATAAGTTTTAAATTTCTTCCAATCTTCTTCCATCCTTTCTTCTCCCAGGTCTCGGATTCTGCCGGTCATCTCTGCCAGTTGCATATAATCTATCAGCTGCATCTGCCATTCTTCCAGTGTGGGTAGATCTTGAGTCTTCCAATTCTTGGCAATAAGTATCCTTGCTGCTGTTGTTGCATACATAAAAAATGTTCGAGATACCAGGGTTTGAACCTGCATGCAAGATGCTCTATTTCTGAGTCAGTCAAGGCCCTGCCCTCCCAGACCAGGAAAGAAGAGACTGAGAAGAAATATGATAGCCATCTTCAAACATCACATGGAAGATGGAGGAAACAGAAATAACTACTTGAAGGCCTCATGCTCCATGTAATCTCAAGGGATGCAACTCCCATGATTTGGGCAGAAAATGACAGTCTCAGAAACATCATTTCCTGTCATTCAAATTGTGGAAGTCTCTGATAGCAAGGTTAGACTTGGGTTCTTTCTGTAGCACTGCTATTGCCCCACCAGTCAACTCCACTTGTGGCCATGATCCATGGTCCACCCAGGTGAGGGCTCTGGATCGCCTCTAAAATTATTTATTTTTCAAGTGAGAGTGATCTCAAATCTTCAAGGCACGCTTAAAAATATCTGTAGACCCCTCAAGCCTTTATACAGCTCCGAGAAAGAACCAGAGGTGATCAAGCTTTTGTAGGTGAATTTTAAAGCTAGTTGAATAAGGAGATACACATATAAATGGTGTGTGGTGCCTTTTCTGACTGACCCTTCCATTTGCACCATGAGAATATTAATACTAGCCTACCTTACATCCCTGCAAGGATAGTGACTCAACAATGTATATGAAGAGAGGGAGTCAGAGAGATCATTTCATAACTTGCTGTATCTTTTAAAGAGTTAATAATCTAGCAAAAAAAAAAAGAAGTTTCTTTTTCAGCATAATTTCAGCATCCATATATATTTCTGTTTCTTTGGGGTGGATTTTTTGTTAGCACAGTTACTGCAAAGAGGGCATCCTTTTAAAAGCCCTTTAAATGAAGGAGATGACCAATTTGTCATATAGTAAGCCTTCTCAGATTACACCTTTTATTCTTTGGATTGCAGAGACCCTAGTCCAGGGCTTTGGTATTTCCCCCCAGTCCCTGCTCACTGTCATGTGACTGCGGATGAATAGAAGGGAATGGCAGGAGGTTAAATGTGAGAACGTTGTGTTTTTAGACAGCTCTTATGCTCCCTGGAAAAGTTAATTAGGAAGTGAAACCTTAAGCAGTTGACAGTGAGCATTGTTGGCTGCTAGTGCTGTGTGACAAAGACCACGGGGAGGTACTTCACTTTCTTTTGTAAACAGAAAGGTAAAGAATTTGCCCAAAAATGTATTGGTGAAGCTCTGCTTTTCATCATGGCCCAACCACACAGTAAACAACCGAAATAACTTGTTTTAATAAAGGATGGTGTTGAAACATTTATCAGCAAGCTCTTTCGCTTTCCATTCCAAAACCATGTTTGGGTTACAGAAACCCTCGCCTCGAAGAAACACAAACTGAAAACTTCGCCGTAACTTTTCCCTTCGGTTCAAGGTCAAGAAACGTTAAGGAAGCATTTGGGGGTTGAGGCAATCATACAATTCTCTCCCGGTCAATTAATTCAGTTTGCCCAAGAATGCATTGATTGCAATTGGACCGTTATGTTGGATTTCATCAGATGTTGCCATATTTCGTACTGCTGCTGACACATCAACAAGAAATTTCTCAGCAGACCAATTATTAAAAAAAGAAGTCATTTTCTCATATATTCTCCAGGTGTAATTCCTGCCTCTACACATGTGTTGTGTAGTGTAAATTGCTGGAAAAGGAATTAACTAAACAGACTTTGGGGGGAGTTTATGTAATCTGACAGTTAAATCTGACAGGAAGCTAAATGAGTGTAACCATGGGGAGAATGAATTTGCTCTCTGCCTCAAATTCTTCCCAGTGCAGTCTGTGTACCACAGTCTTCAAGTGAAAAAGAAAAACGCCTTTCAAATATTTCAGAGGCCACAATAGAGGAATAGATTACCTCAGGCAAGCTGCTCTCCTTCAGCCTTTTGTAAAATGGAAATATTAACAATAACTCACCTCATAACAATATTAACAATAACCCACCTCAAGACAAGCGCTGGCTTATCCTGCTCCCTAAACTTGGCAGAGGCAGCACTGGTGGGGAAAATAGGGACATTCCAGGATCAAATCAGAAACTGGGATAGCTTTCCCCTCTCCTGCTGGTGCCAATACCTCTGCCATGGCTGTTACTGGACACACTGGTAGTCTCAGGGCCTGGGGCACCACATGGTTTGCCAGCCCACCATGGGCACACATATGTCTTTCATAACATCGAGCTCTGTGTGAGACCAAAATTTAGTGGCCCCAAATGAGTGAAGCAGGCTGAGTGAAAAATAGACAGATTCACATCTGAGTTCAAAAAGACACACAAAATCAGCAGACTCCCCCTTATTCTTTCCACAGAGTTGTAGTTCCCTGAGTGGTTTAATAATCAATCCCTCTTCCCAGGGAATTCTGGGAAATGTAGCCCTCTGAGGGCTCGGCACCCTCATTTAACTACTGTCCCTAGTATTTGTTGAGGTAAAGCTATGACTCTAAGTGGTCTGATCCTGTTTTAGTGCAGATGAGGACATAGAGATCACAAACACACCTTGAGCAAGCTGAAAAACACTCTCAGTCATGCTGATTTGACTCGGTGGTTGGATTAAATCACTCCAGAATCAGAGGCGTCATGCATCTAAATACCAGTTTCTGAGGAGCACAAGAGAGGAGAGTGCTGTGACTCTCATGTCCTGTTTGTGGGATTCCCATAGGCATTTGGTTGGCCACTGTAAGTACAGGATCCTGGACCAAAAGGACCTTTGGCCTGATCCAACAGGACTCTCCTTATGTTCCTATGAACTAGGTGTATAGTAATCAAAAACCACAGGGCTTCTTTGCATTTATTTGAATTGGAGATGCAAAGAGGTGGAGGGAATGTTCTTTCATATGTGGTAGACTTGTAAAAGAGTAAAATAGTATTGGACAATGATCCATAATGAATAAAAAAATTGGTTAAAAGTACTTTCCCAAAAAAACCCAGAGTCCTTTCTGTTGGGGATAATTAAAACTGAAATTCCCAGGTGTCAAAAAAGGTTCTTTATGTATGCTACTACTGTGGCCTGTGTTTTGTTAGCCCCAAAATGGAAAACAAGTGAGGTCCCAAGCAAAGAAGAATGGCAAGTCGACAGAATATGTGCAGCTTGCAGACTTAACATATAGAATAAAAAAACAAGAAGAGCATACATTTGAAGAAGATTGGAAAATTTTTATTGAATATATGGGAAATAATTGTATACAGCTGAAAATGCTGGCAGCATTAAGATAAATTCAAACAAGTTTTGATGAATGCAATCATGGAATACTGAATGATATAGTTTTTGTAAAATATGCAGGGATTTATGATATGTAAAATGAACCATGGAAAGAGGAGAAGGGGAGTCATTGATAGCTTAAGGATGTAAAATGAGTATTTTAAATTGTAAAACAGAAAATTTAATAAAAAATTATATATATATGAATTGCAAAACACTTTCTGATGAATGCAATGCGGTTTGCACCATCAAAAAAAGGATTTGAACATAGTCCCCAAGGGCATAGGCACAACTATTGCTTAAAATGGTACTGGAAGTTCTTGCATTTATAATCCAAATTGCCGGCGGGGGGGGGGGGAGACTTTGAAGAGCAGTCATTCATTCCAGGGGGGGGGGGATGACTCTTAAATGTCCATGGCAAAAATTGCCCCAAATCTCATACACACTCTGTTGGCTGGACCACACCAGCTCTTATTAGCTTCTTGACATCCTTCAGCATTAAATGTTTATGTTTCAGGAGAAATGGACCCCCTTTTCTGGAAACGGCTTTGACCTCTGTTTTCATTCCCTTGCTCATGTTGATATCCTGTTGAAGAAGCAGAGAGTGGCTGCCTCTTTCTTCAAAAGCGAGCATGTTTGGTTTAAAAACAAAGAATTTCATCGGCACTACAGGTAGGAAATAACTTCTCTCAATATTTATATTGCTCACAGAACACCTGGAGAATTTCAATTCATAGCAAATTTGGAGAAGAGAGTGGGAGAAAACCATTCTTAAAAGATAAAATTGCTTCAGGGAAGAAGAAGAAGAAGAAGAAGAAGAAGAAGAAGAAGAAGAAGAAGAAGAAGAAGAAGAGCCCGCTGTTTCTATTCTTTGTAGTAGCGACTCAGCTCTTTACATACTTTGGCACAGGGAAACTTGTGGGTTGGTTTTTGTTTTTTTAAGAATTGCTTTTGTAAACAGCAGTAGTCTCCCTTTATAAGCTTAGATCTAGAGGAATGTATGCAACGTTAAAATGTTGCAAAGAAAGCACTTAAATCTTAAATAATCAACTTGATTCAGCCTACGGCATTTCTGCTGGCTGTCAGGAGGAATTCAGTTTACTGTCACTGGAAAGCAAAAGCAGTTAATTGTTTTCTATATTAACCACCCCAAAGTGAAATCACAGCTCTCCCAAGCTGCCATGTGCTGGAGTATTAATTCCCCAAGAGCGTGCTGAGTCACATCGGTGTGTCGAGAGAGAACTGCTAGTGGGGCCACGAGAAGATAATTACTTATGTAATTAAAAGATCCTGTGTTGGCCCAACATACCCACTAAACAGGGCAGAGAAGCTGCCTGCTGGATCTCTGTAGGATTCAGTGCTCTGGCTGTGACTCCTTTGAATCGTCTCTTCAGGAGAGCTGTGAGCTCTGGTGTCTGCAGATGATGTCACACATGGGCATCATGATCTTGCTGACATGCCCACCAGCCAGGTAAACATGCAAGAGGAGCAGGTGTTGCCATTCCTCAGCAGCTGCTGGACATAGGAATGGCCCAAGAGATGATGCCTGTCCTGCTGCCCCTTCAATTCCCTCCCTCACCCATCATATTGCGGAAAATCAAATCACTACTACTACTACTACTGGAAGGGACGTGGGGGGTGCTGTGGGTTAAACCACAGAGCCTAGGATTTGCTGATCAGAAGATCGGCGGTTCGAATCCCTGCAACGGGGTGAGCTCCTGTTGCTCGGTCCCTGCTCCTGCCAACCTAGCAGTTTGAAAGCACGTCAAAGTGCAAGTAGATAAATAGGTACTGCTCCGGTGGAAAGGTAAACGGCGTTTCTGTGTGCTGCTCTGGTTCACCAGAAGCGGCTCAGTCAGGCTGGCCATGTGCCCCAGAAGCTGTACACTGGCTCCCTCGGCCAATAAAGCAAGATGAGCGCCGCAACCCCAGAGTCATCCGTGACTGGACCTAATGGTCGGGGGTCACTTTACCTTTACTACTACTACTACTATGCCATAAGATCTACTATGTCCTGTAATATCACATATGGTATGTACAGTTATTTATGGTTTTATATTATTTTTGCTGTAAAAAATGTGAGAGCATGATATTGTACTTATTTGTATTACTTAGAGCTTACTGATGAAGCCCAGGACGGCGAAACAAGGCCAATATTCCGGAAATCCTTGTCTTAGACTCTGTGAAAGGATTCTGTGGAACTGCTACAACCTTTCATGTGGAATGTTTGGACCTTATGAACAGGCAGGAATAATAGACACTATTACACGGATGGACCTTATGCATGAACTGACTAGAGAATGATCTGATCCACTGGGTCTTCTGATTTGTTCGTTTGTTGAACTTTATGAGCTACTGGTACTTCTGTTGAAATTTATGATTTGATACATGAATAGTATACCTTATTTATCTAAAAACACAGCCGGTTACGTCTTGTGTGTTTATTGAGTATGCTTTACGTGATCATGGGTTTGTTTGTTGTTGTTTTGAAAATCAAATGGTGGCAAGACCCAAGTGACTGACTCAGTTCAGAATATTATTATTATTATTTATTAAATGTGTATACTGCTCTTCATCTGTAGATATCAGGTCAGTTCACAATAACTGCTGCTTCCCATTGTTGCTCACACTGCAATGTAAGTCCTCTAGGGCACACCGGTGGAAGGCAGATCTCCAGAGTTTCAGATGGAGAAGAAATTCATTAGTTAGCATTTTGTCATGAGCTTCCCTAAATTAGCACTTCCTGAACCAATATGCAGATTGAAATACGATTCTCCTTTGAAATTCTCTCTTCTCTGAATTTTGTGATGCAGTTCTCCAACCAAAGAATGCATACAAAAATATGTATATTAGGGGAAATTACATACAAAAATGCATTCCATTAAGCTGAAATTGTTTGCAGTAATGTTTATAGTAGGTAAAATTGTGTGTGTTTGTATGTGTTTATAATATAAAAATCTATGGTATGTATTTTTTGTATTTCTATATTATAAACTCCCCATTATCCTCGGATGAGGGACGGTATAGAAATTTAATAACTAATAATAATAATATATGAAAATGTGTGTGGAAATGTATATGAATTTTCATGGCAACTTTTTCTGGTGCGAAATGTTTTACAATGACATGGACTGAACTTAAGATCGGGAAAGTGAGAAATGGAGAGAAGTTGAAATGACTGGATTTGTCCATCCTTAGCCAGAGTTCACTTTGTCCAAGACGCCCTAAAGCTCTGCTGGAATTGCTGCTCTAGTCCAGTGGCTCCAAACAGCGATATTAGCTAGGAGTTCCTGCAATATGCTGGGATATGAACATAGCATGATGTCACTGTGCGAGGTCAATGTCAGAGAGAATAGCAGGTTTATTGTGCCATGTAATAATGTCTAAGTGACTGATGTGTGTGAATAAATCACAAAGTAAGGGGAGTGCAAGAATTCTCACTCTAGTTTGATTCCTGCGAATGACAAATCGCAAGAACAAGCCCCTTTCTAACACTGCCATTGGGTACCCCTGCCAACAGAATCAAAGCTCACAAAATGGAAATAAATCATCATTTCCTTGCATATATTTCCAGGCACAGACGGTTTAAAAATATATATCTGCCCTGTGCTCTGTGACATGCCCTGCTTGGTGATTTCCCAGACACTTCAGCTGGTGCAGGACATGGACACCCCTTCTTTTCATTGGGTTAGGGTTGCAGAGAGGGCATTATGCTGGTGCTCTGGCAACTGGAAACGGCAACCTGTTATATTCTGGGGGAAATGGAAGGTGCTGGCCCTCTTCACCCATGTCTTGCCATTGCTGGACCACAGGCAGCCATAAAACGAGGGACAGAAATCATGTGTGAGAGCTAAGACTCATGAGTCAGCAGAAACTTCTTGTCACCCTGCAATATTCCAGCCTGACCTAGAAACCTTTGTCCAGTAGCACCTTAGCGACCAACTAAGTATATTCTGGGTATAAGCCTTCGTGTGCATGCACACTTCTTCAGATACAGTGGTACCTCGGGTTAAGAACTTAATTTGTTCTGGAGGTCCATTCTTAACCTGAAACTGTTATTAACCTCAGGTACCACTTTAGCTAATGGGGCCTCCTGCTGCCACCACGCAATTTCTGTTCTCATCCGGAAGCAAACTTCTTAACCTGAGGTACTGTTTCTGGGTTAGTCTGTAACCTGAAGCGTCTGTAATAACCCAAGGTACCACTGTACACTGAAGCTGAAGTCACCAGACCCTTATATATAGTGGGAGGGTGGGGTGGGGTTTTACCCCAGAAGGGTGGTAGGAGATGGGTGGTTGACTCAATGGGTATGGTAAACCTGTTGAAGACTCTTAATGACTGCAATTAGTCCTACAGGAAAAGCAAAGGACAGAGACAAGAATCCAATATCTCTATTCAGACCAGGTCTCTCCATAGTTTTCCTACCACCCTTCTGAAAAAAACAAAACCCCACCCCACCCTCCCATATATATAAGGGTCTGGTGACATCTTTTTCAGTGTATCTGAAGGAAGTGTGCATGCACACGAAAGCTTATACCCAGAACAAACTTCGTTGGTCTCTAAGGTGCTACTGGACAATTTTTTTATTTTTTAAAATTTATTTCGACTGCTTTAGACCAACACGGCTACCTACCTGAATCTAGAAACTCTTTGAGGCCAAGGAGAGTCAATGGCTGGCCTGATTTATGGACTCATTTCAGAACCCAGAAACACCATGTCATCCAGTGAATGCTGTAGCAATCTTCTGTTAAATGAGCCCTTTAAACCTGTGTGGATTTTGCTCTGAACTGTGTGATGCACTGCGCACTCCATGTTCCCATGCTTGTCGAATGCAGGTCCTTGAATGGCAGATAATCTAATAGCCCATTGGAAATAATGGCAGCTTCTGTTGGCTACTGCTTACAATGTCCACTTTTATTTGGGGCAAAATGAACACATATATGAGAGGTCCAGTAATTTCTGATGAGGTCTATGATTTCTGCACAGCTTTTATAATGATCTTCTCTCTTTCATCTCTCTTCCATATCTTTCCCATCATCATTTCATCGTCAAGGAGGGAGAGAAATGAGCCTCTGTTCTTTTATTTATTTACATATATTCCACTGCAGTTTATTGTTTCGGTGTGATAGGAAGGAGCAAGCCAATCTGATTGAAATGGAATGATTACAAGCTCCAGCAGGACTCTTTTGGGTGGAGGCAGAGGTGGAGAAGGGAGATTGGCTGTTATATCAATCTAAAGACAAGCTATAAAGCTAAATTGTTCTTAAAATGTTGCACTGAGTTCAAAACACTTGAGTTCTGGGTGAGGAGAAAATGACCTTTAAAGGAATATTCCTGTGAACGTTGCTTAGATTGGCAGCGACAAATAAATGAACTGTTTTGTGAAGAAATAAGACACTAAAGATCATGTTTATCCTGTTGTTTCCATGACAACAGCTATGCTTGATGGAATATATCCATCATGCAAGATCCATATGCATCTGGCTCCTCAGTTCTCATTCCAAACACTCCAGGAATTAAATGTAGGTAAACTTTAATCAGTTTTATAATGACTGTAGTAGTTATAGAAATTACTTAACGTGATTTTTGCAGCTGCCTCAGCAAAAGGCCCAAAGGTCTTATTAGTGTTTTATTGCCACTTTCAAGGAGCCATTTTAAGAATTGTTTTGTACTTTGCGCACAGATGCCACCGTTGTGTCTTTTTTTAAAAAAAACAACAACACTCCCTTGCAATGACATCACATTCAGATATTTCTCTCTCCTTCGCCCCAAACCCCCGTTCCAAAAAGGTTCCAAAAAGGTCAACGTTCTCTCTCTTTTTTCTAAATGACTCTGTCAAACATAAAAATGAACCAGCGTTTGAGAGGGACTTGTATTTGTAATATATGGTTATGCTAGACTTTCTGTCAAAACAGGGATTAAAGATAAATGTAGCCAATTAAAAGAACATTTTCTTCCAGCTCCTGGTAATAGATACCTCATTGTGGGGTCCTGAAGTATGGCTTGCTTTACCAAGCGATATGGTTTATGGTATTCAAGCTGAACAGTAGAGAAGACTGTTTGAATTTCCCGAATTCCATTTAATAGCTTGAGAACAATCAAACGAAAGCTATGAAGAAGGTGAGGAAGAGAAGTGGGGAGGGTAGGGTGGGACATGCAATGTTTTCTTTGCAAAATGTTCTTGTCTGCCTCACTTCCTTCACTTCATCATTTTAGATAATGCTTCCCAGCAGTTCATGTGTATAAGCAAAACCTGGCTTTACACATAAGGAGGGGGAGAGGAAAAAAATCCCGTTGGCACTGGATGAGTCAACATGCTGTAAGTTGTCCAACAAGGTAAATAAAATATTCTCTTCAATTAGGTAATTGTTTCCTTTTATCTTGCTTTATTTGACAAAGCAGCTGTGCCCACAACATTAATTTAATTGCATATGACATCTGTGTTATCCCGGGAACTCCTGTGCTGGAGGAAAAACAACACCGCAATTGCACATGCAGTGACTTTCCATAAACCTTCAAAGGGCAATATGGATTTGGCGCTGTCTTTAACGCAGGGCTCAAGTGTACTTGCAATTTCATACACACATACACACCGCTCATGACTTATTTCAGGATTGCAAGCACTTTTGACAATCGCAGGAGAAATCCAGGGATTCACAATTTGCCTCTTGCAACCACTAAGGATGGGGAGGAATTAAATCCGGTTCACAATTAAAGATGCCCCTACTCAGTTTCTGCTTTCTGAAGCAATGCACCAACCGAAACACAGCCACCCTTCAAAATTTGCACTTTTCCGAATTTTGCAATGCAGTTTCCCAGGCAAGCAATATATATACAAATATGCGTATGGTAGCATACAGTGAGCATAAAAATACATAATGTGTGAAAGTAACATGCAACAATGCATTCTGTTAGGGAAAACTGCTTTGCAAAAGTGTGCATACTGGGGAAATTTCAAACAAAAATGTGTGTGCTGGGAGAAACTAAAGTGAATTTTGATGAGGACTTTTTAAAAAAGCAAACTGATGTTGAAATGTGGAGAAATGAATGTAAAACTGGAAAAATTAGAAACTGAGAGAAACTAAAATCGACAGAACCACCCATTCCTAGCAACCAACTGGGAAAGGGGCACCAAGCAGGCGTTCACTTGCTATGCAAAATGCTGACGTTTACTCCTCAGCTCATAATCCTCTTGCCTGCCTGGCTAGCCAGCTCGCCCTTATTTTGGAATACTTATAGCAGAATCCTGCAACAGTAAGATCCTCACAGTTCAATGGGGCTTCCACCCAAATACGTGTGTGAGGCATTGCAGTCTCCACAGCTGCCAGCCCAGCTTGGCTTCTGCCTGAGATGCCTCAGCCTGACATGCCCATCAGCCAACCCATCTGGTGTGGCACCAGCCTGGCGTCAAGGATGAGCCTGAGCAGTGGTGGTTGGGAGTAATATGGTAGCCATTGCTAACCCAGTGGCAGGAAGAAATAGCCAGGTCATGTATATACATGTTTCTGGGTGGACAGTTGGGAGAGTGTTAGAAAGATAGCAAGAGTTCTGAATCCCCTGTTGTCTGCATTCTTAATTTCTTCACAATATGATGCATGCATGTGCTTGGTCTGAGGTCCTTGTGTGATCTTTGTCATTCATTGTTCTTGGGACTAGTCTCAGTGTTTCCCATCTGTAAAATGGGGAAATGGTTTCTAGACGCTTAAGTC
>NC_139683.1:21902277-21929140 GCF_964106915.1 Podarcis gaigeae | reverse complement strand
AAGCTGCTAAAAGAACGCCTTGGGACAAATACCATCCCCTATGATTTGAGGCCCCTAGAGCAAAGCGAAGAGAAAGATCACGTAGTAGCCCCTCTTAGAAGAGTATTTGATGCACTTGAGGAGCCTGCGCTGGTTAACGGGCAACCCGGACCACGGCCACCTCGAACTTCGACCCTGCAATATATTCCATTCACAACTACAGATTTGATGAATTGGAAAACACACACCCCATCTTTTGCAGAAAAACCTCAGGCTATGATGGACTTGGTGACTTCAATAGTAAATACTCATAGCCCTACTTGGACAGATTGTCGCCAGCTCCTAAATACTCTTTTCACCACTGAGGAAAGGAGAGACATAATTGAAAAGGCACAGATATATTTGCGTGAGCAGGCCAGAGTGGGAAATATTTTTAATATTGACCGTCATCTCCAAGATAACTTTCCCTTGGAAGATCCTAATTGGGATCCAAACAATGGAATTCACCTGGCCAGACTTACCACCTACCGCCAGACACTTGTGCAAGGTATCCGCAGGGCATGCCAGAAGCCCACTAATATGTCTAAAGTCTCAGAAGTAGAACAGAAACCAAAAGAGAGTCCAGGAGACTTTTTAGAGAGGCTGCAAGAAGCCTATCGTATATGGACTCCTTTTGACCCTGAAGCCCCTGAAAACAGCAGAATGATTACTGCTACATTTGTGGCCCAGTGCGCTTCTGATATTCGTAAGAAAATTCAGAAATCAGAAGGATGGGAAGGGATGCTGATGAGCCAAATTATGGCCATTGCACGCCGAGTTTATCGGAATAGGGATGAGGCTGAGAAGCAAGAGAAGAAGAAGTGGCAGAAGGAAAAGATGGTAATGCTAGCCACAGCAGTGAAGCAAGACCACCGCCCCTTAAATGGAGGGAGAGGGCGAGGAAGGAATCCACCACTGGGAAGGAATCAATGTGCAAATTGCAAGAAGGAGGGTCATTGGAAGCGGGAGTGTCCTGAACCCCTGAGGTTGGAAGAAGTACGCCCAGGCCCAGGCCCAGGCCCAGGCTCCGGCCCAAGAAACCAGGGACGGGGACGGGGAATGATCCGAAATGGAAGATATCAGAGACCAGGACAAGGACAGAATAGAGACAATTTCATTGGACTGGCAGAAGAGGATTTTACTCAAGACTAGGAACGACCGGACTCCATAAAGTTAGGCTTCCAGGAGCCCACGGTCACGATTCAATTAGGGAGCCATTTAATAGACTTTATGATTGATACTGGGGCTGAATACTCAGTACTCCCAGAACTATTGCAGAAAAAGGCATCCAAAAGTGTAGTCATTAAAAGTGCCACTGGACAGTCAGCTAAGAGGTCTTTCCTCCAACCTTTGGAATGCCAGATTGGGGGACATCGTTTAACCCATCAGTTTTTGTATATACCTGAGTGTCCAATACCTCTCTTAGGCAGAGATATGCTGTCCAAATTGCAGGCCCAAATCACCTTCACTCCTCGAGGTCCAGAAATGAAACTGCCATCAAAAGCAGCAGGAATAATTACCCTCTCAGTACCTAAGGAACAATCATGGCGCCTAATGTCAGCCCTGCAAGTCCAACCCACATTGGATACAGAATTAAACAAGCTCCTCCGAACTCTACAAGTGCCACCAGGAGTATGGGCCGAAAATAGCCCACCAGGAATGGCTAAGAATATAGCTCCAATTGTAGTAACCCTAAAACCTATGGCTACCCCCGTATCTGTAAAGCAATATCCCTTACCCCGGCGAGCAGCAGAGGGCATCCAGAAACATTTGGACCGCCTATTAAAATATGGTCTGCTTAAGCCTTGCCAATCAGAATGGAACACACCCCTTTTGCCTGTTCGAAAACCTGGGACAGATGAATACAGGCCAGTGCAGGACTTGAGGCTCGTAAACCAGGCTATCGAGACCTTGCACCCAAATGTACCAAACCCATATACCTTGTTGAGTTTGATCCCACCAGAAGCAACATTTTTTACTGTATTGGACTTGAAAGATGCATTCTTCTGTTGCCGGCTGGCACCACAGAGCCAACCTATATTTGCCTTCCAGTGGGAAGACCCTTTGACAGGAACAAAAGGCCAGCTAACCTGGACAAGATTGCCCCAGGGATTTAAAAATTCCCCAACTTTATTTGGCACTGCCTTGGCGAGGGATCTAACAAGTTACCCCTCAATACCGGGAGAAAAGGTGGTTCTGCAATATGTAGATGATCTTATACTAGCGGCAAAGGATTTTAATACCTGTAAAGAAGGGACAGAGGAACTGCTCCACTTGCTCTGGGAAGCTGGCTACCGAGTTTCCCAGAAAAAGGCACAGTTATGTTTAGAAAAGGTCAAATATTTGGGCTTTGACATCTCACACCAACAACGAGCATTGAGACCAGAGAGGAAAGAAGCTATTTGCCTTATCAAGGAACCTACCACAAGAAAACAACTTAGAGGATTCCTGGGAACAGCAGGGTTTTGTAGACTATGGATACCTGATTTCAGCAGTCTGGCCAAGCCCTTACATGAAAGCACTCGAGGTGCAGAAAAGGACCCATTCGTATGGGGACCTGAGCAGAAACAAGCCTTTTTAGTTATCAAACAACGACTTATGGAGGCCCCAGCCCTTGGATTGCCTAATTCGGAAAAACCCTTTCAGCTGTATGTACATGAACAGAATGGGATTGCAGCTGCAGTCCTGACCCAGAGATTAGGAAGTTGGAACCGCCCAGTAGCTTATTTGTCTAAACAATTGGACTCAGTAGCAAAAGGATGGCCTCCATGCCTAAGGGCAGTAGCGGCCACTGCAAGCCTTGTCAAAGAAGCTGATAAATTTACCTTCGGCCAGACGATGTATGTGAATGTACCTCATGCTGTTCTGACACTCATGGAATATAAGGGTAGTTATTGGCTAACGAACCCAAGGATGGCTAGATACCAAGGCCTATTGTGTGAAAATCCCAGGATTCATCTACGAGTAGTGAATATGCTCAATCCAGCGACTTTGCTGCCCCTACCAGAGGTAGATGATGAGGAATCACATGATTGTCTCCAAGTAATGGATGAAGTTTATTCCAGTAGACCTGATCTGAAAGATGAACCATTGAAAAATCCAGATGTTGTATATTATACGGATGGTAGCAGTTACCTTCATGAAGGTGCCAGACGAGCAGGATATGCTGTGGTCACCAATGAGGAAGTTGTGGAAGCTGAAGCTTTGCCTGCTGGCACATCAGCACAAAAAGCTGAACTTATAGGCTTAACTAGAGCTCTGCAATTGGCAGCTGGATGTAAGGCAAACATCTATACTGATTCTAAATATGCCTTCTTAACCCTGCATGCACATGGAGCTCTATGGAAAGAAAGAGGTCTAATAGGAGCCCACGGGAAGGCCTTGAAATATGGACCTGAAGTAGAAATCCTGTTAGAAGCAGTATGGGCTCCAGAACAGATTGCTGTAATGCACTGCAAAGGTCATGGACGAGGAAGGGATCCAATAACCAGAGGAAATCATGCTGCTGACAAAGCAGCCCGAGAGGCAGCCCAAAAGCCTGTGGGAGGATTTATAGCAGCCCTCATACCAGAGGTAGTTCCAGAAGAAGTTAAACCTCACTATACCCCAGAAGAGAGGAAGTGGGCTGAACAGGAAGGAGCGGTTATGAAGGACGGTTGGATGATCCTGCCGGACAATAGGATTTATGTACCTCATCATCTAGCAGGCACAATTGTAAGAAATTATCATGAATCTACTCACCTTGGCGGTACTGCAACCAGAGAGAGTCTCAGTCGGAAGTTGTATATTATTAATCTATCACAATTAGCAACTTGCATTTCACAGAAATGTGTTCTTTGTGCTAAAAACAATCCCAGGCAGGGACCGGTACAACCTCCTGGAATTCAACATGTGGGATATGTCCCCATGGAAAGTCTAATTGTGGACTTCACAGAGCTGGTCCCTTCTAAGGGATTCAAGTATCTCCTTGTGTTTGTAGATACTCTTACCGGATGGGTTGAAGCTTTTCCCACCCAAACTGAAAAGGCACGAGAGGTAACTAAGAGACTCCTCACTGAATTGATCCCAAGGTTTGGATTACCTAGATGCATTGGAAGTGATAATGGGCCAGCGTTCATTGATCAAGTAGTACAAGATGTATGTCGAGTCCTACAAGTAAAATGGAGACTGCATGCAGCATATAGGCCTCAGAGTTCAGGGAAAACTGAAAGAATGAATCGGACTCTGAAAACCCAATTGGCAAAATTAACCCAGGAAACGGGATTGGGATGGGTAGATGTGTTACCCATAACACTGTTTCGTGTTCGGTGTGCACCCACAAAAAGACTTAAGTTGTCACCTTTTGAGCTCCTGTATGGGAGACCGCCCTCCTTTGTTCAGGATATTCCAGCTGACCTTAAACAAATAGGAGATCATGTGACACAGGGACAAGTGCAATCTCTCTCCCGTGTTTTTGTTTCTCTTAACAGGTGGGCCCTCGAACGCACGCCGTGCAGCATTGCCGAGCCGATTCATCAGTTCCAGGCTGGCGATAGCGTATGGGTGAAAGAGTGGAAACGTGATCCACTTGCACCAAAGTGGCGTGGACCTTACACCGTCTTGCTCTCTACTCCAACAGCGGTGAAGGTAGCTGAGGTGACCCCCTGGATTCATCACTCTCGTTTGAAGAAGTCCGAAGGCAGTTGGACGTGCAAAGGTGACCCCTCTAATCCTTTAAAACTAACTCTCTCCAAAAACCCCTGTATCTAGCCCTACCGGGAACGGGCTAGGTCACGGGCAACATTTGACGACCGGCCTGCTGCAGCCACAACCTGGAAGCTGGCTGACCTGCGCACGCCTGAAGCTTGAGGAGCGTCTGAACCAGCGACTGTGAACGGAAAGATTCTCTAATACAATTGATTGACTGCCCCCTTGTGGAACAATTATCAGAGATATTACTCATTGGGGATCCTCGGGATATATGTTTTGGTCTTGGTGGTTCCCCATTTCTGTCACTGGGGGAATTATATTGGGGCTAATAATTATTTGCTATCACAATAAGGTAATCTTTTGTGGAAGGAATGCATATACTAGACATCAACATGATTTTATTATTAATCCTGATCCCTTGGGAAGGGGAAGGGTTCTTGAATCTGACCAAATTGGCTAAATATGGATTCAGCCATGACCACAATATGTGGGTAGGTTTAGCTGAAATGGTAGCCAATGTTGCAAATAGGACCAATTGCCTTGTTTGCTCTCTTGGGCCAGATGATTCAGAGGGAGGTATGCCCTTATTACCGATACCATTAGATGCCATTGGTATGGTAAGCGAAATGCCACACCAAACAGAAATACAGAATTTCCCCGGATGGAACTCAACTAAACCATTACGAGTTATACCTGTACAAGGGGAATTCTGTGTACATAAATCATCAGATGCAGCTGATTCTCCCATGATAGGCTCTTCTCATTGTCACTATACTTGGGATTATATTAAGAATAGTCATACCTGGGCACACGGTACTACCTATCGAACTCGGAATACCTTGCCCTGTGCACCTCCTTTTATTCACGCATGGAAAGTGGTGTGGAACATAACTGTGACAGAAAAAGGCAATCTAACATACTGCACTGTGAACTCTCTACCTCTTTTGGTATTTCGCCTTCTGTACTCCACGTACCAAAAACCTCAGACCCGATGGTTGTGGTGGATATGTGGAGAATGGGCATACAAAAAGCTCCCTTCCAAATGGAGTGGGACTTGTTTCTTGGGTTGGGTATTACCACCAATGTGGATTATGCCCACTAGTTCGGCCAGGCGAACACGAAGGAATGCTGATATTTCTCATATAGCAGGAGGAAGTACCCAAAGTTGGAGCGGTACTGATGATTGGCCGCCAGAGCGCATTATAGCCTATTATGATCCTGCCTCCTGGAATCCTGGTGAGCTCATACAAGGGGCACGGGATCCTATTTATAATCTAAACAGAATAATTCGATTGCAAGCAGTAGTGGAACTTGTAACCAATGCAACGGCCCA
The DNA here is from genome assembly GCF_964106915.1 of Podarcis gaigeae. Taxonomy (NCBI): domain Eukaryota; kingdom Metazoa; phylum Chordata; class Lepidosauria; order Squamata; family Lacertidae; genus Podarcis; species Podarcis gaigeae. Next base: position 21,923,100 of record NC_139683.1, on the reverse strand, counting down.
GAGTTTGAGACTTATTGCACAACAGTTGGATGAAAGTAGAGCCGCCATTTTGCAGCTGAAAATGGGAATGGATTATGTACTTGCCAGGCAGGGAGGCCTATGTGGAGTCTTGAACTTGACAGGGAATGCCTGTTGCTTTAACATTTCAGATAATGGTGAGGCAATCCGTGTGTTGGCCACAAAGATGGAGAATATAGCACATGTCCCAGTACAAACATGGGAAGGATGGGATATGGGATGGCTCACCAATTGGTTACCTAATGTCGCAGGACTCAAAGGGATACTATTGTCTTGCTTGTTTTTCTTGACAGTAGTGGTAATGGTTTTGTGTATGATGCCATGTATCATTTCATGTTTTAGAAGTACAATTAGCAAGATGGTTTCAAATGAAACTCTACCTCATATCATGGCCCTATACAGAGCTTTACCTCAGGAATATGATGAAGGTCAAGCTATCAAGGACACTTGGGATGAAGGTCCTTGAGCTTGAAAGGGGGGAATGAGGCATCTAATCATAAGCCTGCATTTTTTATCAGAGCTTCTATATTTTATCAAGGCTTGTATTTAAAAATGAGCTTAAAAAAAAGGATTTTCAAATGTTTCATGCCAGGCAGAAAGAACCTTGGCAAGAGGTTTTTCTCCTAAGACAAGGGGGCCCCATTGATTTATAGTAGAAAAACAATTCTCAAAGTCATAAAAAAGGGAGAATTACATATGCTGCCCCAAGGCTGAGAAAACACAATTAAAGGCAAGGGTAAATAGTAAAATAATACCAATGTGCCTCTCAGTAAAATGAGCCAGATCTTCTTTCCAAGGTTAAAAAGGCCAAGAGCAATGGAGAGGCATCTAGCTGGCAGAAAAAGAGAGCATTTTAAAGAAATCTTTAAAAGCTGTTTCTTTTTCTTAAACTGAGAGAGTTAAAAAGGTTAAAATGTTGGGAAAGGCAACTGGCTTGGCTGGAGAAGAAGCATCTAGCTGGCTGGGAAAGGAGGGGGAAAGGGGGGAGGTGTAAACTGAAGAGGCTTCTTTTTAAAAGCTGTTTTTTACTGAGTTCCTTTTTACTTTACAAAGGCTTTATTCTTTTAAAAGGCTACCTATGATAAGTGAATGAAATATATTAGCTTAAATATATTGGCTTAAATGTAATTATGCAAAGGATTTAAGGAATGCTAGATTCTTATTTCATATGGTTGTAAGAGTTGTATTTATCCTGAAATTAAGTCAGCCACCAGCCTAGCCCCCCTGCTAGACAGAAGACGCCATCCAAGCACTCTCGATATATATGGTTGTCAGGCATTTGTTTAGAAACTTTCAAATGAAGGAAATCTTTCAATATTGATGTGAAACTCGAGATCCTTGACATCTGTTGAACATAAAAATGTAAGATTAAACATTTGTTTTAGAAGGCAATAGGGCAAGGAGGGCAAAGAGGTGAGCTGGTAATTAAGATTCCATGTAAGATATATTATTACTTATTTGTCATTTATATATAGCTCTTTGTCTCCCTTATAAGGGCAAGGAAGTGGGTGTATCTTTTGTGGGTGTATCTTTTGTGATTGGTTCTACCAAACAGCCAATAGGAATTTCAACCAGGCTGATTGGACAGAGGCAGCCACAGGAGGAGCAAAGGGGGCTGGATTAAGGGAATATAAGTGCTGGCCAGGATGGCAAGAGACCAGGCCAGAGCTTGGTAACCATATACCACTGAGCCTCTCATTTATTTGTCTGACAAATAAATTATTATTTTAATTTCTCTATTGCTGCGTTGAATATTTCATTCCAGCTAAGCGTTAACCACAAGCAGGGTGCTACACTTTGAGTTCATCATTACTAACCATTGCCTAGCTATAGTTTTTTAATACTCAATTACTTCTCTCGGACATGTATATTTGTCCCTTGTTTTGTTTAGTATTATACATTTATACGGTATAATGCTGCTGCTTTTCAGTGAACAGTTTCCATGAAGCCTTAGCTGATTCTCAACCTTACGCTGTCATAGGCCTACATGACCTTCAAGTGTACATGTCAGAAATGAGTTGTAATGGTTTTTATCAGAAATTTCTCTTGCTGGTACACTTTTTTCATATGCATCTGGGATAACACTGTTAGCAAGAAATTTGCAGGAGAGAAGCCAGTAATGAGACTCCAGTAGCTTCAAATTGCCCAAAGCACACATTCTCCACAGTAGAAATTAACTGGTTATTTACAGCCATCCTCTTACTATATAGCAGTGTGCTATTTCTTTTCCATGGGATATCAGTTTACCCAAGGCCTTCTGCAGTCTTCTGCAGCTGTCAGATCTGAGTGTGAACGACTTTTCTTTATACAACGTGCTCCTTGCTGTTCCTCAACTATTAGGCTAAATGTTTCCTAACTGACCAGATATACCTGGCTCTGACTTGTCCAAGAGACTGGCATTTCCTCTTCTGTGGATGTCCTTTTTGGAAGACAGTTCACAAAGCAAAGGAGTACCCTGAAAGTACTATGTTCTTCGGCATTCTGCACCTCTAAATGCAAAAGAAAAATGGAAAGGTTTTGCATTAGTGTTTGTTTAGCAGAGACCTACTTTCTCATATTTCATTTGAAGGATGCAATTGTAGCTGCAGTCACTGAATCCAATCCTAAAATCTCATGAGAATGTGTCCAGACTTGGAAGGAACTCCAGAGATTGTGCAGTTTTTCACCAAAATGTGTAACTGCTTTACAATTCAAGCTTTCAGACCCCATCTGCATGTAAGCCCAGGTTAGTGGCTTATCATAGTTTATCGGGAATAAACAGCATGCTGGTTGCTTCACTCCTCCCATGGAGTGAGTGGGAGAAACAAATGAGGAAGCTTCAATAAAGCTTGTCTTCTTGTGATGTCCAAACCCAGGTTCCTGGGGGCCCTCCAAACCTCCCTTTTACTGCGCATAATGAGGATTTGGTCTCATGATGCTCTCGGGCAGTCCTGCATGATCCCACATTCAAACTATTTGCATCTTCAAATGTTTTGGAGCAGTCATATTCCTTCAATTCTAACCTGTCCATATCCTGTAACATTCTGCTGAAATTCCATAATTTTTCATATAAAAAATATTCTGGGTTGCTTTTGCCATCATCATCAGCCAGTTTTTACATGCACAGAAACTGAAGATACTAACATAAGGAGGAAAGGGAGGTTGTATAAGGGAGAGAGAAAAAGCTACAGGTAAGCGAGGGAGAACATCTGACAGGATCAGCTCCAGTTGTGTTTTAGTTGAATATGAGGATTTGAAGATCTCGCTGGACAACAGAATACTGGATGGTGTGCCTGTTCTGTTGGTGAAACTTTGCCCTGGACTGACTGGAAAAGGTCCATGACTCACTTCATCTTGAAGATCAGAGGACTCTCCACCACCCCCACCACCCATTTTCTGCAGATATACTTTGGGTTGCAGTGAGCCACCTTTGATTGGTAATTATATCTCCTGTTGCAGTTGAAGCCTTGTGGCAACTGATTTGAATTATGGTTGAATCCTTTGTGGAATTTGCTTTGCTTTTGTACTCCATAAAATAGAGTTGTGCCTTTCCCCTTCTGTGAATTTCTGTTCCTGCTTATGCAGTCTGTGAAACCCTAGTAAACCCTCACACTATGTGGGTGCTTCCACAATTGGCACTGCATATCATAGGAGGTGTGAATGAAGACCAGCTCCAGGTGGTTCTGTTTCACACAAAAATGCAGTTTTAACCAAGAGCCTCTGCAGAACTGTATTTTAGAGAGAAAACATTTCCATACAGATTGGCTGGTAAATAAATCACCTCTAATGAGGTTTTCGAAATAATTTCCTTCCTAGATAACTCAAGCTCCACAAATGGAACATGTACCACATTTAGCAACCAAACAATGGTTCACATTGCTCACTTGTTCAGATTCTGCCATATTGCCAGATTATACAAGAAATCCCATTTTGAATGTCCCAAATTTCCTGTTATTCAACAGCTGTAGAATTGGCTGCAGTTTTGTCAGCCTGACAGAACAGAACTCTGCTTGGGCAACAAGAGCAAGCAATGAAAATGAGGCCTGAGGCAAACATTCGTAGGAATTCACCACCTGGCACTGTGGCACCAGCACTGCGACATGCTTCTTTGCAGCTCTGTGGTACGAAATACACAAGTGTAGAGAAATTCAGCCACAGAAAAGAGTTGTTTTTGTACTTTTAAAACAGATTCACAAGGAACTGCTAGCAAGGGAGAAATATCCATATGATATGCAATCCCTACCTGCCTGCCTGATTAAAAAGTGTTAACGGAGATGTAAAGAAGTGAGGTTTGGGCAGGAAAAGAGATCAAACAACTGGTATTTTATTATTTATTTATTTATTTATTTATTTATTTATTTATTATTGAATTTATATACCTCCCTGTTTATTGCTGAAGGGAAATTTAGCAGTGCTGAAGCAAACTATTATTATATACAATCATAAAATTGTAGAGTTGGAAGGGACCTAGTCCAACCCTCTGCAATGCAGGGATATGCAGGTGTCCAATCTGGGGATGAAAGTTGCAACTTTGACATCATCAGCACTGCTCTTTAACCAACTGAGCTATGCGGGCTGAGCTGACTAAACTATAAACTGCCCAGGGTAGAGATGTGAACCAAGTTCAAGTTTTTCTAAATTACAAAATATCATGTAATTCACAATTTTGTGCCCTCATTGAAGTGAGCACACACTGAGTGAGATTTTGCAAGCACTTGCTGGGTTATGATGCCCTGGACCATTTTCATTTTTTTAAACCCCCATTTTTTGTAATAATAAATCCTCATCTTTTCCACATGTATATATACAGTTGTACCTCTACTTACGTCTCCCTCTGGATATGGAATCTTCGGGTTGCGGCCATGGCAAACCTGGAAGTGTATACTTCTGGGTTTCGCTGCGTTCTGCGAAGCGCTCTGCATGCCTTGCGCATGCACAGAAGCACTCAATAGCGCCGCACGCATGCGCAGAAGCTAACCTCTATTTACGTAATTTTCGAGGTGTGAATGGAGGCCCTGGAATGAATTAAGTTCATATCCGGAGGATCCAGTGTATTACAAGTCTGTAGTAAAAGTATGTAAAATTGTTGTTCTTGTTGTTTGTTGTTTAGTCGTTTAGTCGTGTCCGACTCTTCGTGACCCCATGGACCAGAGAACGCCAGGCACCTCTGTCCTCCACTGCCTATGTAAAATTAGGCAACCCAAAATGTGTTATCAGTTATATGGTCAGAACTATTACTATTACTGTTATTATTATTAATGATGCAGCAAAGCCTGCAGAAAGCTTAGGTCCAAGGTGTCTGGAGGACCAGATTCCCTCATACAGACCTGCCTGGGTTCTTGAGCGGGGCTTCTCTTGGTCTCACCACCCTCACAAGCATGCTTGGTGGAGATAAGGGAGAGGGAGAGGGCCTTCATGGAGGCTGCTCCCAGACTTTGGCACTTACTCCCTAGAGAAGATAGACTGGCTCCCTCCTTGTTGTCCTTCTGCCAGCAGGCCTTTGGAAATTGAACTGCTTTTAATTAAAGAGCTGGCATAGTGCTGGTTTTATTGTAATTACTGGTATGTTTTAAACAGATTTTATATATGTATATAGTTTTCATTCTTTAATTGTATTTTCATGATTGATTCTTCTATATTTTTAGTAGTTCTTGTTTTTAGCTGTAAGCTGCCTTGAGTCCTGTTAGGGAAAAAGAATAATAATAATAATACAGATTGAACTCTCACACATCAGCTGGTGTGAGGAGGTTTCAATCCTCAAGGAACTCCCCATGTGCAGCTCAACCTTGCAGAAAGCAAGATTTAAACACAACTTTGTCCATCAGCTGACTATCTGATTAAGATGCAAGATGACTGGCAGGTAGATGGCCCCTCCCACTAGTTACAATAGGGTGGTGGAGACCTGGTCCACTGGACCAGAAATGTTCCAGTACTCCATGCCAGAATGTATAGTCAGAAAAAGCACTGTGGGTAAATATACATATATAAGGGAGAGATTGTGGATAATCCTGTTGGCTCCACCCCTCCCCACATGCTCCTACCTCTGTTCCTGCAGCCTCCCAAGCAAAGCCAGACTGAAAAAAATGCTTCAGAGGGAAGATGCTACCTGTTTTGGGACTCATTTTTCCTACCACTACTACCACCCTTCTCATTCCTATTGATTTATTGACATTATTTTGACAGAAAAGTGTGACAGGGCCAGAGAGGATTGCCCAACACGCCAGTACATTCCCCCTATGGCAGCCTCATAAAGCTGGATCTGATGATGCAATTAACAAAGCTTTTCTGGCAGCCTGGGTTCCCATGCCAGCCATATCAATATTCGCGGTTGATTTTTATTTCCCCTTGCCTCCTTGTTTTTGGGGTAACCTGTCCATTACACACTATTAACGCTTTCAGCTATTCCTCGTGAGAAAAGGATTTCCTATTCAATATTTTCATAGGCACCCTCCCTCCTGTTGTTTTCTGAAGTGATCTTATAATATTCTTTGTTGACTCTGTGTTATATCTCCCTTCCCTGTAGATCTTTCTACAGCCACAGAAGGAAATATTTCATGTCCTTTCCTCAGTATTTACAGTGTTCTTGCTCCTGTCAGTATTACTTCTAGTTATAAGATCAGACAAATCATATCTCTGGCTTTGCCTTTACAGCATTTCTTTATAGCTCTGAAGATGGGCTCATTGCTTCATGTTTATGTACATTCATTGCCCCCCATATATTCCCTTTCTGATGTGTATGTAGAGGTCTATGCCAAACTGAAGGGCAAACAATAAAGGTGCCAACAAAATTAAGAATTGCCCAATCATTCTTTTGCCGAAGTCTGTAGAAAACCCACTGCTGAAAATGTTGGGGAGTTTCCTATAACTTTCCTATCTAAGCTGCTGCAACGTTTTGGAGTGATATAATAGCTAGAGGTTGCTATTCAGCCTGTAAATCAGAATGGCACACCTTTTTGTGGAAACACAAAATGGGAACCCCGTTCCATTGGTTTCCTTAACTGAATTCCAAAGTCCTGCTGTGATATGAATTCTGTGGTGTTGCACAACACATTCAGCTATTGGTCCTGAACCACAGTCCTTTTCGTGTGTGAGTTTGGATTGTCACTTTTCAAATATGCTGCAGAAAAAAAGGGAAAATTTGAGTTCCTGCCATTTAGGAATGCTGTTTATTTATTTATGATATTTGCCCCAAGGTGGTTTACTCCTTTAAAGTACTATAACAAGCAAACATTACAAATTATTGAACAACAGAAGCCTTCTTCAGATGATGCATATACAATACAGCATATATGGGGGGAGGGCATTGTGCAGCAGGGACAAGCCTGATACCCCTGTCCCCTCCATCAATGTTTCTGTCACCTTCCTACTCCTAGATTTCCCAAGGTGCTACAGCTTCCTTCTTCATGTGATGGTGACAGGGGCAAGTGAGTGGCAAGTTGAGGCAAGCAAGCATGGGGCCAAGTGCATTCATATCCTTGCTCCTACTGCATGAGGCACTTATTTTATTTATTATACAAAGGTATAAGCCACTACGCAGCTTGAAGTACCATATATTTAAAAAATGAAGTACAAATAAACTTTTAAAAGCAATGACACAATTTCTACAAAATCTTTAAAAAAAAACCCAAAGCAATTTCTACTGATGTGCAACTAATCATAGATTTTAGTTGTGAATCTTTATAATCACCAGTATTTATGTCCCTTCTCCTCTGCACTCACAATAGTAACACTGCAGATCTATCTGAGTCCCTTGTGGACTAAAGTGCATATATTGAATGAATGGAGAAGCCCACATGTATGAGAGTTTATATGCCTATCTGAGTGACCATGGAACTTTGGATCAGCGTGATATATTTCCCCCCTTTCCACTTTATGTACATTACATAAGTGTCAGCAGTTGGTTGGGTTCCCCTCCTTTCATGCCATAGAAGTACAAATAATGGTTTTCAAACATCAGCAAGTTAAAATGTATACTGCAAGATGTCACTAGCAGGAGCAATTGATAAAATTTAGGTAGCATGTCAGGGGTTTTGTGCACACAGTTTGCATCTGCTAGATCATGAGGATTTGTTGGACATGTGGGAACAATGAGGGCTACATACTGTGATCTGATTTTTTTTTATTCAAGGGTATTTGCATAGCAGTTGGAGGTACAAAGACACTGGGCATTGGAAGACTGAGATGCTTACTCCTAAATAAATCACGATTTATTTAACATGTATTTTAAGTAGTGCTGCAACCAGCTGTTTAGCAGAGATTCAAACTCTGGGATACAAACTCCTTTAGGCTTGCAAGCTTCAATGCCATGCCCATCATATCTAGAATAATAATAATAATAATAAAGCCCAGTAATCTAGCTGCCACTGGTTGTACATTTATTTCAGCTTTTTGAAAATCTAAAATTGGGATGTGCTGCATAAAGACACTGATCTTGCAAAACCAGGGGGGAAAATGCTACTCATTTTGGAGCCGTGTGATTAGATCCACCATGCATACATTTAGCATTCTTCTTACCTTGAATTTCATGGAAGTCAGTGGCAGACAGATCTGTTGGTAATGCATAATGGTAACTTCAGATATGCATTCTTCATGCTGCATTTGTATATGCAAGGTGCATTCTATTCTTCCTCTAATTCGTTACCTTTGAAACAGTGAGGCACATGGAATAGTATGTTGCTTCTAGTAATACACCAAAGGTGTTTTCAAAGAACAGGTGCAGGGCTGGGGTGTTGTTTTTTTGTAGTACCAGTGTGTCATATTCAATATATAGTAGCTTCATAGTTCAGTATTTAAACCCTTAAATAACTTGGGACAAGGTTATCTAAGGGATCACCTCACCACATATATCTGTATACACATTTGAGTTAACACATGGTACAGGTTGTGTACTTGGTGTTCTACATTCATTGGTAAAGGACTGATCTGGTGAAGGAGAAATTTATTTAGATGTCATGGACTGACTATTACTCTCTGGGTCCTAAAAGGGCAGGCCTGTTGGGATGTTCTCACCAGTGTGACTGGAAGCACACATTAGATTCCAGAATATCATCATGAATTCTTTGGTTAGTATTACTGGCAACAAAGGTGGGGACTTTCTTCTTCTTCTTTTGCATTAAGGTTTGAAGTTTTGTTTGCGTTTTTTTGTAAAAATCGACGACAAACAAAAACATAAAACAAACAAAACATAACAAACATCAATCCTAACCTTATTGAAAATAACAGTTATTTACTTTGTAAAATGACTTCCTTATTTCCCCTTAGTTGAATTTCATTGCATATCCTTATAACGGTTTTCCAAATCCCAATTTTAATACCCTTTAAATTAAACATTAACATCTTTAAATCTTCTCCTTCTTGTATTAAACATATTATTTTGTCAGTTGCCATAAGTACAATCCTAAGCCCATTGAGTATTTGGACGCTATTTCCAGTTATTTTAGCTTAACAAATTTAGCTAAATAATCATTAAATTTCTTCCATTCTTCATGGTATTCCTCCTCCTTCTGGTCGCGGACTCTTTCGGTTAGATCGGCTAGCTCCATAAAGTCCATCATCTTCATCTGCCATTCTTCTACTGTTGGTAATTCTTGAGTTTTCCACTTTTTAGCTAACAGAATACGAGCCGCAGTTGTGGCATACAAAAATAGATTAACATCTTTCTTGGGCAATTCCGAACCTGTTATTCCAAGAAGAAAGGCCTCTGGTTTCTTTGTAAATGTATATTTCAACATTTTTTTCAATTCATTATAAATCTTTTCCCAGAAGTCTTTCACCCTGGGGCAGGTCCACCACATATGAAAGAATGTTCCTTCCTTTTCTTTACATTTCCAACATGTAGTATCACAGTTATGATACATCTTTGCTAATTTTACAGGAGTCAAATACCATCTATACATCATCTTCATAATATTTTCCTTTAACAAAGTACATGCGGTGAACTTTACCCCTTTCTTCCACAATCTTTCCCAGTCCTCAAACATTATATTATGTCCTAAATCTCTTGCCCAATCTATCATCACCGTTTTAACTTGTTCATCTTTCGTATGCCACTCCAGCAAAAGCTTGTACATTTTAGTTAAATTTTTACCTTCAGTATCTAACAACTCCATCTCCAACTTAGATTTTTCCAAGGCAAAACCATTTTTCTTATCCAGTTTATACAATTCGTTAATCTGGTGGTAATGTAACCAATTTAGCTTATCTTTAATTTGCTCAAATGGTCCTAATTTATAACCTTCCTCTTCCTCTATTAATAAGTCATAATATCTCAACCATTTGGTATCCATATTTAATTTTTTTCTGGGCCTTTGCCTCCTAAATGAGAACTGTGTGATCCTGCCCATAATCTAAGATCTGCAATTGAGGTCCTGTTGGTGTACCTACGGGTGACATAGGCAAACACACAAAGCAGGGCCTTCTCAGTGGTGGACCCTGTTCATGGTCAGCAAATGGTGAGGAGGTAGGAGCAGTTAAGCCAGCAAAGATCAAGAGAGCTACATTCTCTCCCCAGCACTCTTTTCCCAGTTGGCTAACTTCTCCTGCCCCTGTATTCCTGATGATTGACGCCATGCCTCTATTAAGATTAAGATTTCCTAAATTAAATAGTAGCATGGGGGCAATTTTCATCAGGACTGCGGGAGTGAAAATGAAGGTTTAAAACTCTCCTCTCCAACAAACTCCTGCTGTGATTTTCAGATGACTGGCAAACAGGTAAGAGTGGGGAAAAGGAGGCTGAACTGCATGAAAAATGTTAATCTTTATCTGGAGCCCCACCCTTTCGTTCCACTGCTCAGCTGATGAGTGGAGGGCATTGGGGGGTATGTACAATTTGGCAGTGGGCCAGAATTACCCTGGAGGGCACACACTGAACACCCCTGAAGTGGTGTGTGTGTGTGTGTGTGTGTGTGTAAGAGCATGTTTCTTGGAAATTATGCATACTGACTGGAAAATATTCACATTGGCCAGAAAATGTACAAAATTCAACTGGGATTTGCACATTCCCTGAAGTCCACTGGAGGTTATGTATCATGACAACCGAACATGCAAAATTCAAATGATACATGCACATATGCCAGGCCTCTTGGAAATTATGTATATTGATGGGGAAATGTGCACAATTTATGGACAGATTACATGCACATTTTTCATCAGTCCTAGTGAATGTGCACATCTCGTTTGAACTGGTTTTTATATACAGTATATTACCTGTTCCCTGATGTTGGGAAAGATTGAGGGCACAAGGAGAAGGGGACGACAGAGGACGAGATGGCTGGACAGTGTTCTCGAAGCTACCAGCATGAGTTTGACCAAACTGCGGGAGGCAGTGGAAGACAGAAGTGCCTGGCCATGGGGTCACGAAGAGTCAAACATGACTAAATGACTAAACAACAACAACAAAACAACATATTAACTGTTCAACTTACATTGCAGAGAGAGAGCATATTATATAGAGCATTCTATTGATTGTGTTCCTTTTTCTATCTCATTTTTGTATGTTACTTTATTTGGATATAAACCATTCTAACAGCTGTGCGCTGAAGTAGCACAGAAACGTAACAAATAAAAAATGCTTAAGCTTCTAATGGGAAGTGTTTAAATGCAGCCCCTCCCAAAATCTTGCAACAATCTTCAATGAACTCCAGCTAGATCAATGATATTTAATCATGAATCTGTCTCACTTTACAACTTTGCATTATGCAACTAAACTGAAATTAATAAATCCTCAGCTCTATGGCCATCACATTAATCCATATTGATATTTTCCATGCTTATTATTTCTGCTTTTTCTAGCACAAGATATCCAATACTTACAGCAGTGGCAATTGACAGTTACATTTGCTGTCTAATAAGATCGTGTATTGATATATGACCAGCCAATGGAATAATAAACGGATTTCTTCAGAGGATACATGGGAAGCAAGGAAGATTACTTATTTGCCTCATTTAATTCTATTGATAAAAACTGGCCAAGAGGTATACTTGAATAAAAGCTATTCTGTATGCAGGGCAAGATACAAGTTGTATATGTAATGCCATTGGTACATCTAAACCAGCACTGCCTACTCTGGCTGGCAGCAGCTGTCCATGATCTCAGATCTCCAGGGTTTCAGGAGTCTTTGCTTCTCCTGCTACCTGACTGAAGATGCCAGGGAATTAACCAGTGATTGTATGCTGCACCACTGAGCTGTTGCTGTTTCATTGTAAGGGCATGAGAAGAGCCCTTCTGGATCAAGCCAATGACCCACCTAGATGCCCATGGGAAGCTCACAAACAAGACCAAGCGCAAAAGCACGATCCCCTCCTGTGGCTTCCAGCAACTTTATTTAAGACTAGCAGTGAGGGTTGAGTCTGCTTCTTTAAAAAGTCCTGTTGATTCGTAACAAGTGAAAAGCAAAAGCAAAATTAAGTCATTGTTTCATTGTAAAACTGCTGTTTACTGAACCCCAGGGTATATCACAGACAGTAACAAATCATATCTGGATACATTTAAGCTCATTCTTTCCTCTTCCATTTTCATTATTTTCCTCATTGTTTTAAGGCTGTAACCCTCTCTGAAAGTCCATGATTTTTAGATTTCAAATGGGGCGGGTTATGTAGGGGAAGGAGATTCTTTCTGCATGTTTTAACAAATCTCTCTAGACACTGGCGGAGGAAGAGGAGTGCAGGGGGGGGGGAGCGCCCCACCCCCAGCAGTCCAATCCCCAGGGTGCCATTGTGGCTGCTTGCCCCCACTGGGTGCCCCGCCCCTGCAGGTGGCGTGCCATGGCCCCAGGACGCGCACAAGCCCCAGCCCCAGCTGCTCTCTGCCCCCCCCCCCCCGTGCCGGAGCATGAAGCTCCACCACTGTCTCTAGACAGTGGCGTATCGTGGGTTGTCAGCACCCGGGGCAAGGCAAGTAATTTGCACCCCCTAACCCGTGGATTTGCGCCCCCAACCTGTGGATTTGTGCCCCCTAACCCTAACCCCCAGATGTTGCGCCCGGTGCAGCCGGCCCCCCCTGCACCCCCCACGCTACGCCACTGTCTCTAGATCAGCCTTTCTCAACCTTGGATCCCTATCTGTTGTTGGGCTGCAACTCCTGTTATCCCTACTTATCAGGACCAATGGTCATGGATGATGAGAGTTGTAGTCCAATCACACCTGGGGAGCCAAGGTTGAGAAAGTCTGCTCTACAATTAAAAAATATTCAAGCCCCTAATGGCTTTGAAGCAGGAACAGAGCACCTTTAGAATCACTTAGACCTAGGAGTTAAGATCAGTATCGGAGGCCCCCTGTTATGTCCTATCAGCATCAGAGGTGCAAAAGATGGGGAGGCGAAAGATACTGGGTTATCTCCATGGTGATGCCTAGATTGTGAAAAGCCCTTTCTGAAAAATATCTGCCTTCTTTTGCTAGCTCTTTGGTGCACAGCTAGTATCTTTTTGTTCCTGCAAGCTTTTAATTGCTGAACTCTGTGGCTCTGTAATGATATTGATTTCAGGGTCTGTTTTAATTGCCATTTTTCTGTTGTTGTTTGATCCTAGTGTTTGTCCCGAACAACATCTGAGTTTGTAGTGGTGGCCCAGGGACCACCATTCACATACTGTATAGAAGTGATCAGGTTTGGCCACGTTTCTTGATTCATTTTGATTCATCAATCAGTTTTTCTAATCAGGTCCCCAACCCATACATAGGCACAGCATAGCTCTAAGCAGCAAACATCAGAGTTCTGTCATTTGTGGAGGTTGAGTAATCTGGAAGGAAATCATCTCCAGTGTTGAACAACTTCTCTGAATCTAAACTAATGCTGTAATTTGACTGATTTTTGTTAGCTGCAGCCTTCTCTCCACACACACAAACCCCACCATAAAATCTCCTTGGGAGGGAGGGCACATCATTACATTGTTCCCAGAAATGCTTGCAGTTCTACTTTCAGTGCACACGGCAGCTGCTCTTGCCTGTCTTTGGGTCACCTCATAACTACAACTACCTTTTGGGGTGTTTCTCAGAATTCTCAGAATTCTTTGGGGTTTTTTGAAAGTCCATGAAGTAATGCAGGAGAAGGGCAGAATAGATTTTAAAAGGAACACATCTGAAAGTGACATGAACTGGAATTTTAATGATTTGCCCATCAGTGCTAACCATAGTTGGCCATGACATCCAAACCAACAAACTATGGTTTATGTTTGCTCTTCAAATCAGAATTGGAGGCTCACTGGGAGAATTGTTACTTGGAGGCCAATTACTTCAGCGCTTACTGGTGATAACAATGGAACTAAGTAGTGCTTATCTCATTTGTAAACTGTCCTATTAGAGCATAATTACACAACAGACTTCAACCAGTTTAGAAGTCATCCTCTTGCCAGAGGGAACAACAGGAACTGAAGATCTATGAAGGGGTAGGGAGCTAGTGATTTTCAACAAGTAATTCTCAACATCTTTTGCAAACTCAGTTTCCTGAAGCCATGAAAGTTAAACGTGTATAAACAATATAGATAAATACGTAGTGCGAATAGGTCACTAAAAATTAAATTATGTTAATTTGAAGAGACCTTAACTTCAAGTATATTTACAACCATAGTTGTAATGGATAAAGGCTACATTATATACAGGAATTTATTGTAAACCAGAAAACTCTCAATCTTATAGGATGCAAGCTCATTTTTCTAATAAATATTTTTTTGAAGAAATTGTTCCTATTGTTGGGCAGGAAGCATCATGGGAGACAGAAGTATTCCGACACAGGTGAAACATTTAGCAGACTCTAGAAAGTAGTAGTTTGCAAAGTGCTGTCTAAGGTCACTAGCTGACAAGGTCAAGCATTGGATTTAATCAAATTAATTTTGCAGCAGGAGGTTTAGCCGCAGTTGTAAGACAGAGCAGTCATATCAGGTAAGGAATGCTAAAAAAATAAAAAATAAAAGCAGCAATATGTCTTCAGCATAAAGTGAAATATATTGCTCACAACCATATTCATCTTTAAGGGAATTATGAAAAGCTTTAGGAAGTATTATTTTTAAGTGCACCTTCCAATGTCACTGGGTGGTAATGCAAAGCAGTTTGTGATGTAGCTTAGTCTGAGTGCAATCTCTGGTAACAGTTTAAGGTGATTATATCAGTGATATGCTGATGCAGCTAACACGAAAGGCTCAGAACTTTGGCTCTGTATTTCTGTTTAGAAGTTTGTCTTATGTTGGTCTAAGTTGACTGTGGCCTGTTTCAGGTTTCCTTGAAGTTAATGGCACCTTGCCTTTGGTGTCAGGGAGCACTAGGAGGCAGGACTAGAACTCTGACATTTGCTTTGCTATTTCTAGCCATGGGACTTGGAAGACAATTATGTGTTGGTGACCTTTTCATCTGCAGTGATAAACAATCAAAGGCTTGAGATGAGAATAGACTAGAGCCTAGCAGAATACTGGCTATTTCAGAACAAGATACGAACTTTACTTTTTCTTCCATCTCCTTGCCATCTGTACCTTTCCTTTCTGCTCATTCTCTCTTACCTGGATTTGCTTCACCTGTCTTCTCTGGATTGTTTTCCTAAGTCTGTTTGGCCACTCCCTCTTCAAACTTGTCTTTCATGGCCCCCCTTCATCTGGTCCACATCTCCGTAACTACCCCCTTCTAGGAGCCTGTTTATTTGCCTCCCTGCTTGCGCTGTCTGCTGAGCAGCCCGGCAGGGCAACTAAGCAAGAACGCAACACTTAAAAACCAATGGACAAACAACCAGGACCAGTGGCGTAGCGTGGGGGGGTGCAGGGGGGGCCGGCCGCACCGGGCGCAACATCTGGGGGTTAGGGGGCACAAATTACTTGCCTTGCCCCGGGTGCTGACAACCCACGCTACGCCACTGACCAGGACTATCCCTAGTAAGCAAAAACAGTTTGAGCATTTGTGATATATATAGTATGGTATGTATTTGAAAGAGTGATGAAGGTACATTGTATGAGTGGATTATCTGTACACAAGAATATACAGATATATTGAATAGAAGCATAGAATTGTAGAGCTGAAAGTGACCCTGAGGACCATCTAGTCCATGGGTAGGCAACCTAAGACCCGGGGGCAGGATGCGGCCCCATCGCCTTCTCAATCCGGCAAGTACAGTGTACCTCGGGTTAAGAACTTAATTTGTTCTGGAGGTCTGTTCTGTTCTTAACCTGAAACTGTTCTTAACTTGAGGTACCACTTTAGCTAATGGGGCCTCCCATTGCTGCCACCACGCGATTTCTGTTCTCATCCTGAAGCAAAGTTCTTAACCCGAAGTACTATTTCTGGGTTAGCGGAGTCTCGGTTAGCGGAGTCCAATGAAAATAGGGACACCCCATTCCGTAATGTTAATTTTACTATTTACACCCCACACATCTTACTGGGTTGACCCAGCTACTCTGGGCAGCTTCCAACATATATAAAACATTAAACATTAAAAAAATATCTTCCCTATACAGGATTGCCTTCAGACAGCTCAGGAGTCAAATAACTCCATACCCTCCAACATTTCCCCCATGAAAATAAGGACATCCTACCACACCCTCCAACATTTCTCCAGTGAAAATAGGGACGTCCTAAGGAAAAGCAGGACATTCTGGGATCAAATCAGAAACCGGGATGGCTTCTCTAAATCAGGGACATCCCTGGAAAATAGGGACACTTGGAGGGTCTGCAACTGAGCTCTCTCCTCTTTGTCCAAGTTAATGCAGATTTTTATTCTTATGAGTGTTAAAGTCATGCCTAATTTAACAACTAAATGTACATGGTGTATTTAAACATAATAATTTTTGTTTTAACTTTTTCTTCAGCTGAAATGACTTCCTAATTGTGTTTTTTAATTTTATTGCTTGTTTACCTTTCCAGACACCTAAGGCAGTCACAATCAGATTGAAATTATTATTTGCCATTATGAAGCTGAATTTTTTGTTTCAACTAGGGTAAATTAAGAATGGATTATTTGTTCTTGCTCTTCAGTTTTCAAAAGACAACTTCAGCGTCAAAAGTTTAATAAAAGAATTGAGCATTAAAATCATACCTAGTTTCCATATAAAAAACAGAAATGTTGACATGTACAGGAAAAATAACTGTTGTTGGAAATTATTATTTTAGCTTATAGCACAAAAAGTTATCTTAATATTTAGAATTTATATAATGAATTTCAGGTGTTCAGTGTGAATAAACTATAGTTTCTCAGTGATTCATGAGAACCTTGTAAGGAAGGCCAATATACAAAGAACGTCCTAGATGCTGTGAATCTAATTTTAAATGTTATTTACATAATTATATTAATTTTTCAATTAATAAACATATATTTGTGCATTTTTTATTTTTACCTGAAGGGATGAAAACACATTTAGAAGCTCATTTTCAGCATAAATGTTCCTCAAAACCTTGCACATGCATACATTAAGCTTGATTTATATGAATGTTCTTTTTGTCAGATAGTTTGTGAAGAGGAAAAAATAATCCAATAAGAATACAGAAACTGCCCCATATGATTTCAGAATTTATATAGATTCATATAATGAATGTTGATAGTGGCAAGCTAGTGAATGACCCTCAAGTTAAATGCTTCTCTCAAGAAAAAAAAATTGAGTAGCAGATAAATTTGATGAGGATCATAACCTATTCATAGATAATTTATACCAGAATGAAAGCTTTTAAATAAACTATGCACAACAAATAACTTGAGTCTCTGGGATCTGTGTGTGCTTAAAAGTGGTGAGTTCTAGATTTTACTATATTGTGCAGCATTCTAGATGACTAATAAAATGCCTATTATCTGAATGGGTGAACTGTGCACAGGGGCAAGTATTTATATTGCTGGGTATATCTATGTGCTCTGTTGCAAAGTTTAAAGTAGGGAAATGAAATGGACAACCTACTGTTTCTTATTGTTCAGTTGGCAACTATTGGTTTCTCTCTGCGTTCACCTGCAGTTTCTTCTGCCCTCTGTCCTTGTAGAGGGAGAAACCAGGACTTGCACCATCCATTAATCAGAAGCCTCATAAGCCAGCCCCTAAATCCACCTGTGGCCTTGTGCAGGCTTAGATTATGAGGCTTTGGCCAGCGGCTTTGTGAGGCTTCGCTTTTTGAATTCTGTGCAAAGTACTTTGATTCCTTGAAATGCTAGAGAAATAAACACTGGGTTCCTTTAATACTTACTGGGAAAAAGGGTATAATATTGTAAGTAAACCTTCTCCAGTATATTCTCCATCCCCCGCTCAATGAAGGGCTTCTCAAAAGTATGTTGTGCATGGTGGAACTGTCCCCTTATCTCACTAAAACTATTAGAATAGAATCGTTAGTGAATTTACAAGGTACAAGCATAAAGTCTCTTTGTTAAAAGAGTCATCCAATGAAATGAAATAAAGCAGGCTAGTAGAATTTTCTTTTCTTAATTGCAGTGCAATAAATTCATATAAATTAGTACATAGCACATAGACAAATCTATCTATGAAGGCTTGGTCTTTTGAATTATTGCTTCACATGTTCCAAGGTGGAGCAGGTTTCAGAGAGAAACTTTTCTGAGACTGCCTTAAAAGGGGGGGGGGGGATATTTGAGGGCTCCGATAATTCTGCCACTCAGAATAAGGACATTTTCACACAACATGAGTGCATCTTATTCTTGTTTACAGAAAGCTCAGAAGTTTATGAAGTTGACATCAGTTTGATTTTTTGCCCAAACTGGGGAAAGTCATAACAAGGATTGCAGACAATCTTCTGCACTCTTTATTAGAGAAAGTGTCCCCCCCCCCCCCAGGGGTACGCATACGCCTAAACATTTTGTGAATCTTTGTACTTTTGTCCATTTACTGTATTTATTTCCCTCAATTTGAACTATAAAATAGTGATTTTCTTGAGTCAAATTGAGAGTACCCCTAAAAATATTTTTTTTGGGGGGGGAGCACTGATAAGAGAGTAAGCCCTTCTGGATAGTGTTCTCACTACTCTATTTGCATGCTAATCCATACTCAGGAAAAAGTATAATGGAAAACTTTCCAGGAAGTATGTATTAGACTTGGGTTGTCAAAGTGCCTTTAAGCATTTCTGGCTCTGCGTTGTGAAGGCAGTCCCTACATTGGCTGCAATGGTTCTTTCCCGCTTTCTCTGTCCCGAATCAACATTCCCACGTGAACACCAACAGCGTGACTCCAAGGAGCTCCCCACTATATTGCGGGAAAGTACCCTTCTATTATCAGGATATGTATTTAACTTCCGTGAGGGGGGCAAGGTCCTATAGTTTTAACGGGTACCAGTTGCTGCTGTTTTGAGGGCTGGGGCTATGCATATATAGTAAACAAAAAACAAAACATACACACAAACACTGAGGGCAACAGGAGGAGGAAGTGGAGGGTGCTTTGCCAACTCTGAGGGGAAGCCACTTTCCTCATAAGCGGGGTCTCGTGCGCATTTGGGGGCAGCCACTGGCTCCTCAAGCCAGGCGGACAAAACTCCCCCATGCCAAGCGCCCCTCCCCCTCCCGACTAAACCGGCTACTAGGCTAGTAGTACTACCCACGACGGCTAGACCCAAACCTCCTCCAGCCCCCGAAGGCAGCGTTTGCCACTGAAATGCCATCTGGGGAAGGGCAGCGGGAGAAATAAAGAGGGGGGGCGGTCGCCAGTTGCCCTCGTGTCCTGCCCGCGGTTGTGCCCCTGTGGTAAACAGGATGCTGGGCTAGATAGGCCTCGGGGCTCCCCTCGCGCTCTCTCCAGCCAACCCCCCCACCCCTCGCGCAGCCGGTCAGTCTGAGGGGAGCGCTGCTCGGAGAGCGACACCGGCGGCAGCATCGGCACAGGGAAAGACGCCACAGAGAGAGAGAGAGAGGCGGGCGGGGGGGGGGGGAGACCGCGCTCCCTCCTTTTCCCTCCTCTCCCCCACCTCCCCAATCTCTCTTCTCCTTCCGTCCTGCCTTTCTTCCCTCTCTTCTCTTGCCTCTCCCCCCCCCACAGTTCTGTCTGTTCTTTTCCCTCATTCACTTAACGCCCCCCCCCAACTACACAATATACCGGACACGCCAAATCTCCCTTTCTTTCTGTCTTTCCAACCCCCCCCCAACAGCCCTCTTCCCCTCACGCGCACAAGCGCGCGCGCAGGCACCACACACACACTCACACACGTGCGCGCGCGCGCGCCTGCCTAGCTTGGGCTCTAGCCTCCCTCTCCGCTTCTCTTTTTTCCTGTCATCTCCCATCAGCTCCTGTCTCTTATGAACCCGGCACGTTGACTTGCTTCGCTCTCCCTTCTCTCTCTCTCTCTTTTTCTCTTTCGCCCTCTTCCACCCCCTCACACCTTTCTCCCTTCCTCCCCTCTTCCCTCCCCGCCCCGCACCTACTTACCTTGCACCCCCTTTTCACACTCTCAGTGCACCTGAAACAAGAACAGCGGCGGCGGCGGCGGCGGCAACAACAACAACAACAGCCGCCACCACCAGCACCACCAATACCGGCGAGCAGCATGTCCCGAAGGAAACAGAGCAAGCCCAGGCAGATTAAACGTAAGTTTCCCTCAAGAGTGCAGGGGGGGACGGGGACGGAAAGGCGACGAGGCTTGTCCCCAAAGGGTGCTGCTGCTGTTGTGTGTAAACATAAAAATGAACCGAAAAATTAATAACTTCGGGATGGGGGGAACCAGGTCGAGGAGAAGTGGCAGCGCCCTGCGGTGGAGTTTCGGACGGCGCCTACTTGTGTTTTCGAGGGCTGGGGGGGGGGGGCGGTTGCCGCCTTTAAAACAATAAAAAAGAGCTCTGCTTTTGGACTCCTTAGCCACGGAGGTTTTCCCTGCAGAAAAGTTGGCGTTGAACTTAGCGCGGAAGGAGTTGTTTGGGCGGGGAAGGGGAGAGGGAGACAGAGA
>NC_139683.1:21862277-21897277 GCF_964106915.1 Podarcis gaigeae | reverse complement strand
AACTGATATTATTACACACGGGTAAGCCAAAATTAAGCACTTGAAAGTCTAATTTCATTCAGTTATGCACATGGTTACATTTTTCCTGTTGAAATAAATGAGGTTAAAAGTGCTTAACTTTTGGCTAGATTGCACCTGCTATTCTGTCATAAGAAAGTTTTTTTTTTGGTTGTTTGTTTTAAATAAAAAGCATTAAGTTTTCCAAACAATGGATCTGCTTTTTCCCGTTAGTGGAGAAAGAGAATGTTTTAATGCGTTTTTTTCAGACAGGTCTGATAATTTGAATTAGTTTTGGAAAAGTAAACATAGATTCATTTTTTATTTTAAATATATAGCTGTCTGAGCAATGCTATTCCGTCATGAATAAATGAAGCTGGTATTAATTTCTTATTTGGATGATACACATTGGGATAACTCATTTGGATGAGTTCCATGCTGAGGTTTTCATACGAGAAACTGAATTTGGCCTTCTGGAAAATGGACAATACATTTTAATCCAGTATAGGATGCCTTTAAACAAACAATTAACCTGCTTGGTCCCTGTCTTTTTAAAAAAACTTCAGTGATGCGGTGCTGAAATTAGATTCAGAAAAGGAATGAATTGGAGTCTATATTCTTTAAACAGCTTCTTCTCCCTGTATAGAAGCTTATTTTTGTTTATGGTAGTAAGGAAAGGGATGCAATTAAATGAACACACTTGAATGTGGAAATGTCATACCTGAAACAGAGACATGGGCTCTTTAAAGGTATTAGCATAAATCTAGCACATTTGTTTATTATGTTTCAAAATCAGTCACTGGTATCTCTGCCACAGGTAACAATTGACTTTTCAGGCTTCAAGTTAATAGCCTTGTCTCTTGCTTGTAAGGATCAATATTAGTATTAATTAATCACCATTATCAGTCCTAGGATCTGGTTCTATTTGTTGTTACATCAGCAAATATCAATATAGAAAGTAGACTCTCTGATCGTCATGGCAACTTCATCTCTTGGGTCAAAGAAAGTTTATCTTATCTGTGCATGGAGAGTGGCAAACTGTTTAGGGATCTAGTTTGAACTCTAAGAACATTGATTTAGTTTTTGTTTGTGAATAGAGGCTGAATTTCAATCACAAGGGATAGGAAAGATTTAAATATTAATGCCCAGAGGTATGTCCAAGAGGGTGTCATGCTATTACTGTCAGATTGTCTTTCTGAGATGACACAAAGGGGGAAGGAGAGAGAATTGTGTCATTTGGATTATTTCAGGCACAGTAATATGTGCATTTGACAAACATGTCTAGAATGAAAGTGTGCTAATTTCATTGTTTTTTTAGAGCAGTATTATTTTATCTTGAAAGTCTACATTTGGTTTTGAGGCATACTGATGTATAGAGGTGACAGTGTTGGGTGGAGTAGGAAGGTGTTTTGTTAGGCACTGCCAGGTGAAATTCATTAAAAAAGAAAAAATATGGGAAGACGACAAATCAGTTTTCTGATACTTGTGGAATAATGACAAGCAAACAGAAACTAGAGGCAATCTGAATAATATAGCCTAATCAGTTAGATGTACCCTTGGAGATTGCTGAACTGATAAAAGTATTTCATGAGCCTGTAAAAACGAAATATGAATTCCACTTTGTTACTATTCACCTTAATAAAATATTGATGTATAGCTCTGTTGAAAATCTCTCCAGGGCATTGGTGTTCATATATACAGCACTTTGTTGAAATATTGACATACAAACACATCACTTTGTTGAGACGTACAGCTCAATCTTTAGGAAGCTCTGAACATCAGCCAGCCCTAATATGTGTAGTCTTGTTTAGAAGTGCATGTAGAATTCCCACACTCATTTATCCTTCCTTGTGTGTTTCCTTCTTCAATAGCCTTGTTAAAAACATTATTCAGGTAGAAGGTATAAGTAGTGCTGTTACTTGTAATAGCTTCTCATCCACAAAACCACCCATTTTGGGACTAATGGATATATATAAAATATAACACCGATGGAAGTATGCATGGTGCTTATAAGTGGCAAATGACTCAGTTCTTGGTATTGACATCTTTTCATTGATTTCTTAGTTTTATCTAATGCCTTGAAAAGGTATTGCCATCGTGAGTTGGTAACAGCTGTGGATGGCTGTCACCAATTTAATTCCCCTCCCCCCGTACGGAATTTAATCTGTTTAGAAGTAAACATACAGTTTGCAACGTTCAGTTCTACCTACACATGTTTGAACAAATTCAAGAAGTGATATATAAAATTGATTGGGGGGGGGCATCCAGTAAAATATTTTCAGTCTTCTGTTCTAGTGGTGAACCCTCCAGTCTTGCAGCCGATACAACATTTGTATGTTGAGGAATAGGAAAGGAAAGGATATATTTCTTCAAGGGTTAGGATTGTATTAATATTTATTCTGTTACTTTGCAGTGTGCTTGAATGTTTCTGATTACTCAGATGAGTGTCTCTCTCAATCCATTCTTAAGGGTCTCAGAAAATAATCACTGTATTAGGAAACAAAAACTTAAGAATTCATACAATATAAAAACTCTTAACCTGAGTCTTGTATTACATTAGGAATAAGCTTGGGCTCAAGCTTTAGCAAACCGTCAGAAGGACATTCAATCACAGTGAAGAAGTTACTGGTAGAGACCTTCTGTTTGTCCTTGTCATTGAAACTTGATTGCATCTAAGATTGCATATAGGGAAAGAGGCATCCACTAGCCATTCTAGGCCCAAGTTATTTAGAGCTTGGTAGGAAAATGAAAAGTTTGTATTTAATTGACTCCTGCGTTTCAAAATATCACTGAATAGTTGTTGTTTTTTTACATCATTTGCATTGTTCAGTAACCACAGACTCTATATGGGACTTTTTATCTTGCATCCAATGTGGTTTCTTATTTTAACACAAAGAAATGTTACATTGATTATTATGTTTACATTGTGAATAAGATTAGTTATGGGTTATTCAGAATCATACAGGTGTATAGCAGCAAGCGGTTTGGATTTCCCATCCGAAATTCTTCCTGCATGTTATGTGGAACAATTGCATTGATGAGTAATAGTATTTGTGGTTTTTCAGCCAGAAGTCTGTGTTTTAAGCTTTTGGAGGCTATGATTAACTGATAATAAGTTGTGTCACAGGTTGTTTTGAGTTAGTATTTGTACTGGAAATACAGAAGAGGAGATAGAACAGTTAAAAGGTTTTATTCTTATTCGACATTTGAAGTTTTTCCTCATATTATATCATTTTATCCTAACTAAATTTTGTTGTACAAATATTATTTGAAATATACTATTTAGTGGTTTCTTGTTAACAGTAATACTTAGATGCTTGCCTTTATTGGATTTGATACATTCAGTATGCACCTTTTGTGTCTTTGACTATATAGCCAGTTGAGTATAACTTCATGTGAAAGTAAGCATGCGTGTTCCAGTTTGGGAATGAACACTGAATCACCCAGAAAGTTAAAAAGCTGGGTACTTAAAACAACTTGTTTGAATACAGTTCTACTATATACAGACTGTTTCCAGTGACAATATTCTCCATCAGTCTAGTTTATGTACGTGCATCCTATTGTATAATATGACGTACTGTATCTATGTGATAAAAGGATAGGAATTCATTTTACTTATTAAACTTAATATTACCAATGAACTAACAAACATCATTCTTATATATGATAAGTGTTAATTATAGAAGAGGAAAGGTTATTTAAAGATTGTTGTTTACAGTTAATGGATCAATTCAAAATATGTTTGTTTATCCTCTCCTAAACATATGACTGCATTTGACCTTTTATTGGGTTTACTTTATTTATTTTGCTTTTCAGATTTAATTTTCACTTTATAATCCTCCATCTCTGAAATAGATCTTTTCTCTGAAACATCTTTAGATTCTTACATCTTACAAATAGTATTTTCAGTAATCTTCCAGAACTGGTCATACGTTTTCAGGGCCTGGGCTTGTACCACAATGCTTGTTGGTTCTAATATGAAAAATATGAATCCAAAATTTAGTGATGGTGGTATTCTTGAAGCTTTTACTTTTTCAGCCTTCTGATTTTGTATAAAATGTCCTACTTTGAAATTGGAAAGAAATTAATATGCGTAATTTTACTTTAGAAAAGCAGTAATCCCAGTTGTTTTTAAATTGAAATACTTAAACTGGTTTTGAAGCAGCAGCCTTTTACTTTACTTAACATCAGACTCTTAGAGTTCAATTATTTGCATGGTATTTAGAAGTAAGCCCCACTGGGCTACATGGGGTTTATTTCCAGGTAAGTGTGTACAGTACAGGATTACTGCCTTAATTATAGTAAAATTGGGCACAATCATTGCTCATGTCAGCATTCTGTTTCATGCACTGCAACAGTAATTATAAAGGTCAGAATTAATAATGAGAATATGTAGCACAAACCTTGATTTTGTAAATCTATATATTTATGATTTTATTTAAGGTAACTTTTCATTATGTGCCATATAGAGATATGAGCATATTGAATAATAAATTTAGGAAGACTTTAAGCTGTTGCTAAAGGAATCCACAAGGGAATATAATTAAAAATGTTTTGATATAGCAGAAAGGTAATTTTTAAAACCAGATTTCTAAAAATGCATGTGCACTGTTAGAAGAATGGACATCTTGGACAAACAAATGCATATTTTGCCATCAAGTTCTTTTAAGCTTCTGAAGTCAGGCCTACAACTGGGTCAGATGATAAGATGAGCACAACAGCAAAAACGAAGAGCACCTCTGATAAAAACTGATTGATTGATGTCTGGCTTCCCTACCATCGCAAGCAGTTGACAGTTAGTTTAGGATCAGATGATTTGGCTTTTGCGATAGATGATGGGGTCTGTTAGGGAAGTCTGAAGGACGTAAAGGTCGTTTTCTGTGTAGTGTCAGGGAATACTGGGTTCCCACAAGGTGGGGCATTGGATTACATTTTTCTTTATCTTGTGCCTTAACTTTTCAAGGTCTGTTAAAATAAAACAATCAAAAAGAAAAGTTCAGAGAAATTTACAATACTGTACAGTACTATGCATGTCTGCTCAGAATTAAGTTTCATTGAATTCAATGGGACTTACTTCCAGGTAACTGCGTATTGCAGCCCTAATTGTAATCATAGCATCTGTACTTGCATAATAAAGTTAAATTCAAACCAGATATTCTGCAAGAATTTTATAGAGCGACCCTTAGCTTTTGACAGGTTCACACGTAATTGGCCCGAGCATTAAAAATAATAATAATCTAAGTAGTGTTTAACGGTTATATTTTACAAATTCCAAACACACACACCTAATATACTTAACAATTGGCTATTATTACGAAGGTACAGCTTTTATACCAACGTTAAGGCTGCAATAAATCTCACTGGGACATATTTATATTCAAGGACAACAAATTGAAGAACTAGAACATAATGCTGTTCAGCCCAAAAGATTTTCAGGACAGTTACAAAAAAATTGCTGCAACTGTCATAGAACTGGAATGTAGACAGCTGGGATTTGAATTTAGATTTTGGACAGTTTTATACTCAGTGGAAATCCATTATGATGTATCTCTTTACTCTGAGTTTCAAGGGTCAAATCTCCAAAGGACAGTTGAGTTTTAGCTAATGCTGTTGGCTTAATATCGGTAAGATGATTTTTTTCAAGGTGCTTTATTGCTGATAATATTGAATGTAGTCTGAAGCAGCCTGTAGATTAATTTGGATGGCAGCAGTGTATGTTCTTAGTGATTTGTTGCACCTCACAAAACAATGCTTTCTTAATGTCTAAACTACAGAATAAATTTATTTTTAAAAGCTCGTTTTAAGCAAATTCTTACAATTACTGTTATCCATGTGGTTCCTATCTAATGATGTGTACTTCTATAATCAGAAACATGAAATTCAGGTCTGTAAGAATATGACACAGCAGATTTTAGGAAAGCCCCCACCCTTCAATATGAGATTGTATTTATTGTGTCAGATACTTTGTCAACAGTATGAATAATCTATTTAGCATTTAGGTTTCAATGTCTGTCTTTGTAAAATTTGGTTATTACTTCTGCACTAAAAGTTTTTGGCCACAAGCAACTGTTACATGTTTGCAAAGTAAATGATATTTGACAAAGGTATGTGCTTTTATTTGATAAACTATATTCCATGTTGTAAGATGAAGTAAAATACACTAACATCATTTTTGTAGGTAGCTTCACTTTTGGTTATATACTAGCTCCTCATCTTATTCAACTCATTTAATAGATTTTCACACCTCTCTCTTCCTCTCACAAGTCTTTCTTTTGGTGGATATTTTTAAATGTAAGTAAGAAAAATAGCTTGATAACTCAGTCTGTTCTAGAGTGCCACACCTCTTATTAGGTAATTGAGAACCATCTAATTATACCCAGAAGAAAATCAGGAGTGATGAATCAAAGAAAGAAAAGAAAAAGTAATGTAGCCAAAATTATCAGGATCAGCTATATTTATAAATGGAAAGTAACAATCAGCTACTTAGATGAACTAGACTGTGTAATTTTATGATTAGCCCTGCAGTGTAGAAAATCTCATTTAAGTGGGAGTATTTGTTGGGGATGTTCTGGCTGGAGTGATTAGCAGTAACAGAAAATGTTACTGGTAAGGAAAAAAGAACACTGAAGCTCAAGTTTGAAAAGCATATTTAGCACACACATTCACAGTATGGCAGATATGTAAAACATTCTTTTTCTAGCTAGGAAATTCTGTTTATCCAGTAGTGGTCAGCTATTGGCAGATTGTTTTTAGAAGTTATAGGAACAAAAATAGAGAGGGAAATATTGCATTGAATATCTATGCTGTTTCATAATAGTGTAACTCTACTAAAGTAAATGGCATTATTGTAAAAGTATTAACATTTAGATTAAAAAAAATGGATCGGTTACTTACAATGAGTTCTTAAATATGTTTATTCAGTATTATTCTTCACTGAGTTCAGTGAGACTGAATTCCTCATAAGTATCTTTAGGATTTCAGTCTTTCAGTTCATTTAGCTTGTTTGTGTACCAATTGGTCACAAATATTTGGTGTAAAAAATAATTTTAAAATGTTTTACCTAGGACTTTGTTTTTCAGATGCTATTTGACCATTAACTGACTGAATACATTTGTTTTTAAAAGCTTAATATGTCAAAACGCTTTTCAGTCTCTGTAGTTTGATGATCTAACCGTTACACCTTGCTTTTTGTGAGGAAGCTTTTTAACAGTATCTTGAAAATAACTTTGAAAATAACTTTCAGGATAAATATTTTTAGCATTTGAAGACTTCTGTCTAGTCTGTGGTGGACAGAAATTCCTTTTTCAACAAAACTTTATCTTACAGATAACATAAATGTATTTTATTCCCCATTTTAACCATTATTTTAATATTGGAAACCCCCATTTCTAATTATTTGGTTGAGATCCTAACCTATAGAAACTAAAATTATGTAGCCATTCACTGAAATCACAGTTGCCTTTCTGATTTATTTATGCAAGAAACACAATAGGGAATTGGAGAAAATATGATAATAAAAAGCTTAACATTTTAAACAACCATTTTAGACATATAGTAGGAAGTGCTGCAGTTTCCTTTTTAGAGTACCTTGAGTAGCTAGGTTCAGATATAAGCGAGAGAGGGTGATGGTGCTTAATTGCTGGGACCATCTTTCAAGACATTGGTAAAAATCAATTTTAAGTGGTGTATATGAACCTTTGAGAACTCTGTATGTGGCCCCAGTTGATATACTGAAGTGAATAAGTTAAAGCCCAGAAAGAAATCTAGACATCTACTTTATCCACACTGTAGTACTTTCACACTTTCATGGTAAATGATTCAATACAGTTTAAATTCTAAGAAAACATCCTTTCAGTGTGCAGTAAAATAGCCTGCCTATAGCAAATAACTTTATTTACTTTTTTTTTTTTGCTAAAAGATCTGTAGAAGTCCTTCACCAAAGATTAGGATCTTCATTTTAAAATCATAAGTAGACGGATGCTGCTTTCTACAGAGGTAGCTCTGTAGTTTCAACATTTGTGTTGCCTGTTTTATTAACCTCCTACTAGCAGTATGGAGTTTTGTCTTGGAAATATGCTCTGTGTCTTAGATTTCAATGTCATGCTAATATAGGCACCATGTTGCAGAAAAAAGCTTATCTATCCTATGCTGTTATCCTAAATTCTGAATTCTGAGCTGCTTCCTGCACCAGAAACAGTTCATCTTTCATATCAGATGTTTTACATTCTCAATGATTTTAAGAATGCCGTCAGTTTTTAAATCCAGACTTCTATCCAGATTTTTCTGTTGGGTTGTTTTTTTTTTAAATAAAACTGGCCCATCACCAAATGCATTGCCCTTATTATCATCTTATTAAGAATACTATAGCCTTGAATTACTTCCAATATTTTATTTTTAATGTAATTGCCTTATAATATACACTATCATTAATCCTGGGGCAAGATGTGGAGAGGGTTGTGGCAAGGCAGCTAGAGGCATTATTGGATTACATGGATTATCTAGAGACATTTCCGTCTGGGTTCAGATCTGGCTTTAGGACCAAAATGGCCTTGGTCACACTGATGGATCACCTTGGTCAAGAGCAAGAAAAGGGGTATGTGACCTTGTTTTCTGACTATGGTCCCGATATATTACTACTGTTGTTAGTTGCCATGTGTATGACAAGGCTCTGCATTCTTGCTTGCTTCTTCCTTTGGAAGGAAGGGCAAAATAGAAAATGAAGGAAGGAAGGAATAAAATATTTCTTTTTGTAGTCTGTGCTATTCTGAATGCACAAGCTAGGTCACATCAGTATAACATCAGGTGATTGACTAGAGCATGGTAAGGCCCACATGTCAGACTTGGCTGATGGAGAAGATAAAGTTCTTGCCTGCCAGCTGGATGCAGTTTCCCACCCCTGATCTGGAATAAATGCAAATATTGGGTTTTAGAAGAGCTCAAGAAGTAACAAGAATACAAGACAACAATCATGCACCACCAGTGTTATTGCAAAAGTGGGACAGAATACAGAGAGTTGCATGTCTGTTAGTAATACAGTAGTGTTTTCTACACACCTGTACACATTATAGTACAGGTGTTCTATAACTCTGGTGGCATTAATTCCTGTTTGAACCAATACACTGGCTGTTACTTCTTTGCCATCTTGGCTGCTATGTTACTGTAATTGTTGGGTTAATTGGCAGAATTGCAATTCACTAATTATAATGAAAAATGGGGGGTTATCCGGAGTGGAGTTATGCAGAGGTTTGAAGTACATTTTCAGCAATATGCCGATGACACTCAGCTCTAATTCTCATTTAGATCTGCAGGTGAGGCAGTGGAAGTGTCTGGTGTCTTGCCTCGATAATGGACTGGGTGAGAGCCAACAAACTGAAGCTCATATCAGATAAGACTGAGGCACTGTCAGTGGGTGGTTCCCAAGACTGAGAGATTGTCTGCTCTTGATGGGGTTACACTTCCTCTGAAGGAGCAGGTATGTGGCTTGGGGATACTCCAGGATCCTTTGCTGTCACTTAAGGCTCAGGTGGCCTCAATTACGTTGAGTACCTTCTATCAGCTTCTGTTGGTGGTCCAGCTGCACCTTTTTCTAGACAGGGATAGCCTAACTACTGTTGTCTATGCTCTAGTAACCTCAAGTTTAGATTACTGCAATGCATTATATGTAGGGCTGCCTCTGAAGACTTCAGCTAGTGCAGAATTCAACAACCAGGTTGCTCACCAGGGCAAGTTGGTATGAGCATATCACAATGATGCTGGTCTGAATGCACTGGCTGCCAATTAGTTTTGAGACCCAATTCAAAGTGCTTGTTTTGACCTATGAAACCTTAAATGGCTCAAGATCACAATACCTCAAGGACCGCCTCTTTCCAAATGAATCTACTCAGACCTTGAGATCATCTTCTGAGACCCTTCTTTGTGTTCCTCTTCCACAAGATGTCTGGAGGGTGACAACACGAGAAAGGGCCTTTTCTGCAGTGGCTCCCCATTCTGCAGTGGCTCCCTTCGCTATACACCTTTAGGTGCCAGGCAAAAACATTCCTTTTTAACCAAGTATTTGGCTGATTGGCATCCAATTGCCCTGAGACCTGCATGTATAGAGTAATATACAAATTTAATAAATAATAATAATAATTAAAAAAATGGAGGGAAGGGATTGGTTCTACATTTAGAGTTAAAACATCATTCAGTACATTTGAAACTTGAAGGGGTAAGTATGTTTGAGGGTGTTGCATGCTTGATCAGGAGTAGAAAACACAAGAAATGAGTTGTTTTTGAATGAATTAAATATTTGATGAAACATTCTGGCATATTGACAGATGCTGTGTTTTGTCCCCATAGACTTTGCTGGAATGGATTTTCAAAAAAAAATTTTTCTCCATTTGTACTGTGCTTTTTTTACAAATGGTTTGTTTTGGGAACGTCAAAGTGCATTTCTGTGATTTTCTCTAACAGTGGTATACACTTTTAGTTTTTGTTACCGGAGCATTTCTGTGGCCAGGGTTAGATATTGGATTTCATGAGGGTGTTCCACACACATGCTTAGTACAAATCTGTTGTGAAAGAGGGCTGAATGAGGGAATTAAATGTTGGGTGAAGTGAAAATGAACGACAGGCAGAGAAGGTCAACTGGAAAATGGCAAAATGTGTGAGGGACAGAAAAGAATGGGGAGTGGGCAGGGGTTGGAAGGAGATAAAATACATGAAAATGTATATGTATGTGTTAATGGGCAGGTATACACTATATGAATTATAGGACAGCAATTGTAGTCCTATGTACCATAAATAAGGGTAAGTCAAATTGCATCTCACCGTTATAACAAGCAATTAGGGAAGTGTAGTAGATTCTAGGACTTCTAGTTAGAAAAAGGTTCAGTGATTTGAAACTTAGTACAGTGGGACCTTGGGTTACATATGCTTCAGGTTACATACGCTTCAGGTTACAGACTCCGCTAACACAGAAATAGTACTTCAGGTTAAGAACTTGCTTCAGGATGAGAACATAAATCGTCCTCCAGCGGCGCGGTGACAGCGGGAGGCCCCATTAGCTAAAGTGGTGCTTCAGGTTAAGAACAGTTTCAGGTTAAGTACAGACCTCCGGAACGAATTAAGTACTTAACCTGAGGTACCACTGTAGTATAGGAGAAGTAAGTTAGAGCATGGTCCATGCTGAATTTGGGGAGAAAGAATAATAAATTGTTTATTTTGAATGAATTAAATAGGTGGGTAAGGGAAAATATAAAAAATCTGGGCAAATGTTATCTGTTCACTGGAATATACACATGGTATCTGTGCCACTGGAGCTATCATGCAACGCAAGCTACCATTCCATGTTACAAGTACCTAACTGGCAGCCAATACCATCTGCATAGAATGTTAAATGTTAGAAGGAATCTTGAAGGTCAACTAGTCCAACCACCTTGCTCAGTGCAGGATAAAGGTGAAGCCTTCCTCATCACTCCTTCTGTATATCTCCTTCATAGGGTTTTTGTTCGTTTTGTATTCCTGAAACAAAAAAACCTGTACTTTGTGCTGCTATTTCCTCATAGTGCAGAATGAGCAGAAAAGCTGAGAGAGAGAAAAAAAGAGTTTAATACTTTTTGAGTTTGTTGTATTGGAATGATTCAAGCTTTAGGTTACTATTGAGTTTCATTTTAACTGTATGTAAACAAATGTAAGCATTTTCTGGATGAGAAACTTGTGAGGAAGATATATTTCCTGATCTGAAAACCTACCTTTCGATGATTCATTTAGCAATTGTACTCTGCACATGTTCAAAGTTAATTATAGAACTGGCACGGATAATGATTGCCACCATGATGCTCTAAATATGGAGTGTACAATATGGTGCTACCTCTGTGCACGACATTGTGCTGTCTCTAGGATAACTTTAATGTCTGTCTTGCCCATTCTTTCGCTTAATTGACTAGAAGGAAATATGCTTTAAAGTGCTTTATTTATGGCAGCAGCGTTCATGCAATTTTGGAGCTTGAATGAACATGGAAAGCCCTTAACACAACATATGAAACTAAAAGCTTTTTTTTTTTTTTTTTTTTTGTTAATTGAATTCATTAGTTTGGTTACATACTTCTGACCATCAGTGGTGTGGCTGAGCTGCTCACCTGACCACTGTCTGGCTGGGTCCCTGCAGCATACCAAGACAAAAAGGGTGTTGGGTGGCAAAGTTGGTATGTTGCACATGTTCTGGCAGAGTCAGAGTCAACCCAGTACTCTTGCTGGATGGAGCATTTGCCTCATGCCACTCCTTCTGTTTCAGCCGGATGGAGGTCAGGTGAGTGGCTTAGCTGTACCAGAGTGTCTGCTGCTGCTTCTGACTATGACACCGATGATATTATCTTACCGTTGATGATATTTGATCACATGTATGGACTCTTGGGAAGAACTCTAGTGGTCCTTGCTACTTTCAGTACTCACAGCTAATGACGGGAATACATAGCCCACATTTCCACTCATATTGCACTAATTTGCAAGCCCAGTATCAGCAGGTGGCATGCCTGGGCCACTGCCAGGGACTCCTTGCTGCCTTGGATACCCCTTTGGTGTTATTGCTGTGGGGATGGAGGGCGGTCACAATGGTGACTGATTGTGCTAATTGGAGAAGAGGCTCCAGCAGTAGGTCTACCCCTGCAACAGACAGACTGGGCACTTCCCAACTGTGTATCCCTTTTGTTTTAGAAATCCAACCCATTCTTTTATATGTCATTGGGGCCTACCGAGGTTTAAACAAGAAATCTGCCATATCCAGGTAAGTAAGTAGAAATAATAACTTCATACTTTTTTCCATGGGATATTACGCATAACAGGGAGTTTTATAATGAAATCACTATAGCATAAGAGCCTTTCCAAACAACAAAACTGTGATTACAGGAATAAAAGCATTTCCCTCCAAGTGCTGCATATGTTGCCGATTCCTCCCCCCCCCCCAAACATTAAATCTGCAATATTTTGTTGCTGGGATGCAGCAATCTGTTCATTACCATAGATGTGTTATGTGTAGAAAGTGGGACCGTGATTCTCGCAATAAGCCATGGATAGTGTGTGCAATGGCTTTGCTTTCAGCAACACCACTGTTCCTTTAATGCCCTTGCCAGCTTGTGAATTTTAATAGGAGATGAATGCCCTTCCACCATACCACTCAAGTGGGAATACATGTTAAGTCATTTAATTTCTTTAGAGGCCAGGCTCTTCTCACTGCCAGTTCAGGACTGCCATTTTACCCTTTTTAAATAGAAAAAGTGTTGAAAAACCTATCCCTTACTTTACACTGCAAGGCGCTCTCCCCTCCACCCTTTATGCATTACATAAGAATGGGATTATGCCATTGTGAGTGGATCAGGGCTAGTGTTGGTATACTGATGAGTAAAAGATTCATTATGTTGCTGTCTGGAAAGGCCCTAAGCTCAATAACATTAACTATGCCCATAGAGGCAACATGTACATTATGTCAATCACAACCAAGTGAAATATGCTCATTAGATGTGGCTTTCTGGCCATTGGTTTTAAAAAGGTTGCCTACCTTTGGAATAATGATTTGAAAGCTTTTTAAAAGGCTTAAAACTTCCCTGTGCTGTATGTTATTTCTGTTTTGGGAGGGACCAAAAATTAATGCTGAAAAATGTAAGTGATGTTTACTACCAGTTTTGAAGTTATTACATTTAATTTTCCCCCACTGCTATGACATAAAGTAAAAATATTTATGTAAATGCCATCACTAGCAAAATATTTTTAACACCTTAATTTTAAACTACAGTACTTTGTTTTGTACTGTACTTTGTTTTGACAGTACTTCAGCAAGTAGGTTCTGAAGTCCATGCTGTTTTGACTCATTGATGAGGCACCCGGGGTTTGGTCTATGTAAATGTAATGAACTTCAGTGATCAGCAGTTTTAATATGTTTGTTGGAAAGAACTTAGGAGTGCATGTTCAGATCATTTATGAACAAGACATATATATATATATATATATATATTGCAGGTGTACATATGTCAAAATGGTTACTTTGTATCCTAGTGTAGGTCTTCACCATTATGTGTTCTAAGTGCTGACCACATCACTATTGTATATGGTGTCAGGTTGTTGCTTGTTCTGTGCTCATAAGTTTCCTCTGCCCCTAGTTATCAGGAGAGGCTTTTGAGGGGCTGTAGCACGGAGGATGTGTCTGGAAAGCCATGTTACGTAAGCAAATTTATGGACAGAAACCCTTTATTTGCAAATATATCTGTAACTGCAAATGTGCTATTTTTCTTCAGAAAGTAGGACCCATGGATATTTGTTGTATTCCTGTCTGTCATTGTCATCCTGTGATGTGATGGAAGTTAACAGGTACAGTAGTATCGGTAAGGGCAATATAGACAGGTAATTTAAAGTTCTATCTATGCTTATAGGCCAGTCCAGTCACACTGACCACTCAGTATTGGACATAACCAGTCTTTCACTTTCGTGTAAGTGTGGGAATGTGTGTGATCTATCATAGTGATAACTGACTATTAGGCTCCAAGAATCAACGGTGTACGTTGTTAAGGTGGCTTTGAAATCATTTTGGTTTACCTTAGATGGCCTTTCAATGTCTGTTTGAATTTATTTAGTTAATTATTAATAAACAAAGGCCTAATTGTTTGAGCTTCATTAAGTCAAGTTCTAGCAGAATGAGAGGAGGCGGAAAACACCTTTTGCATTTTTGACATTTAATTTATTTCAAAATTAACAAAAAAAGTGAAAGGAGAAAATTGGAAGAAGGACAAAGAGGAAAAACAACTTAAATCAATTCTACCCAATACTCCAAACTAGAACTCTGTACACAATAGCATATTCAAGCAATATAGTTAAAACAAGAAAATACAACTGTTAGGCAGGCATCCTAAACTAACAGTATTCCTATGCCCATTTATAGGAATGTGTAAGCAACATTGTATTCAGTAGTATAGAATTGTGCTGCTACTGTTTTATAAAGAACAGCCTTGTGGCATCTTAAAGACTAATACATTTATTATGGCATAAGCTTCTGTAGACTAGTGTGAAGTGGAGACTAGAATGAAGTGGGCTATTCAAGAAAAGCGCACATCATAATAAATTAGTTAAGTATTTTAAGGTGTCACAAGACAGACTAACTCAGCAATCCTGTGGCTAACTTGTTTTATGAAGATCTGTTTTGCTGTTTTCTTTCTTTAAAAAAACCTGCTATGGGTATCACCTACCAGAAAGTGCAGCTAATAAATACCAGATAGATAGATAGATAGATAGATAGATAGATAGATAGATAGATGATAGATAGATGAATGCAACAGCATACCTGCAGCACATATTCTCCAGATATGTGGAACTAGGGATCATGGAAAAGACTCAGACTAGAATTCAGAGGGTTAAAAGCACAGTACTGTTCCATGAGCAGTGAGTTGTTGTGTCTCTGAATCCCAGACATACTTTATTAGGGCAATCCAGCTGGTTTGCTATTTCTATCTCCTCATTATCAACACGCTTATGGTATGGCCTCTTCCCCCTCACTTTCGGTGCCAAGAATTTGGCAGAGACACCAAGCGAGGAGGTCAGAGACTGACTGGAGGAGATGAAGCTGAAAGTGCAACAGAGAGAACCCAGTGGTTAGAAAAACCTAGGAAGGTTTGTTTTTATCGTGGGGAGGCTACCACTGTATGGCTCCATTGGCAAACAGTAATTACAGCTCTGTGTAATTAATTACTAAATGACTGATACATTGGGCTTCATTCTCCTGATACTTTATGCTGGTGTTAAAGATGAGGTGACTACATTGATGTCAACAGAGTTAATACAGTACCTATGGCAAAAGATGGGAGAGTGTTGCATTTAATTTCTCCTAATATGATATAGCATTTTCAGTTTTTAATGTGGCTATTTAGAAAAGTGTGGCTTGTTAAAACTTATAGACAAACTGCATATTAGAAGCTTTATGGTATATATTGGATTTGACTCTGCTTGACAGAAAGGAAACACAGAGATTCAGAGGAAGGAAATTAATGAGAGAAAATACTCTTCTCACATTTCCCATCGTTCTCATTTCAAAATGCATTTATGACACATACCCTGCATTTTTTGGCATTTGGTTCTGGCAGTGATGGTTGTGCCTATTGTACAGTATTTACTGTTAAACAGGAAGTTGCATTCCATATCCTCGTGTCTGTAAAAGAGGAGAGATAGACATAAGCTTTCATTTTCTAGAAATGGGGCCATCAGTTTCAGTTCTCTTGCAGTAGTGTATATCTTTGTTTTTAAAAGTATATGTATATCCTTCCCCCAGAGCTATTGAACAAAACAAAATCCCCACTTCTGTCCTCCCTGAGTGACAGCTCCCCACCCTGCTTTCATATAATTGTTTTTTTTCCTTCTGTCATGTTAGTGGCTAATTACTATTGGGTGCCATCCAGATCCATTAAAATTAATGGGAATTTTGCCACTGAGTCATCAGTTGGCAGTTATGAACGTGTAGCACTTCTTAAAAATAAAAAGAATTATTTATTATACCGAGGAATTGGGTACTGAGTACCAAATTTTCCACTAAGTTGATTATTTATTCATTTATATAGTGCTATCAGTGTTCATGACACTTTACACACTGTAGAAAGACAGGTCTCTGCCCCTAGAAGCTTACAGTCTAAAATTTAATACATGGGGATCAACAGATAAAGGGTAGGGAATTGGAGGAAGGGGTAAACATAGAAGTTTTTTAGACTAAGTTACAGGCAGAGCATGAGAACGAGGGGGTTGTGCCAAAAGGTTCATCAAAAAAGTTGGGGCAACAAGGCATCTCTTCTTTCACTCCTCAAAGAATATACCTCTCGACAGATTTTCTGTGTGCCTCTGCATTAACAATACTCAGCATGTAGTAATTTACCACTGGACCTGCTTATAAAGATATAAAACGGGTATAGTTTTACCAGATGATGTAGAAATGATGACTCATTTCTTAACCACCTCATTGTTGGACATCAGTCATAAGTTGAAGAAGATCAGCTTGCCTTCTTTAGATACAGGCAACTTTTTCAGTGCATTTGAGGCATGTGTGAGTGCTGGTGCGCACGCTGTTTTTGTTTTTGGCCTCGGAAGGAAGTGGAACAGGGCAAGGGTACGCGTGCCCCACTGATGCACACAGTGCCTCAGAACGCAACTCCCACACAAATGGAGAGTTGCCTGTAATTGGCGTATGAGAATATGGCATATGAGGTATCCAGTTCAACTTACAAGCGTGAACAGAGTTAGAGAGGGAAGATAGCACTGTGATTTATTTACAAATAAGAGCATTTTCATTCATCATTGGAATAAGGTTCATGATGCAGTTCAGCCCCACTCCATATTGTGAATTATATAATTTTTCAAATGGGTATTTGAGTAACGCGATTGCAGCTAGTACAGTATTTTTCAAAGGTTTTTTTTTTTTTTTTTACAAAGGCCATTCAAATTGTTTAGTATTGTGTGGGGTACTATTTTGCAACATTGTAGTCTGTTTAAGTTGTAAGTTTTTTAAACGTTGGTTTTCTTACTGTTATCAGATAAAGCTGAATATAGACCATTGTTTATATGCATTATATAATTATTTAAATATAAAAATACTCAACGAAGGTCTGTGGGGTGGCAACACAAGAACAGGGCTTTTCTGCGGTGGCTCCCAATTTGTGGAATGCTGGTACATGCTTGATAGTATGAACAGTGCGATGAAAGTATAATACAGTGTTCTCGAAAGGTTTTCAACTTCCACAGCAATAGATGAGCCTGGGAATAGGCTTGTTGCAGAGTGAATAATATTAAATGCTTTACTGAGTTTAATTGTTCACAAACAAGTAAATACAGGCAGAAAGTAAAAGGGGAACAAAACATTTCTTTAAAAATGATAAATTAATATCAATATTTTACTGGAAAAATGGAACAGCAGAGATGAAATTCTTCTCACTGGGGTCTCTGGTTGCTTCCAGAGCTGAACACCATGAGCACATAAGCAGCATGCAGATAATAGACAAAAGAAAATGAAACACTTCTCTGTGGGCTGGGATTAGAAGAACCAGAAACCTTTAGCAAATAAAGAAGTGTGTGTGTTTGCAATAAGTTTTTGTCTTTGAAAACAGGAGGTGCTGTGTCTATAAAAGCTGATGTTCCTTTTCCATTCTTAACTTCAATGCTACTGCTTATAGCTGTTATTTATATACCATTCTCACTAAACTCATGACACTTCTGCCCTTTCACAACAGACACCTAACAATGGAACAGCTTCAATTAAGAAGCAGAACATCAGCCTCTGGCATCTTATTCTG
The DNA here is from genome assembly GCF_964106915.1 of Podarcis gaigeae. Taxonomy (NCBI): domain Eukaryota; kingdom Metazoa; phylum Chordata; class Lepidosauria; order Squamata; family Lacertidae; genus Podarcis; species Podarcis gaigeae. Next base: position 21,878,987 of record NC_139683.1, on the reverse strand, counting down.
TTGTTCCATCTTTTTTGCTAGAGAGAATTCATTTGTTTCTTAATTAAGAAAAACACCAATAGCATGAAAAATCTGCTTATGGTACCTGAATGGTAATTAGGTGAAAGGTAAAAAAGAAAACACACATACATTCCAGTACCAGCCAAAATGAACTTGAGCTGATAAAAATGAACTAAACTAGCCTTGCATAAATCGAGACTGAGAGAAGTGTACAGTCATTATGGCTAAGACAATATGCAAACTATCTTCAAAGAAATCAAATTGCTAGAGTGTTTTCATTTGCATGTATTAACTATTAACATAATGAGGAGAAGTGACATTGGACCCGGATTGTGTGTCTGTTCGAATTGATAACTCGGCTGCATCTGCAAACAGGCACCCAAAAATCATGCTAGTAGTCAGATCGGTGTTGAACTCTGAAGTGTGTCTTGGAGCCCTGAACAAACCTGATGGAGTGATGAATGCAAGGCTTCCTTTTTGACAATGATTTTGCAGCAGAGTCACTAGCTTCATGCCTTAAAGGTACAGATCTCAGTTGTGAACTTCTTCGTCATGTGTATGGTCATTCATAAAGGGAAAAGGTTAGTATCTGTTTCAATATAAATAAATAGATCCTGTTTCCTGCATTTTATTAATTTATTCTTTGAGAGCCAGTGTTCTGGAAGTTTTATTTTTATGTGGAAGATCAGGGTTTAGATTTTACCCCGCTATGAACTCATTACAATCGTTGTGGGAAAATTACATCTCCATCAGTAATATGGGAATGTTTGTTTGTTTAAGTATTTGTAATCTGCCTTTCTATGACAAATCTTTTTTTAAAAAATCACAAAATAAATTAATATAGAATCCTAACACTAAAACATTAATGAAACAACAGCAGTAAAACATCATAAAAACCACATATGGCAGGGTTTAAATAAAAAAATACCTGCTGAAACAAAACAGTTTGTTCCATAGTTTTGATACCACAAATTAAAAGACACTTTTGTCTGTCACCACCACCTGGACTTCTCCTGGTGAGGAGACATGAAGTCAAATGAAAGACAGTAATACATGAGATACCTTGTTACCAGGCTGTTTAGGACTTTAAAGGCTATAGTCAGTGCCTTGAATTGGTCACCAGTAAATCTATAATTTTTTGGGAATAATCTGACTGACCAGCTAAGCCCAGGCATCATCTTTCCAAGGCATTTGAACCAATTTAAGTACCTAGACTTTCTTCACAGACAGTCCCTCATAGAATCATGGAATCGTAGAATTGTAGAGTTGGAAGGTACCCTTAGTTCAACCCCAGCAATGCTGGCCATTAATCCATGATGAAAGTGAATAGAGTGTGAACAACTGAGGTTAGATCTGATTTTGCCAGGTAAGGAAGAAGCTGGCAAAGCATACTGAATTGGTAAAGTAATTCCTGTCTGCTGCTGTCCCCTATGTATTAATAAGTGAGTGCAGGAATAACAGCAACCTGCCTTATAGCATGTTGTAAAATCACGCAGAATGAAGATTGCAAAAGCACTTTGCAAATTAAAAGTTTTGTTGAAATGATAAACAATACTATTATTTACTTTCCTTATTTATGCAGTAAGTAATCCTCTATATTGCCTCTTTCAGTAGCATCTTCATGCATGAAAACATTGTCAATAAGCACCTGATCAACCCTGAGCAAAAAGCTCAGTTCAATTCTGGCTTTTGGCTTGGCTAATTAAATGGCTGTTTACAGAGTTCTTTTAAAACATTTGTGCAATTACAGTTACTTCCTCAGACACTTAAGTATTACAGTGATGTGGCCTTATGTTTAAATAATTGGCATATTTTTGAATACATTTTTCTTTTAAAAAATCCTTCCTAATCAATCCTTTTCGTTCTTTTAAACTGGAAGTCTTATTTCAGTTTATGGTCTGTTTTCTTTGGCTGCACATAATTGTAAAGTTAAAAGGAAGAAATGTAGTTGCTTTTGGAAGGGGTACATAAAATAAGATGAGATATATTAGCTGAAATTATCCTGGATATTTAGGCCACATGATACAAAGATAGCTCTGGGGAGTAGATACTGGTCTGGTTTAGTGTGCAGATACAATGCTTTTAGTATGGAAGTTTTCTGCTGTCCCACTTTCCCCATCTGCCTTGAGACTTTGACAAAATGGTGGCAACCTATGCTTTATTAAAAAATCCATGTTTGAATTCCATCTGTGACAGTAAACAGGCCTTCCAGAGGGCAAGAAGGATTTCCCCCATGGCTGTACCTGATTGCTTTGTGCATCTGTTGGTTAATCTAAAAACTGAACACTCATGCTGCAGCAAAGAGCTTGAATTCTAGAAATATTTCCCCCTATTATTTGTGAAAGAAACCCATCAGGCAGGCTTTTATAAGTTAAAATAGGGGAACATCTGTGTAGCTCATTACTTTGTATACAGTGACCACAATAGTAGCTCATATATGCAAGGAATGCATGTGCAGTTTATATTTTAAAAATGTAACATATGTACCATATTTCATATTGGAGGACGTGAAAATGTTTTTCATTAATAGATTAGATACTGGTAGCATGGTGTAGCAGTGTAGCAAAACACAAACTGTTTTGCATTCATTAATGGCTCACAGAACAGCTGTGGAATTTTTTATGTTGTCCATAAGGTGCACTACTGTGAAAAGTACCATAGGTTTCTGTTTATTTTTCCTTAGCCCAGAGAAATACTTAGCAGTATATTAGGGTGTTTATATAAGGTTATGACTGTTAGGCTTATTAAAGTATAGGGTACAAGTTGGCTTCTATTATTTTAAAGAAGCTTTCTATGATTATTCCATAAGGTCGCTTTTTGGTCATAATTCTTATTAGAACTTGTTGGATTTTAGACAGAATGTTGATATTTAACCTTAGACCCCAAGCAACCGCAGTCAAAATACAACCTCAGGCTGCAGTCCTGTTTACACTTATCTGGGGTTAAGCCCCACTCAGTGCAGTAGAACTTATTTTTGGTGAAACATGCACAGGCTTACTTTGTCAGTCCTCTCAACATTGTGCAGGGGCCAAGAAAATAAATGGCAATTGTGTCTGATTTAGAATTCATTTACATTGCACCGTCTGTTGTGCAAGAAGAAGAAATGTAAAGACCTTCAAGTGTGTCTTTGTGGCTTAAATGTACTTGAATTTCTTGGCGCACATTTGCTCGATGAAATACTATTTGTTTAGTAAAATGCATTTTAATATGGAATTAATATAGAGTAAATGGCACTAATGTGAATACAGTATTATTGTCTGACAATAATAATATAGCCTAATAGTTATTTGAGACTCAGAGAATAATCTGATGGCACATGACATGAATGAGCTGCCGTGACGAAGAAGTCTGATCCTGAGAAGTATCCAGGTGTGAGATCGCTTCCCAAGCCGTCACAAGCTCCTCGGCGGAATAGTGGAATATAAATTTTAACAAATTATATTACTTACAAGGTTATAAATGAGAACTCATTCTGTATTAAAAAACCACACATTTTACTTTGTGGTTTTTTTGTTCATGAGCTGTCTGTTGGAAATAGAACAAGATGAAAAACTCTTGACAAAGGGCTAACAATTCTAATGTAAAAGGCACAGGACCTTTGTCAACATATATTTGAAAGATACCAGTAGGGTGACCATCAAGTGAGCAGTCAGCTGTTGACTTTGCAGGAGTATGGGTTTATTTTGCTCTCACAAGTTTTATGCACATGAGATCCCAGTGAATTTCAGTGTGGAAGTTCAAGGTGGAGGGGGTAATTTTAGATGATGCATCTGTGCTGGTGTGAGTAACTGAGAAAGCACATAGCAAAACATACTGTGAAAAAAAAAAAAAGAAAATTATTTATTATTTTATTAGTTATACAAATTTGCCTGTATTTGATGATTCTGATTTAGTTCAGGACAGAAAATGAGACATTACTATTGATCTTTAGTTATCATGGAAGGTATGCACTAGTTTGGTATCCATTTTTGGCAAAAAGAATTATGAGAATCAAGATGTCTTGGAACATCTAAGTACCATGATATAGGGATGCTGTTCGTCTGACTTCTGGAAATTAGCCCCCAAAAGTCCAAAGTCCAAAGCTCTGCTATAATATGTGTATGTATACCAGTTTCAACCCATAGGAAGTGGTCCTAAGCAACCATTAAGTTTTATGCTAACAAGGAATGCTTATTTTTCCTCTTTGAAGGACTAATATTATTTGGTTATTTCTTACAAAACCTTTCTCAGTGTTGTACAACTCTGTGCTAAGTAATATTGTAAAATAATTTTAGCATGACAAGTTATTTCTGCTCAGTCGCTATACTGAATCTTTCTACTCACCCCACACATAGTTTAATTGTGGCTTTTATTTTATTACATAGATTTGCATTGGTCACTGTGGAGTATATATTTATGCTGCTTGAGCTTCAGTTGATTTTCATATTCAGCCTTCACTCCCCTTTTCCAGAAGCCTACTGTGAACATTCTCTCATTTTGATTACTTGCTGTTTTTCTATTTATCTGTTTACTATAAGGCTTCTTTTGCTGACACATCAATTTAAGATGATTATTGAAATGTATGACCTGGGATGGTGGTAGGGTATTCATCTTTTGGCATCTTGTTATTACCTTTTTTAGATGTTTACAGTTAGGCTTTTTTGCATCAGCTGGTCTTCCTTGAATATCAGTTTTACACATTAATGATATGGTGCTCTCGTACATCCAAAACAGCCGATAAACTGGTAAGAGTGATCCTGGGCTATACCACTTTATACTGCCAGGTGGGTAGTTTTCTGATACATTTCATATCAGAAAAATGCTACTCTAGTACTGACAGCTAAATTTTCTTTTGAAATACTGTGCTTATCTTACTACAAAAGATGCACCATCTGTAGGTGGCCACCCTATGACATGTATATCCGAAATGTTAGACAGGATCAGAAAGGACTAAGGATCTGTCTAAAATATTATAGAGTTGGAGCAGAAGGTGTCCTTCTGTCTTCTGTTCTGCACTGTTGCCTGCTTCCTGGTTCAGTGGCTGTAAATTCCATAGTTTATCTAAATGTTATGTGAAGAAATACTTATTTTCATCTGTCCTGAATCACCCAATATTCTGCTCCATTGGTTAATAATGAGTTCTAGTATGACAAGAGATGGAGAAAAACTTATCAGAAATAAATTCTTTTCAGATTGATGGAATTAACAATAGTGTTGCAGCCTTATTTTAATGTCCAGTTTAGGATTCAGTTGTAGTTTATATGGTAAAATGCCTTTTCTAAGTAACAACAGGGGTTAAAGCAGGTCTGACTACATTTCTATGAAAATCACACCAAGGCACACCAAGGGAGCACACCAAAAGTCTCTTTGGGCTTTACTCCATTTAATTATGAAGTTTTACACTACTGTACTAGCCTGATGAAGTACAAGCTAGGAGCTGTTTATCAACTCAGCTGTTGTTTGTGTGAAATACTAGGCAACTACTGGTATACTTTGTAGTTCTGATGTAACAGGTTTTTGTTTTTATCATTAGGAGTTTTGTTTGCTTATTGCTTTAGAAAAATGCTTTTATAACTCTCCTCTTGTTTGTTTTGTTTTCTTGCAAATGTTCATAATGCATTAAGTCTGTTTATTTTTAAAAACCATGGGTTTGGTATTTGCTGTTTAAAGAACTATTTAGACTTCTAGTCCTTTGATACTACCTTTTAGTCATACAGGTTGACTTTAAGAAAGCTGGTTGCATGTGTTAATTTATGTCCAACGGTCTAACAAGTGGTCCAGGTGCAGCCTGCGGGTTCTGTGTTAAAGTACTCTTGCGGCCCACTTGCTATGAAAAGTTGGACTGCCCTGATTTATGCTATTCTTATGGGCACATGTACATACTTTGAGCTGCTAGCCCCATGTTCCTGAAGTATGGGAACTGTTCAGCGTTATCATCCTTATAAAGCTAAACTCCTGCCACATAGGATTTTGATCTCTCACCTAAGAGTAGCTTTTACAAAGGACTCGGAGGGCCTTAGGAAGAAGAAAAAGCCAGAAAGTTGGGAGTGGCTAGGATCAGGGAAGAGTATCATTTCAAGTTGAGTTGCTGGCAGAAATCAGTTTGATTTTCTGATGTGAATATTATTCTGCTGGCATTTCCCCTAAATCTTCCTTGTGTCCAACTCTGGCCAATTTATTTTCCATGGTGGGGTGGTAGAAATTGGATATATACATATATTATTGTACAAGCTAAGTGGAGAGGAAAACAGAGACAGAATGCACATCAAGTAGACATGTGAATATGGATGTCTGTCTGTCAGCACTGCATTCCTCTTAATGAGATGTACATAGTCAAAAAACTTGGAAGGGATCTCAGGTCAAGTCTCAAGATACAGTCTGCTGCATAGTTGACTGTGCACCCTTCTGTCAACCAGTGACCATGCATGTATCACTCTACTGATATAATTTGTGCCAGTTTGCATAATTCCTTTTTAAGAGGGAGAAACCAACAGCAATGTCTCCATGTGCATAAGTTATTCATGAAATAAAGGAAATCTGATATATTTCCCAAAGTCTCCACATATATTTAAGAGTGCAGAGAAGCAAAGTCTGAGGAAATTACGTAACAGATACTACACATTTCTAGTTTTAATATTTGCTGACTCATTTAATCAGATTCAAATATTTTTGTTTTCTTTGAGAATTACAATTATTATTTTTTAAAAATCATTTTAACACTCAAAAGTAATGCAAACAGGGGCTTTAAAATCTGCTGGTTTAAGCTGCCTTCTGGTGCACAGTTGTGCCCTTCTAAAGCCAAAAATGAAAAAGGTATATGAAATATTTTGCGAAGAGCTGGAATTACTCAGCTGGTCTTGAAGACTGGCATTTAAAATAAGGAATATGATCATCCCATGAAAAACAGCTCAAAAGGTATCATGTACTTAGAAAAGTGCAGTATGGAACAGCAGTTTGTTTCCAGATGAAAAACACACCCTTTTTACAGAAACCAGGAGGTTTCTTTTAGGTTCTTCTTCCTCTTGCTGTTTCCAATGGATTTTCCCAGATCACTTCACTGCCACCTTTTAACTTCATATTGTATCCACTTGTTCAGGATCCTGGTAGATTTTGCCCATTGGATTCACAACCTTTTCCTATGTGACTGGCTGGCATTATGCAGCCTTCAGATTGACCAGGCCTAGAAATCTGGTTTTTCAGACTAATTGCCTCTGATTGTGAACCTGCAAAGCTTGCTTTTCCACAGACATACACAGCCTTCCTGCACAGCAGTGCTACTCCGCATCACATTACCTAAAATGATGGAGACTAGAGAAGCCTTGGGCAGCCTTGGAACATTGTTAAATGTTCCTGGAATTGCAGGAAGGGTGATCCCCAAGTTGTGATACCTGTCTTGTCATGACCTTTTATGTGCTTAGAACCCTCTTTGGATAGAAAAGGGAATAGGATTTACAACATTGACCCATGTGATTGGCTGACAGTCTGAAGCCTCTGGATTGACCTAGCTTAGAAGTCTGGCATTTCCCCCTTTACTTAACAGAGCACTCATACCTGTACTTCATGCTCAGTCTCTTCCTTCTCAGTTCCCATCACTGGCCTCAGGGACTCAGAAGAAGAGGTTGCACTGTCCAGATCTAGATCTGTGAGTGGCTACTTTTGGTCCTGCCCTGCCCCTGCCCCTGCCTCCCTTACTCTGACTCCACGTGAATCCCCAAACTAATCTAGATTATGAAGTCTAACTTGTACATTTTATATGAAGTACTGAAATAGCATGCATTCCACCTTTTAAAAAAATGTTTATATGCATGCGATAAAACAAGTTCCCTCAAGGGAAGCAGAAGGGGTTTATTCTTATCCATTACAGTGAAATCTCATAGTTTCAAAGAGGATCTAATTAAAAAACAAAAACAGTTCTTTTCGGTTAAGGTTACATTCTAACTGAGCTGATTAATGGCGGTTAACAAATGCTTTTTAAATTACTTATCAAAGTGAATTACTATTAATATATTAATATTAAATAGTTTTGTCTGTCTTATACAAAACATGTGTATAACAATTCTGCAATCCATCACAGAGCTAGGTGCACATAAATCCTATCAATTTCATTGGGAATTAACTGCAGTCCTAAACACATTTACTCAGATGTTAGTCCCATTGAGCTCAAGGGGCTTACACAATATTATGTGTTTTTAGAGCTGTGACCTAGGGCTGAAATACCTAGTTTAAAGTATTAATTTTGAGCAATCGTGTTTAGGATTGGGCTGCTAGATTGCAGCTAATGGCCACAATCCAGTACCATGTTTTAACCGATAGCTGACTCAGTTTCCCAGTTTCCCGTTTTCCATAGTTTACAAAAGAGGAGACTTGATTGTCATTTGAGCATCCTGTTATTTAAAATCTTCAAGGTTGGTCTTGTTTGTATTATGTTCCCATGCTGGTTCAAGAAAATAAGGTTAAAATGTTGGCAAATAATTTATTATTATTATTTATTTGAAAGATTTATACCCTACCCCTTTATTAATCCTTACACCAAGACAGAAAATAATAAATTAGACAATATTAATGTATACATCAACAATAAAACAATAACCAAACTCGGTATAGAATAAAAAGTGAGACATTTAAAATACTGGAGATTTGTGGAAGAGCTTTGTCCTTGAGCTATAACAACATTGGTTAAGGGGAGGGCATTTCACAAATGTGATGCTGCTACCTACATTTAGGGTCAAACCACACACTTCATTAAAACATATGCTTGCCTGTAAAGTGGGAATGGAAGGTCTGCATTTTATATCAAAGTGAACACAGAGAGCAAAATCTGACCCCTCTCCAGCACCTTACCTTGTTGCATTTGTCTTCTCCTAGCCCAAAAGTGAGCCTCGGATTGGATATGATGTGATGGGATAAAAAAACTTAAAGTAAGACCTCTAGAACATGGTGGGATCTGTCCTTATCTATTTCTTAATTTATTTTTCACTCATATATACCGGTAAGTCTTTTGCATTCAGAAAACTTTGATTAGTTCCTATGGAGCATGCATTCCAGGCAGTCATCAGGTCCACACTACTTCACTTCAACATGCATTAAGAACTCCCAGATCATTTGAATAATACAGTATTATCCATGCACTTTTATAAATTCTTTTTAAAAATGGCTTCAGAACTATTTATTATTATGATTTTCACAGTGTTTTGATTTTCTTTATCAGTAACTTTTGATTTGTTAGTTGCTCTGAGAATCCTGCAAAGTTGAAGAGTCAGATATAAGCACAATAAATAAATGAACTACCTGCCCAATTAAATAAAATAGATACATTTAAGGCATCTTAAAATATACTATTTACATGTTTAATCAACTGAGGTCTTTATTGTTCATTGTTTTTTTGCTGAGGTTCATTGCCCTTTTCAGTTTTCATTCTATCTCATCCTTGCCAAATATATTTGGTAAAAAGGAGAATCTCCTTATATATTTTTATTCTGCAGAAGATGCAATGAAGTATTTAAAGGGGGTTCCATCTGCACTTTAGTTTACAAACATCCTTTGAACTTGTTTAATGTAGTTATCTTGCAAGTATCAGCAAACTCTGACCTAGCAATAAAAAAATAAAGGAATTGCTTTTTCTTTCTTTAAGTGTATTGTTTTGGGTTGATTGTGCCATTTAATTCTGGTGATCATTCCCCCTCTGGATGCAGCAGGCTTTAAGCCAAGTGAACTTTCAGTAGCAATTCCAATACATGAATGTTAAAATGAGAGTGATGTAAAATATGGATGCTAGTGTTTCTTTTTATATTTTGGAAGAGGAAATGTGATTAAGATATACTAAAAGGAAATCTATACAAATGCGGCAAAATTGTTAAAATATTCAAATATGCCATATTGTAACAAGGAAGCACAGTAATGCACTGAAATCAGCAATAGAACAGCTGTGTTTTAAAGGACAGTACTTTGAATGTCACTTGACAATTTGCTTTCAATTAGAAGTAATTTACAGGAAGATGCCCACAAGCTAATCTTTACAGGATAATTAAGTTCCATTTTCTTTACTTTTAATTAAAAAGCAGAAAAGATTTAGCTGATCCATAAAAAATGTTCTGTTTAAACATTCATCAGACTTCACACTCTTTTTTTGTTATTTGTTGTAGCAGATGTTATCAAAACTGCAGTCTGCTCTGTTTTAAACTCAGAATACTTGGTAAGTAGGATGCAGAGTTGCAGTAGGCGTGTACAGCTGAGGTATGAGCATTGAACATCTGTATTTTTATATAGTTCTCCGAATATTATTTTCATTACTGTGATGAAAAGTAAGGCAAGCGCCATCAATGTGTGCAGAAAAGTATATTTATGACAGATGCCTTGTTTTTATTGTAATTTATTTTCACTTTCCGCAACGTTAATACCATTAACGTATACCATTGCTGTACTTTAGAAAATGTAAAAAACACATTCAAGTTAGAAATTTTTCTTAAATACTACAGTGGTGCCTCGCTAGACGAAATTAATCCGTTCCGCGATTCTCTTCGTCTAGCGGTTTTTTCGTCTTGCGAAGCAAGCCCATTGACAGCTTAGCGGATTAGTGCTAGAGCTGTCAAGCGGCTTCCAGCGATCAGCTGTTAAGCGGCTTATCAGCGGAACAGCTGATAAGCGGCTTAGCGGCTTAGGAAAAGGGCAAAAAAAGCAAAAAAAAACCGCTGGGGGACGCAAGATTTTTTCGTCTTGTGAAGCAACCCCATAGGGAAATTCGTTTTGCGAAGCGCCTCCAAAACAGAAAAACCCTTTCGTCTAGCGGGTTTTTCGTCTTGCGAGGCGTTCGTCTTGCGGGGCACCACTGTATTTTAGCTGTGTAAAAGCAAACTTTCATAGTTATCCTATTTTGTATATTTTTATGGTCCAACCCCAATACAGAGGTGCTTAAGGGAGGGAGGATTGACTTTTGTAGCAAAGCGATATCATGCTGACATTACACATTTTTTTTCAAGGATGTTGTTATGTTACTCCAGGCACTGTAGCACCACAGTGATCTATGCAGATACTGTTTGTAGGATTCACCTAACCAGCCCCATCAGAGTATAGCTGTTGAACTTAATAATATTAAGGCAGTAATGGCTAACTTAAGGTGGTTGATTTCAATGGGTCTACTTTGAGTATGACTCAATCAGATACCACTTAAAGTTTTTAATTGCAGTGTGCTTTGTGATCTTTATGCTACACTCTTCGTCACAAAAATGTTATTTTCCGGTCACTGTTACTCCCATTTTGCAGTTATCAAGTCTGTATTCCTGGCTGAAGTGGAATTTGAACATAGTTCTATGAGGTCAAACTACAACACGGTCTACTGCAATGCATCTTTCGAAAGATAAGCAGAATGTACAGGTTGGAAAAGGGATTGTTGTTTGAACTCCCAGTATAAAATTTTGAATATGTAGTTCAAAGGCTTTTCCATTACCATGCTGCACTATGAGGCACAGTGATGGCTTCCTACTTTTCTCAGTCTCCCAGGCCCTAAAGACATCTGAGATTTGGTACATAGCCATGCTGCTTGGTATCTGTTGGTGAAGTTGCTTGGTATTTGTTGGTGAAGTTAGCCTACCTTTTCCCCAGAATGGGAATCAAGGCAGCTTACAGATCAAATAGAAACAGCTAAAAACATGGAAGAAACCTGCAGTGTCTTACTCTTGGAAATGAATTTGTTGCTTTGATCAGTTGTAGCACTCTTTGTAGCTTATTGAAGGGCAGGTGTCTCACATCTTCTCCCTGTCATGTCTAGAATGTATGCATTTCTTAAGGTTGTGCTGGTGCAAGCAGGGAAGGCAGCAGCAGCACATTAGGGGAATTTTGTAGGGTGCATGCTTGAATTCACAAAAGTTAGCATTTTCATTATTCTTCCAAAACGCTTTCTCAATTTAATTGTTCAGATAATGCAACATATAGCTCTGAAAATAATGGAATATGTACAGTTTGGCAGGGCTTAGAATGTGTTTCAAGGGTTTCAGCGTGTTGGAACCAAATATTTCCTTCCATGAATAGAAGGGGCAGAGGCAGATTTAGAATATCCTGCAATGCAATTTAGGTTGTTCCGGACGCCTTCCCAGCACTCCAGAACTTGGGGTTCAGGGGGTCACAGGAGGAATAGGATCCAATATATGAGAGTTCTCCATTCCTTGAGAAGACCTATGTTCATTAAATTCTGGCTCCAACCTCTATGTATTTTCTTCATTTGTCTTAATAAAGGAATGTAATAATATTCTGTGACTTGAGGGGGAAATAACATTGGTCATTAATCTATTAATAATTGTATCCTGCTTAGTAACTAGGGATAGCATTTATGGGCTTCACTATATATGGGCTCAATTCAAAGTGCTGTTTTGGACTTTTAAACCCATCATGGCTTGAGACCAGAGTATCTGAATGATACTTAAGATCCCTCTCATCAAAAGCCCTTCCTTGCCAACTGAGGTACCACCACCCATCCCTTTTGTCCAAGGAGGTCAAGGTACTGTACTTGATTCTATCTTTTCGCATTGTATCTTCACAACAACCTTGAGAAGTAGGTTAGGCTGAAAAAATATAACTGGATCAGGTCACCCAGTGAGCTTTATGAGTGAATGGGTGTTTGAACCTAGTTCTCCAAGGTCCTAATCTGACACTCTAACCACTACACCACACTGGTATGGTGGGTGGCTGACAGGGAAAGGCATTCTCAGTTGTGGAGTGCTTTCCCTAGGGAAAATTGCCTACTCTGATGCCACTTTGCAATTAGGATTATTTTTTCAGACCTTTCAATTTGATAGGTTTTTATATTGGCTGGGTTTGTTGTTTTTATGCTGCTTCTGGTAATTTTTACTGTTTTTAGTATATCTTTGTACATTTTCAATTTTCTGTGTAAGATTCATTTTTTATACTTTACATTTTGTAATTGGCCCAGAATATTTTACCAAAGATGGGGGTATAAATTCCTCAAGCTAGCAAATATATAAATAAATGTTATCCTCAACAGTTAGGTTAATCAGGAGGTGGTGATGAGTCCAACGTTGTCCAGTAAGCTTCACAGCAAAGCAGGAATTTGAATCTTTTCCAGTTTTAGTGAAACAGTGTGGAGCAAGCTCATGAGGCAACTGTTATAAACATTGCCATTTTCTTGGCATTGCAGTGATTTTATTTGATTGTATGAAGTGTATCTTTGCAAGATCAGACTTTATTTCAAGGCTTTGGGAATAATTTTTGCTCTCTTGAATGTATAGGTGAGCAATGCCATTTGATATAATAATCCTTAATTAAATGCAATTCCTCCAGCAAATGAATTGCTGGTAATAACTGTATTTAAAAATAACTTTGTATCCTAAATCTACCTTGTGCAGTTTTTCAATTTTGTGTTACAAGATGTCTCAAAGTGTGACTTGTCTGATTGGGGAAGCAGGGAAGTGGGAAGAGGGGGGGGGGGCTAATGGAATTCAGACAAGCAATAATTAGTAGGCCAGGAAGTAGGGCAATTTTAAAAATGATTCATGGCAAGTAGGAATGAGACATTTACATTCTAAGAATTAATTATGGGAGTTGTCTAAATTATGAGTGGAAAGCAGAAGTGCAGGGAATAGAATGTGGTTCAGAGACAATTTCATATATTACACTCTGTGCAAGAGATTAGTAAAGATTTTTCGATGCAGATCATTCATTAGAATACACTTTAGAAAGTGGAGTTTACAGATTTCATGCTTGCTACACACACACACACACACACACACACACACACACGAGCCCATCAACTCAAGCCCATCACAAAATGGCAGCTTGAGGGTAGAACCAGTCGAAGAATGGCAGTTTGTGGAAGGACTAAGTAATAAAATAGCAATTCACAGGCACAGCCAATCATGATTATGAGTCATGTACCGGGGTGCCCTTACCTGTAAAAGTACAAATTCTTTTCAGAGTTACTGTAGAACAGGGATTCTAATGTTAAACTCTTAACGTGCAGCAGGAGGACTACAAAAAGCCATGGTCACAAGCCACTAATTTATGTTTCTGTTTTACAGCTGAGGAATGCTAAGGCTCAGATAAGGGATTAACCCAAAGCAAGCCACTGAATCCATGACAGAAAATTATCAATTTTGCTGGGTAGCAAGAAGTCTCAGCAATATACAACTTGAAGAATGAGCTAAAATTGTATGTTTGAAGTGAGTATCCTGTACAGCAATTCACTCAAAATGCTGTGGGTCTTAGGTCAACCCTGCAAAACAGCATCAAGAGAAGTTCATTTTTCATTTGGAAGATAATCATTTCTGCTGTTAGCGATGTTCAGGGATAAGTGCCAATCCTTAAGTAGCCAAAATGGCACCATGCAGGCGCAAGAGAGAAAGATCAGGGTCTGCAGAAGTAGAGATCATATTTAAGGTGCTACAACCCACTTAAGGGGGCAAGAAATCCCCCAAACAACATAGAAAAACCAAGGATGAGGAATGGAATGGAGGGCATGCCTGTCTAGCAGGAACCCTGAGCAGGAGCACTCCACACTGGAATGTTTTGTTGCAGGTCTCAGTTGTTCCAAATATAAACACCATCTCTCTCACATATACATCTATCAGACTCACACATGAGGAAACCTAAATGCACTTTTTATCATCTGTCACACGCATCTCCAGACAGACATGTGCATACTCTCTCTTACCTTCATATGCACATTCTCACAAAAGAAGAAAATGCCTAATCCGTACTCAATATTCTATCTCATACACACACGCTATGGCATGCAGACATGGGCTATAGACACACAGAGAGATGGAGGACATCAATTCACACTACTTACTTACTAATTCTATTGCTGCTGCTGTTAGAATAGGATAGCGTAGGTAAGCAGGCAAATAGTGCTGACCAGAGGGACAGACAAGAAGCAAGTAGGCTTTATTGACTGCCCACTGGGACTGAGCCAATTGAGCCATGCCAGCTGGGTGAGTAAATGAATTGGTGGATGGGCTGCCTAACATGAGCACAAATGCTTCTCTTCCTGCTGCTCCCACTCCGAAGCCAGGGGAGATTTTGCAGGGGATTAAGCCCCAAACTCCTCCCTCGCATGTTCCAACTAGCCTGTCTCCTCAGCCACATGCAGCATCCATGGGCCTGACTGTCCTCATGTCCACTTTCTCCCTCCTTTGGCTAAACTAGGCAAAGGGATGGGTTTCTCTGAGCTAGAAAGGAAATAAGCTGTCAGTTGGCAGCATCTGGCACACACGATTCAAACTGTACAATCTTGGGCAGTAACTCCTGGGACTGGGCTCCTCCCCCTGTGATGATTATTATTATTGTTATTGTTATTATATTTCCTTCTATCCTGCATTTTCGCAGACTAGGACTCAAAGTGGCTTACACAAATTAAAACAACACAGATAAAATACAGAAAGCTAAAAACATATAAATGATAATAGTTTAATTCAACTATAATAGATTTAAAACAATATGAAAAGAAATTATTAATGTACAAATAGTAGAAAGAACACATCACTATTAAAAGGCAGATCTCAGAGCCTAGGCAGGTTCTTATGCGACAATATGGTTCTTCAGATAGCCTGGACCTAAGCCTTTCAAGTAGCTAAAGTATGTGTGTGCACACATGCCAAAAAGAAGCAGTTGCCACTTCTGTGCAGACAGCACATTTTAAAATGATAGAGATGAGCTAATAACAGACTTAGCAACATTTGTTGGTTCACCATAACCCAGCCAGCAGTTCACCGTAATTGCTGTTCTATTTGCTCCAGGATTAGAGTGTTGTGTCTATTGTAAGAGCGGAAGTCAGATTGCCTATCTAATCAAATATCATCTATGAAATATGTGCTTGGTATGTCTTGCTGGATTCGGATATTCTGAACAGAACCAAGAACAACAAATTTGGTTACTATCCAGCTAAAGTTATTTCTTATTGTTGTAAACTCGTGTGCTCTACTTATTTATTCTTGGTACAAAACTGATTATTTTACTGTTGTTTTGTCTAGCCATCTTTATAAACTGTAACAGACATGGAGAGAACCCTTGACAAATATTTATTTTAAAGTAGAATTAAAGTGCCATAAGCCTAGTTTTGTATTTAGGGGGGTGGGAATGGTTGCCTCCATAAACTGCGACCATCAGATTTTCTGATATGGATTAAGAAGTTGTTTGGTAGTGTAGAATCCAGGGAACAATTTTTAATTTAAAAAACAACAACAAGCATTTAGTAATGTGCTCTTGAAATGAGGAAGCTTCCCCAAACAGAAGGTGCTGGAGGCTTTTCTGTGGCTTATAGGTGGGTTTTGCAGGTACTTTGCCAAACATTTATTAATAGGGCAAACTTGGAATTTTCATGATAAGCAATTAAAAACAAAACAGAGTTGGTGGCATTTGCTAACTAATAAATTTGCTAACTATTGGATAGCTTTGTTATGCTACCTATTTGTATCATTAGTGCCTTTTTATGACAATCTTGTGCCTTATTTCCCTCCTGCCAAGAATATTTTTCTGTTTTAGGCGCATGACAAGAAATTTAAAGAAGGGGGGGTCAGGATCAGAGGGAGTCTGGCGAGGACTATATAGGAGGGCCAGTTTGGATTCCTTCATGGTTAAGGAAGAGGATAAAGTGAGGCCTTGTTAGAGCAGCCACCTGGGGGGGGGGGGAGCATTCCCTGTTGCCTTTCCCTTTAAAGGTATAATATAGTTCTTGGAATCTTAACATAGAAACAATCTTCACATTCTGCCTCTCTTTAAATATTT